>NW_028270173.1:42375161-42695339 GCF_037043375.1 Chiloscyllium plagiosum
AGGGATTAGGAGAGCTAAGAGAGGGCATGAAAAATCTTTGGCGGGTAGGATCAAGGATACCCCAAGGCCTTTTATGTGTATGTGAGAAACATGAGAATGACGAGAACGAGGGTAGGTCCGATCAAGGACAGTAGTGGGAGACTGTGTATTGAGTCGGAAGAGATAGGAGAGATCTTGAATGAGTACTTTTCTTCAGTATTTACAAATGAGAGGGACCGTATTGTTGAAGAGGAGAGTATGGAACGGACTCGTAAGCTAGAGGAGATTTTTGTTAGGAAGGAAGATGTGTTGGGCATTTTGAAAAACTTGAGGATAGACAAGTCCCCCGGGCCTGACGGGATATCTCCTAGGATTATGTGGGAAGCAAGAGAGGAGATTGCAGAACCGTTGGCAATGATCTTTTCGTCTTTACTGTCAACGGGGGTGGTGTCAGGGGACTGGAGAGTGGCGAATGGTGTGCCCCTGTTCAAAAAAGGGAATAGGGATAACCCCGAGAATTACAGGCCAGTTAGTCTTACTTCGGTGGTAGGCAAAGTAATGGAAAGTGTACTGAGGGACAGGATTTATGAGTATCTGGAAAGACACTGCTTGATTAGGGACAGCCAGCACGGATTTGTGAGCGATAGGTCTTGCCTTACAAGTCTTACTGAATTCTTTGAGGAGGTGACCAAGCATGTGGATGAGGGTAGAGCAGTGGATGTAGTGTACATGGATTTTAGTAAGGCATTTGATAAGGTTCCACATGGTAGGCTTATGCGGGAAGTCTGGAGGCAAGGAATTGTGGGAAGTTTGGCCAGTTGGATAGAGAACTGGCTAAAAGGTCGAAGTCAGAGTGGTGGTAGATGACAAATATTCAGCCTGGAGCCCAGTGACAAGTGGAGTTCCGCAGGGACCAGTTCTGGGTTCTCTGCTGTTTGTAATTTTATTAATGACTTGGAAGAGGGAGTCGAAGGGTGTGTCAGTAAATTTGCAGGCAATACGAAGATTGTTGAGTTGTGGATAGGGAGGAGGGCTGTTGTCGGCTGCAAAGGGACTTAGATATGATGCAGAGCAGGGCTGAGGAGTGGCAGATGGTGTTCAACCCTGTCAAGTGTGAGGTTGTCCATTTTGGAAGGACAAAGAAGAATGCGGAATACAGGGTTAACGGTAGGGTTCTTCGTAAGGTGGAGGAGCAGAAGGATCTTGGGGTCTATGTTCTTGATCTTTGAAAGTTGCCACTCAGGTGGATAGAGGTGGTAAGAAGGCCTTTGGTGTATTAGCGTTCATTAGCAGAGGGATTGAATTCAAGAGTCGTGAAGTGATGTTGCAGCTGTATAAGACCTTGGTAAGGCCACATTTGGAGTACTGTGTGCAGTTCTGGTCGCCTCATTTTAGGAAAGATGTGGAAGCTTTGGGGAGGGTGCAGAGGAGATTTTCCAGGATGTTGCCTAGAATAGAGAATAGGTCGTACGAGGATAGTTTGAGAGTGCAGGGCCTTTTCTCATTGGAACGGCGAAGGATGAGGGGTTACATGATATAGGTTTATAAGATGATCAAGGGAATAGATAGAGTAGACAGTCAGAGACTTTTCCCCCGGGTACAACAGTATTACAAGAGGACATAAATTTAAAGTGAAGGGTGGAAGGTATGGGGGGATGTCAGGGGTAGGTTCTTTACCCAGAGAGTGGTGGGGGCATGGAATGTGCTGCCTGTGGGAGTGGCAGAGTCAGAATCATTGTGACCTTTAAGCAGCAATTGGACAGTTACATGGATAGGTGCTTAAGCTAGGACAAATGTTGGGCACAACATCGTGGGTCAAAGCGCCTGTTCTGCGCTGTATTTTTCTATGTTTTAGCAACCCCTGATGGTCTACTGGTTAGGGTGCAGCACATTCATCGTAGTGGCCTGGGTTCGATCTCCAGTCAGGGAATGGGGGTTTTGTTAAATTATGAGACATTTTGAGAAAGCACAAGTATCACAATTCGAAATCAACTTTTTCGCCGCTGCCTGATCATACAAAGCTATCCTTTCCATTACAGGTTTGGGCAAATGACATATGATAGGGTGTAAGAGGATGAATGCTCAATCATCTATTCACTTATTTCAATCAGGTCATCTTGTCCTACCTCGACTCCATCCTCTCCCCACAACTTCACGCACTTCCCACTGACATCCACGACACCAACCACGCCCTCCATACCTTCATCAACTTCCAATCTCCCAGTCCTCAACGCTTTCTCTTCATTATGGATGTGCAGTCTTTATGCACGTCCATACTCCACAACGATGGCCGACAGGCTATCTGCTTCTTCCTCTCCAATAGACCCATGCAGTCCCCCTTCACCAATACCCTCCTCCGCCTCACTAAACCAGTCATCACCCTTAATAATTTATTTTTCAACTATTCCCATTTCCTCCAAACTAAGAGGTAGACCATGTTTGCCCCGATGGGCACCATCTAAGCCTGTCTCGTTGACATATCAAAAAGTCCCTCTGCAGCACCTACACAGGAACTGACCCTCAACTCTTTTGCTGTTACATCAAGAACTGCATCCGTGCAGTGTCCTGCACCCACGCTGAATTGGAGCAGTCGATCAACTTCACAAATATCTTCCACCTGACCCTCAAATTCACTTGATCCACCTCGGACACTTCCTTCCCCTTTCTTGATCTCACCACTTCCATCTCCAGCAACAGCCTGCAGACGGACGTCTACTACAAACCTGCAGACTCCTATAACTACCTGTCCTGCACCTCCTCCCACCCAGCAAGCTGCAAAAATTGCATCCTATTTGACTAATTCCTCCACTTTTGCCGAATTTGCATGGACGAGGAGACATTCCATTCGCAGGCAGCCCAGATGTCCCCATATGTTGAGCAACTAAATTTCTTCCCTCCATCTGCCAGAAAGCACTCTGCCACACCACCTTCATTCCTAGTTCCACAACTCTCAATTCTGTTTTCCAATGCAATATGAAAAGAGGCCACTTTGTCCCCACCGGTCACCGCATCCAACGTATCATCCTCACTTCTGCTAACTCCAAACAGACCCACAACCAAAATCTACCTCTCCCCACTGATCTGTCTTCCACAAGGTCCGTTGACTTTGACAGTCCTTGGTACATGTCAACCCGCCACTGAACCCCCAAGTACATTGCCTGCAACCAGGCCCTCCACCTCCTCCAAGACGTTCATTTCCCTGGTCCCCAAAGCCTCACTTTCACCATGGACATCCAATCACTATACTCTTCTAACTGCCATGACGAAGGCCCCCAAGCCCTCTGTTTCTTCCTCTTCCGATGGTCCCACCAATACTCCTTCTCTGATACACTCATTCGGTTGGCTGAACTGGTCCTCACCCTCAATTTCTCAGCATCACACTTTCGACTCTGATCTCTACCATCTGTAGTCCACCTTTTCTCATAGTTCTCCCCATCCCTGTCAGCCAGCATTTTATCAGGGCCCCTCCGAGCTCACGTAATTGCTCTCTAGTACTACCCCACATTTCCTATATTATTGTCAGCCTTCCATTGTCTTGCTTCCATTGAACCTGTTATACACATTCCATTTCCTTTTTATATCAATCACGAATATTCCATGGGTGTATAAGATTGTTGTTCCTGAGTTTCACCTGAAGGGAACAAATTTGAGCCTTTATTCCAATTATTTATTTTTGAACGCCTCACATTATTCAGATGTACATTTCATTCGCTGTACATTTTCGCCAGATTTAAATGTTTTTAAGAAAATCTGTTTGGGCCAGTCTGATTATTTTTTCTTTTATGATAAACTTAAACCATATTGTGCCCGTTGTCATTAAAATGATCCTCCATTTTTTCTCAAACGTATGTGTAGTTTCCTTTTGCAAAATATAATCAAGAATCACACAATCCTTGTTCAACTACTTACATCGTCATTTCAAAAACCTCTCCTGTGTACTTTACAAGAAGTATTATTTATGATTATCCAAACCAACATTAGGATAGTGTAAGTCCCCTGAAATAATTACTGTTTATGTTTTATCGTGTTCATGAATTGATTCCATACCTGCCCCTCAATTGCCCACTCGCTTGAGGCTATATTACTGTCCTAACTATATGGCTGCCCCCCTTTTATTCCTACATTCTACGCACAAACCATTCTTCATCGTGAACAATATCTGAGAGCTTTTGCTGAAAGTGAGACAGTTGTCTCACAATCAGGTAAAATAACAACCTAATGTCGTTATGAACCTGTTTGACGTGATATGTCAATGGAATTATAACTGCACTGTCTATTGAATAACCTTGGTAACACCAAGAAAACTTGGGGGCCTGGAGGGGGCGGTGGAATCTCAGCATGGAAGACTATTTCCATGTGGAACATGATCCATCCTTTCCTGTAGCACTATCACAATGCTAAAGGAGACAGGTTTTGAACACCTCGAGCAACTGAAGTCTGGGTATTCTTGAGATGCTATGACAATCAGAATCTTTGGAATCATATTCCAGCACAATCATGGACCGACGTATTCTCCACTTCACCATTACTATCAAGTCAGAAAATCAAAGGTGGTTCACTGGAGAATGGAGGAAGCAACGCCAGCTGCAGTAACAGGCATTTCTAAAACTGAGGTGTCAACGTGGTGACGCTACGAAACAGCACATTAAACATTAATAGACAGTGATAAGCGATGCCATAAACTACAGATGTAAATTCTGCATCCTGCCACATCCAGTTGTGATTGTTGGTAAACAATTCACTCGAGGAGGATGTTTCACAAGCACCTAATCTTCAATGATAGAGCTCAGGACATCTTTCCAAAATATAAGTCTAAAGCATTCACAAAAATCTTCAGCCAGAAGTGTCAAGTAGATGATCCAACTCGACCTGCTCCACATGCAAAGCTTGAAGCAATTCGATTCATTCCAGCATTTGGATCCTGTGCTTTTCTTTAAGTGGGCAAATGATGTTTTAATGAAATTTTATGAAAACTTCTGCCTCTAAAACCCTGACAGGCAAGGAGTTCCCATTTCCCATCACTCTCTGAGGGAAAATGATTTTCCTTGCATATCCTATTAACGTCTGCACCGGATTTTAAGTCTGTGCTCCTTCGGGATCGAGCCCTGCATGCAGGGCTGTCTGCCTAGCTAGTCCCTTACTATTTTATACATCTTAAGCATGTGCCATTTCAATTTCCTCTGCTCTACGGAAGACAACTCTAGTTTCTCCAATCTCTCTTTATAGTTTAAACTCTCTAGCCCAGTCAATGACCTGATCAATCACCCCGGCAATATTTCAATATCTATGATATCCCTCATGCAATGCGTATTCCAGAACAACTCGCAATAATCTCGCTTCGTCCTCAACAATGTTTCATACAAGTCCAGCATAACTTCCTGCTCGTAAACTCTGTGCCTCGAAGTTTACTCCTGACTCAACAACTTCGTTCCAATTTGCTTAGCTAATTCTCCTCCATCCAACTCGTTCTTTAATGCATCAATACAAATTATGTGCAAGTTGGCACAATCTTTTTTAATTTTACTGCTTCTAACTCTTTCGTTAATTGTCTGAAATAACTCTCGAGTGAATAGATGAGCTCCACTTGCCTTCATCCGTTCCCCACCTCCGCCTCACCTAACCACTCCCCAACCTTTGGCAAAATGTCCTTCCTGCAAGTATTACACGGACAGCTGATGTTCCATGTCTGGTAATGGCAAAACTAATCAATCACGTGTGATCTTTTGTCGTCAATTTTGAACTCAATTTAACTCATTAACGGTTGTTGTTTGATAGTGTCAGCAGAACTTCTGATGAAGTATATAATATTCACAATTCTTGACCAACAATGAGGGAGCATGCATTGCTGAAGCAGTAAAATTCTCGGCGATCTTACTTCGAGACAATCAGTTTTCCGTCCGTCCTAACTTACTTCTAGACTTTGTATCTCAGCTCAGATCCTTGGAACAGTCGGTGACCTTTTCCCCTTCTGACTTTCCTGTGATTATCTTTTCTTTGGACTCTCATTAAGGCATCTGAACCTTCAAGCTTTCTTCTCCGGCAAACAGGGCTTTTTGCGACGTCTCAGCCTCACACACGAGAGTACCTGCTGCTAAGATGAATGTAGACTACATTCACCAATTTGTCCCTGACCCTGTCCATTTGATTTAACTTTATCTTTTAACCGCCGTCTAAATTATTATTCTGTTTCCTTGAAAATATTGCATGTAAAAATCAAACAGCATAACATTTTGTGTTTTGACTTGCTTTGTACTATATAAATGAAATGAGTATTTGGCGTTCCCTCATCAGTGTAGTGGTCAGTATCCCACGGGGTACCGGGGTTTAATTCCCTGACGAGGATGTTGCCACTTTGGTTTACCATTCCCGTAAACGTTTTATTTTTAAAATGTCACTAGAAGAAATTATAATGTTAAAAGTCAGTGCGCATTGAAGCTTGTCGGAGATATATCACGAACAGAGCGCAATTAAAATGCGCCTTGGTTATACCAGAACTCATGGCTGCTCACTGACGGCCTCAGACCAGGAAAAAAAAATGTTGTCAACGATGATCTTTCATACGAATTTCACCCTGTCTCAGTGCAAAGCAGTCAATCAGACAATCATCACGCTTTTGCTTCCCTCATGTTTATCGCACACAGATTAATGTCACCAGATTTTCAATCATGTAACCATTAAAGTTTTCAATTGACCATCAGAAAACTTAGTCTTCCCTCACCTCTGATCCGTGGCGAGGTTGAAAGCCAATTGCTTCACCTCCAACTTCATTTTCATTCAATCTCCTCCCTCTTTACCTCCTCCTTCCCTTCTCTTGCTATTATTTCACTCAACGACGGGCATTCTTTGTAATTCATTAAATGTTAAATGATGCAAAAATTCAAGAAGACTGCTTGAAAGAAGACTAACATTGGCAACTTCGATAAATGAATGTTCTCTCATTCAATGGCGTCCACTTGAGATGTACCCATTTTCAATTTCGGGTGACTCCCCTCGGATGTCTTGCTCATGGGCGGAATCGAATTTACGGGATCCTTCCATCTGGAAGTTGATATCGATGCAGTTTGATATAATTCTTGCTCAGTGGCAGGAGAACACTTCACAAAAGAACCAAAAGAGATTTATGTGTATAACTAGAGAAAGACACGGCAGAGGGCCCTTGAGTTACATGTGGTCATGGCTGAGTGGTGAAGGCAACAGACCGAGAAATCCATCGGAGTTTCCCCGCTCCAGTTTGAATCCTGTCGATATTTTCAATCGAAGTGATTTGGGATATATCATGCCTGAGGTGCCATTTTGCTCAAACGAGAGTTGACTTTCTCTATTGCCTTCATCTGAAGAAAAATTTGTTGCATATTCAATAGGCCTTTTCTGTGTTGTATGATTCTGGCAGGAAAACAATCACCCAAATTTTCCCTCGGATCTATGAGTAAATCTCGTCCAAGGTAAACTTCGGGACACGCAACAACAGGTGACGCACAAAACTATTGACACGCACGCTCTCACACACGCAGACAGTCATACACATGGACACACACACGCAGAGACCCTTTCTCAAACGCACACACTCGTACACATACTCTCTCACGGGGTTATTCTGTAATCCCTCACACTCACGAACACACTATCTCAAGCACACACACACAGAAGAGCGTACACACCCATACTCTCTCTCTCTCTCTCTCTCTCCCAGAAACAACCACACAATCTCGCTCACACAAGCTCTCTCTCTCTCTCTCACGCACACACATACATGCGCACTCACGCACATAAATGTTTGGGGTGAATTTGTATTTGCAGATACATTTTATTTTGTTCAAGAAGCATACGATTTGTAGACAGTCAAGGTGGCCTTTAAAAAAATCTACTTTGGAAATAAAACCAGCCTGACTTCTGGTTCAGATACAAACAGACTTACCTGAAACGTCGATTCTCCAGCTCTTTTAATGCTGCCTGACCACCTGGGCTTTTCCAGCACCACACTCTCGATTCTAAACTACAGCATCTGCAGTCCTCAGTTTCGACCAGGCATGAAACGTGACGTCATACCTAAAATGCATTGTTTTGCTTGAGATATCACCTTTAATTTGGGTGTACTGATCTTAGGGCAGTGACTTAAAATAAATTCTGAGCTTTACATATTAATTAACGGAAACCTGCACCTCCATTGTAACGGATTACAGACTTAATAGCCACTTTGGTTTGATTGGTACATTCGCTTAAGTGGTATGGCACTTTTATCTTTTACTTTCAAAGTCTGTGCTGGATGCATCCTTTCTCACTAACTGCCTGCGGGGGGAACAGGGGCTCCGAAAACTTGCGGTTTCAAATAAACCTATTGGAATCAAAATGGCATTGCTTCGTGCATCCAAAAACAATAACTTGAATTTATCATTAATATAGACAGTGCAGCACATCGGAATTGGATTGCATCAAGTTCCAAACGTATAAATATTTGTGGTTAATAGTTTTGTAAACGGATTGCGGTGTGAGTGAGTTCCTCTAAATACACGTGTGCATCTGAATTGAGTATCAATACCTTTAGTGATTGAAAGGATTGTAAAAAATAAGTAAATAACAAAATTGATTCGAATGAAATGTGATGCAGGAGTTCGGATTGGAAGAATGTGCAAAAGTCCTATCAGAGTGGAAGTCATGACATGACTTTGCAGGCATTCCACAGCAATAAATTATACTCAGAAATATGCATTATGCATTTATCTTTACCAATCGGTGGCACAGGCACCAGCATTCCCTGGTGGTCTAGTGGTTAGGATTGGGTGCTTTTGCCGCTGCGGACTGGGTTCAATTCCCGCCAAGGTGACGGGCGCTTCGATTGTTATTGCGTAGGTATTATTGTATCAAAATATCAAGAGAAAGCAAACATTTGGCAATTTAAAATCAACGTTTTCACAGCTTACTGACCATATAAACCCACCCTTTTCATTGCAGGTGTGAGCAAATGACATATTTGCTCAAACATGGTGTAAGAGGATGAATGCTCGATCATCTATTCACTTACTTAGATTGACATTTCACAGATCCATAATCGAAAGCAAAAGGAAATGTAAAGAAAAGACACGGAAAGGTAAAGAAAAGAAACAGAAAGGCAAAGTAAAAATGCATCCAGGAACGTTCGGAATTCATTCCATGAATCTTCGGGAGCATTTAGCTCGATGTAAACTCAGGGACTGATATTCCAGTTCATGAATGGCATGCAGGGACGAGCACAGTGTACAGGGTTTTACTGGGTGGAACACATTGAACATTGACACAGAGGGAACAGAAAAGCTGGAGAGGGATAATCAGAGACGAACACACATGACACATATGAGTCGATAAAATATGGTGCTGGAGTAAGTACAGCAGGTCAGGCAGCAGCCTGCTGTATATTTTCCAGAGGCGTACTTTATCGACTCTTGACTCTGCAGCATCTGAGGTCCTCACTCTCTTCACGAACACAGCTCAATAAGGCGAAATAGCAATCCTCCGAACGTGCAGCACTCCACTCGCTCCTGGTTCACCATCAAACCAGCTGACTCGTGGTAGTCTGAAGCATGGAACTTCCGATCGTAGAGGCCAAATGCCAACTCTCCAACACCATATCCTACCTCCCCCTTCCCCATGAACCACCGCAACCCATTATGGCTATATCGAGGATACCGTCCGTGCCATCACTGCCTCTGAAGATCTCCCGTGTACTGCCTGCAAACTCATAGCCCCACCCGTCCGCACCAGTCACTCCCTGGCATTTCAACTGCTCCCGAAGATCCACAAGCCCAACTAAACTGGCCGACCTATTATCTCGCATGTTGCTGCCCCAACGAACTCATCTTGCCCGACCGTGACTCCATCCTCTCCCCCCAAGTTCAGGCACTTCCCACTGACATCCGTGACACCATCCACCCCTTCCATATCTACAACAACTTCCAGTTTCCCGGTCCACAGCGCTTTCTCTTTGTAATGCATGTGCAGTTATTATACACGTCCATACTCCACAAGAATGGCCACCATGCCCTCAGCTTCTTCCTCTCCAGTGGACTCATCCAGTCCCCCTCCACCAATACCCTCCTCCGCATCACTAAACTGGTCCTCACCCTTAATACTATTTCCATCAACTGCTCTCATTTCCTACAAATCAAGGATGTGTCCATGGGTACCCACATGAGTACCAGCTATAACTGCATCTTTGTTGGCCATATTGAACAGTCCCTCAACTCTTTCACCATTTCATCATGCATTGCACCAGGGCAGTGTCCTACCCCAGGCTGAACTGGAGCAGATTATTGACCTCACCCACAACTCCACCCCACCCTCAAATCCAGTTGGTCCACTTCAGATGCCCCCCTCCCCTTCCTTTACCTCAACATTACCATCTCTGGCAACAGCCTGCAGATGGCCATCTACTTCAAACCTATAGACTCCCATAACTATCCGCACTGCAGCTCCTCCCACCCAGCAACCTGCAAAAACTCCTTTTGCCCAATTACCCTGCCTCCGCCACATCTGCTTGATTGAGTAGACATTCCACTCGCAAGCATCCCAGATGAGCAGATATTTTGAGCAATTGCTTTTCCTCCCTCCATCTTCCAGACAGCCCTCTGACACACCACATCCATTCCCTGTTCCACCTCTCTAAAATCTGCCTCACAGCACAGTAAGGACAGATTTCCCCTTGTCTCCACCTACTACCTCACCAGAGTCTGCATCCAACACATCATCCTCAAACACTTCCAAAAACTCTAAGACCCCACCACCAAGAACATATTTCCCTCCCCATCGCACTCTGACTTCCACAACGAATGTTCCCTTTCACAGTTCTTGGTTCATGCCACCCCCGTCACTGAACCCAAAGTAAATTGACTTTCACGCAAAAAAAATGCAAGAACTACGAGCACACCACCCACCTCACCACCTAGGGCCCCAAACAACCCTTTCAGGTGAAACAGAGGTTCACCAGCCTCTCTTCTAACCTAGCTTATTGCATCAGGTACTCACAATGTGGTCTTCTCTAATTCAGGGAAACCGAATATAAACGTTGGCAGTGACTCACCGAGTATCATAGCCAGGTCCTCAGGGGCCAGCCGGATATACCAGTCACCACCCAATTCTATTCCCCCAACCACTCCCTTTCCAACATGACTATTCTTGGCCTCCTCCATTGCCGAAACAAACCACAGCACCTTTTGGAGGAACAAAACCTATCTTCCACCTGGGCACAATACAGCCCTGAAGACTCAACATTGCATTCTCCAATTTCAAATAACCTCCCTCCCCCTTCCCCAACTCCCTTCTCAGACGCTGCGCTTCACTGTCACTGTTCCCTGCCACCAACTGGATCCAATCCTCCCATTGACCAACCAGGTCATACACTTCATCTATCTTCACTTATCCCCACTTCCCTGCATCCCCCTTTATCTACAAACCCCCCCCCCCCACACCCAACACATTAACTCTCTAAGTATATTGTCAACTGCACAGCATTTTCTTGATTTTAGTGGAGATCACCACTGGTATCCAACGGCGGCCTGGGGCTGTCTGAGGCCAACAGAAAGACCCTGAAAGTGGCTACTCCACGGAATCCAGGAGACGCTCATGGTGACTCCGCAGACCAAAATTCCCTGTTTTGTTTTCAATTAACACTTGGTTTGGCACTTGTCTGGTTTCCCCAGACCGGCTGTAATTTGTAGGATCATAGAGTTACACAGCGCGGGAACAGACTCATCCATGCCAATCAATTGCCAGCACTCAGACCATATCTCCTATTCACAATACATAACATTACTTACAGTGTGGAAACAGGCCCTTTGGCACAACAAGTTCACACCGACCCTCCGAAGAGCAACTCACCCAGACCCATTCCCCGACTTTTACCCTTACACTACGGGCAATTTAGCATGGCAAATTCACCTAACTGCACATTTTTGGACTGTGGGAGAAAACCGGAGCACCCGAAGGAAACCCATGCAGACACGGGGAGAATGTGAAAACTGCACACCAGCCTCCACAATTTCCATTGGAAACATTCCTTATATGCACCAACGTCTGCTGGAAAACATTGCCACTTTGGTCCTTTTTAAATCTTTCCCCCTCTCACCCTATCCCAATGCCCTCTAATTCTGGACTCCCCGACCCCAGGGAAATGACTCTGTAGTATTTACCCTATCCATGCCTCTCATGATTTTAAAATCCTCTGTCGGTCATGCTTCAGCCTCAGACGCTCTAGGGAAAACAGCCCCAGCTTATTCAGCCTCGCTCGATCGCTCAAATACTCCAACTCTGACAACATCCTTGTAAAACGCTTCTGAACTAGTTCCAGTTTCAGGACATCACTCCGATGGGTAGTGGTCAGAACTGCACACGCTATTCTAAAAAAGGGCCTATCCAATCGTGCAATGACCTCCCTGAAGTGCAAAAAGTAATCTAAACATCTGCGAACTTACTAACTGGGATGGTATGCTTGTCCAGGGTGCGTGGGGATTGGGAACACCTACACTTGCTCCATGAGGCAATTAAATCATGAGTATTCTCTATCCTCTAATATTGGCAAAATGCTGTGATTTCTCTAAATCTGAAACAGAATGCTGGAGAAACCAAACATGTCTGGCAGCATTTGGAGAGAAACAGATAACATTTTGAATCCAATAAGAACTCTTCAGAACTGATTTCAATCACACCAGACTCAAACATTACAAATGTTTCTCAAGCATTTTCTGAATCTACACCTGTCTACATTCTGTTGTGATGAAATGTGCTTGCCCCTTTCAGAGATTGCATCTTAAACTATTGCACATCATTAAATCCCTGGACACGATCTCATGTTTACATCCCCATAACTTGCTATCACATCGACATTCTACAGAGTGCAGATACACTCCATGAAACACCCTTCAGTCCAAACAGTCATGCCGAATGTAATCCCAAACTGAAATAGTCCCACCTGTTATCTCCGAGACCATTTCCTTCCAAACCATTCCTATTTCTATATCCATCCACATGTCATTTAATTATAATTGTGCAACCATCCACCACTTCCTCAGGAAGTTCATTCCACATATTTTCTGCAGAAAAATAATTTTCTCTAATGTCATTTTTAAATCTCTTACCTTTCGCCTTAAAAAAATGCCCCAAGTCTTTATATCCCCCATCCTTCAGAACAGCCAACCATCACTCACTTTATCTACACCTCTCATTATTTTATAAACTGCTATCAGGTCGACTCTGAATCTCCTACACTCCAGTGAAAAATGTCCAAGCCTTTCCAGACTTTCTGTGTAAGAGTTGATGTGTGGTGTTGGAAAAGCAGAGCTGGTCAGGCACCGTACGAGGAGCAGGAGAATTGACGTTTCGAGCATACTCCTGTCTTCAGAAATTCCTGATGTAGAGCTTATGTTGGAAACCTCGATTCTCCTGCACCTTGGGTGACGACGCAAAGCCATTGCATAAGCTGCAATCTGTTAACTGTGCTGTCCTTCTCACCACCATAATTGCCACTATTTTGAATGTCCGAAAAGAAAAAGCCTCAAACTCACTACCCTTGCAAACCTTCACCTCACCTTCAACACGTTTTCGAACCTCCCTTCCCCAAACGCCACAATCAATCCTTTGCAATCATATTTCTATCTCTGTTTCAGTACCAAAATAGCTGCTGTCAAAATCAGCAGAGCCATCTGATTGATACAGTTTCTTAATCAATCTTCGGATTTTGAAATAATTAATCTCACCATTCTCTTCCAATATATCTTCATATCGTTCAGCTGCATGAGACTACCCTTGCAAAAGCGTAATCATGGAAATAATAGGATCCCTTATACTTCAATGAGGTTGACTACGTGTGGTGCCACATGAAACAGCGAAAATCCTGAATGAATAATTCTTGTCAGTATTTACCATGGAGGAAGATATGGAAATTATAGAATTCTCGGAAAGAAATAGTGAGGTCATGAAAAGAGTCTACATTGCAGAACAGGAGGTGCTGGAAGTCATAAAATGCATCAAGGCGGATAAATTCTTGAACATCATTGCGTGTACCTCAGGACAATCTGGAAAACTACCGAAGAAATTACTAGGCCCCTGCCAGAGACAGGTGATGTGCAAGAAGAACGCAGGGTGGTTAATGTTGTGCCTTTTTTTAAGAAAGTGAGTAAGGAAAAACCATGGCACGACAGACTTGTGAACATAATGTTAGTGGTTGTAAGTTGTTAGAGGGGATTCTTAGAGATGGCATTGACAAGCATTTCGAAAGGCAAGGACTAATTAGGAATAGTCACCATAGCTTTGTATGTCGGAAATCATTTCTCAAACATTTGACTGATTTTTTGAAGAGGTTGATAAAATATCTAGATGAAGGCAAAACGATAGACTTTGTCGACATGGACTTTACTGAAGTCTTTGACAAGATTCCATAGGATCACACAGGATCCAGGGAGAGATTGCCAGTTGCATACAAACTTGATTTGATGGTAGGAGACTGGGTGAAGATTGTTGTTTAGACTTGAGGCCTGTAACCAGCAGGATGCGACAAGGATCACTTTCTGGGTTTGTTGTTGTTCATCAATTATACCAGCGATTTTGACGGGAATGTAGGAGACAAGACTAGTAAATTAGTGGATGACACCATAATTGGCAGTATAGTGGACAATGAAGAAGATCATCTCAGAGTATTACAGAATCTTGGTTAACTAGAGCAGTGGACAGAGGAATACCGGATGAAGTTCAATGCATATAAATTTCTGACATTGCATTTTGTGAAGACACACCAGAACAGGACTTGCAGTTAATGGTAGGGCCCTGAGGAGTGTTGTCAAATCAGTCTTAGGGGTGATTGGACGTACTTTCGTTTAAGTGGTGATACAAGCAGAAAGACTAGTGAAGATGGCACTTGGCACCCATGCCTTTATCAGTCAAAGTTTTCTGTCCAGGGGTTGAGATGTCATATTACAGCTGTAAATTACATTGGTGAGGCAACATTTGGAGGACTGCAGGAAGAATGTTATTAAATTGGACAGTGTGCAAAAAAAGTGATTTACAAGGATTTTACTGAGACTGGAAGTCTTGAATTACAAGCAGAGGCTGAATAGGCTGGGACGTTTTTCAGAAGAGCGTAGGAGGCCTACAGGTGATCGTATAGAGTTATATAAAATTGAGGAGCATAGCTAAGGTGGATAGACAAGGTATTTTCAACGCAAGGTATTTCCAAACCTACAGGGCACAGGTTTAATGCAAGTGGAAAGATTGAAAAGCGACCTAAGGGACCAATGTTCACGCACATGGTGGTGTGTGGAAGGATCAAGGTGCCAGTGGAAGTGGTGGAGGCGGGTCCAGTTACAAAACTTAAAATACATTTCAACAGCTACACGGATAGGAATGTTTTAGAGGGATGTCGGCCAAATACAATCAAATGGGGCTAGCTCAGTTTTGGAAACCTGGTCAGTTCAGACAACTTCGGCAGAAATACGTGTTTCCTTGCTGCATGACGTCATCTGCTGTAATCTCCTTCAACTGATGTTTTCCATTATACACTCCATAAACCAAAGGTCATAATGACTTCACAAAATTGCCGTACTAAAAAGAGGGAAAATTCTGTTCCACAGGGAATATTGGCATTGCAACTGAATTCTCTTATCAAGTGAACAGCAATTATGTACTATGATTAAATGGAATCTTGAGCCAGAGAGCCAATGTATAAAATTCAGTATGAATGCAAGAACTTGTGCACAGCTCATTATCATAGTAGCGTCATGGATGTGTTTAATCAAAGTACTATCAGCAGAATCAGCCCCGATTGTCAAATGTCACTCCATTGTGTTAATAGCTGGGCTGAATGGGGAAATCATTTCCCATCTCCAAAATATTTAGACAATATTCCACCAATTTAAAAAAAAAAATCTTGATTAAGGATCAAACATTTTCATTTGTTAAAGCTGGAGTTTTACTTCTCCGAAAACTGAATAATGTTTGCAAACTTAAGGTATCTTCACAGATCTGTGGGCAACTCATATACGGAAAAGCTTTGCATACAATTGCTATTTTCCAACATTATGTCAACATTTTGAAGGTTAGAAAACTGAAGACAGTCACTTATTTGTTCTGCTAAAATACATAAACTCAGGAAGTACTCCATTACTGTATTTAACAAACAGATTGAGGGCCTTGAGAGAAGATGATGAAAAGTACTTTGCTTTTGTGAGAGAGATTACCATGCAATTCAAACACAAGAGGTGTCACATTTCAAATAGAGATGTAGAGAATTATTTTTCTTCAAGAGTTCATAATCTTTGAAAATTTCTCCACAAAAGGGTAATGGAGGTCCCAGAAAAGAGAACCTTTCCTTCCTTCAGTCCACGATTACCAGCAGGAATTTGGAGTTTGAGTCGCAATCAGATCAGCTAGGATCTCTACAAAAGGTTTCACAATTTCAAGGGGACAAATGTCCTAAAACATATTTGTGCACTGACATGTCGTTAAAACAAGTGAATTATTCTATGCAAATGAGATCAGTCTCTTCACTAATATCAAAAAATACTTCCATTTTACTTTAATCTTTAAATTATAAAATTTAATTTATGATTCAAAAGTCGAAATCCTTTATATAAGCAGTGAGTAACAACATTCCTCGGGTCAAACAATATGGAACAGAGCTTCCCACCTTCATGAATATTCTGGTGTACAGAGAGCTTCCTGTCAATTAAACCTAGTCTTTGACTCCACATGCTCTGACTTTGTCATGAATGGACTATATTCTAACTGACTGAATGCCTTTTAAAAACAAAAAAGTTACATCTACTGCGTCATCTTTATCGACTTTGCCTGTTACTCTTCAAAGTATTAAGAACGAGCACTTTCCATTTTGAAAATAGTTCTGACGGTTTTATTTTAAGTACTATTCTCTGTTTCTTGAAGTCAATTCTCTTTTTGAATATAGGTTTCACACCACTATTATGTGGTTCCTCATACGTAATTTATTGTTCCCTTTTAATTAACAAAAATGCATTTATAAATCGCCTTGCTTCTCTGTTGAACAGTGCTTCCGAAAAGGATATTGAAGTTCTGAGAATGAAAGCAACCAATGATCCATTATTCCAAACAAAGGTCCCAGTATTAACAGAATCCAAAACAAATACTGATTAAATTCATCTGATTCAGTCTTGTGCATAATTAACACGAGCAATATTCGAAGATTCAAATCCCTTCTAACTCATGTGAACTTGCTGGTGTCTCTGTAAACTAGAAGATCGATTAAATCCCTTCTCACACACTGAGCACATGAATGGCCTTTCTCCAGTGTGAACCCGCTGATGTTTCAAAAACTCACATGACCGTGGAAATCTCTTCTGACACACAGGGCAGGTGAAAGGACGCTCCCCAGTGTGTCCGCGCTGGTGTGTCAGCTGGTGGGATACGTAGGTGAATCTTTTCCCACACATAGAGCATGTATACGGCCTTTCCCCTGTGTGAATTCTCTGGTGTGCAATTAGATGAAGTGACTGTCTGAATCCCTTCCCCCAATGAATGCAAATGAATGGTCTCCCATCAGTGTGAACCCGCAGATGTGTCTGGGGGATCGAGAATTGACCGAAACCTTTTCCACATAGAGAGAAGGTGAATGGCCTCTCCCCAGTCTGGCTGTGTCAATGATTTTTCAGTTTTAGATGAGTAATTGAAACCTTTAGCACAAACAGAGCAGGTGAATGGCCATTCTCCAGTGTGGCTGCGTTGATGAATTTCCAGTTTGGATGGATAATTGAATCCTTTCTCACAGAAACGACATTTCCAAGGCTTCTCCATTGTGTATATGTCCTTGCGTCTCTCTCACTTGGATACAATATGTATCCAAGACAATATGTAGACAGGCCAACAAGAGGTGAGGCCATACTGGATTTGGTTCTGGGTAACGAACCAGGCCAGGTGTTAGAATTAGAGGTAGGTGAGCACTTTGGGGATAGTGACCATAATTCGGTGATTTTTACTCTCGTGATGGAGAGGGATAAGTGTGTACTACAGGGCAAGAGTTACAGCTGGGGTCAGGGAAATTATGATGCGGTGAGGCATGACTTAGGATGTGTGGCTTGGAAAAGTAGACTCCAAGGCAAGAGTGTAAATGATATGTGGAGCTTATTCAAGGAGCAACTATTGAGTGTCCTTGATAATTATGTACCTGTCAGGCAGGGAGGAAAGGGTCGTGCGAGGGAGCCGTGGTTTAATAAGGAATTGGAATCCCTTGTTAAATGGAAGAGGGCGGCCTATCTCAAGATGAGACGTGAAGGTTCAATTGGGGCGATTGAGAGTTATAGGGTAGCCAGGAAGGACCTGAAGAGAGGGCTAAGAGCAGCAAGGAGGGGACATGAAAGGTCCTTAGTCGGTAGGATTAGGGAAAACCCTAAGGCTTTCTATCGGTATGTTGGGAATAAAAGAATGACTAGGGTAGGAATAGGTCCAGTCAAGGATAGTAGTGGGAAGTTGCGTGTGGAGGCGGAAGAGATTGGGGAGACACTGAATGAATACTTTTCTTCAGTATTTACTCAGGAACAGGGCATTGTCGTCGATGTGAATACTGAGACACAAATAAGTAGAATGGATGGCTTTGAGGTATGTAGAGAAGAGGTGTTGGAAATCCTGGAAAAGGTGAAAATAGATAAGTCCCCTGGGCCTGATGGCATTTATCCTAGGATTCTCTGGGAAGCAAGGGAGGAGATTGCAGAGCCATTGGCCTTGATTTTTATGTCCTCTTTGTCTACAGGAGTAGTGCCAGAAGACTGGAGGATAGCAAATGTGGTTCCCTTGTTCAAAAAGGGGAGTAGGGATAACCCTAGTAACTATAGGCCGGTGAGTCTCACTTCTGTTGTGCGCAAAGTCTTAGAGAGAATTGTAAGAGATAGGATTTATGCACATCTGGATAGGAATAATGTGATCAAGGATAGTCAGCATGGTTTTGTGAAGGGCAGGTCGTGCCTCACAAACCTTATTGAATTCTTTGAAAAGGTGACGAAGGAGGTTGATGAGGGGAAAGCGGTAGATGTGGTATATATGGATTTTAGTAAGGCGTTTGATAAGGTTCCCCATGGTAGGCCACTGCAGAAAATACGGAGATATGGCATTGAGGGTGAGTTGGAGGTTTGGATTAGGAATTGGCTGGATGGAAGAAGACAGAGGGTAGTAGTTGATGGCAAAGTTTCTTCATGGAGTGCCGTCACTAGCGGTGTTCCGCAAGGATCTGTTTTGGGACCATTGCTGTTTGTCATTTTTATAAATGACCTGGAAGTGGGGTTAGAAGGTTGGGTGAGCAAGTTTGCGGATGATACGAAAGTCGGAGGAGTTGTTGACAGTGAGGAAGGATGTGGCAGGTTACAGCAGGATATAGAGAAGCTGCAGAGCTGGGCAGAAAGGTGGCAAGTGGAATTCAATGTAGCTAAGTGTGAGGTGATTCACTTTGGGAAGAATAACAAAAAGATGGGGTACTGGGCTAATGGTCGCATACTTGGTAGTGTGGATGAGCAGAGGGATCTTGGTGTCCATGTACACAGATCTCTGAAAGTTGCCACCCAGGTAAATAGTGCAGTGAGGAAGGCATATGGCGTACTGGCTTTTATTGGTAGAGGAATTGAGTTCCGGAGTCCTGAGGTCATGATGCAGTTGTATAAGACTCTGGTGCGGCCGCATCTGGAATATTGTGTGCAGTTTTGGTCGCCATACTATCGGACGGAAGTGGAGGCACTGGAACGGGTGCAGAGGAGGTTTACCAGGATGTTGCCTGGTATGGAAGGAAGATCATATGAGGAAAGACTGAGACACTTGGGGCTGTTTTCATTAGAGAAAAGAAGGGTTAGGGGTGACTTGATTGAGGTGTACAAGATGATTAGGGGGTTAGATAGGGTTGACAGTGTGGACCTTTTCCCGCGTATGGAGTCGGGTATTACAAGGGGGCATAGCTTTAAATTAAGGGGGGGTAGATATAGGACTGAAGTTAGGGGTAGGTTCTTCACTCAGCGAGTCGTAAGTTCATGGAATGCCCTGCCAGTAGCAGTGGTGGACTCTCCCTCTTTATGGGCATTTAAGCGGGCATTTGATAGGTATATGGAGGATAGTGGGTTAGTATAGGTTAGGTGGGCTTGGATCGGCGCAACATCGAGGGCCAAAGGGCCTGTACTGCGCTGTATTCTTCTATGTTCTATGATAATCAACAGAAACTCATCTACACACAATACAGTTGAATAATTATTCTGCTTCGTAAACGCTATTTTTGAGGCTGCATAAATTAGAAAACGTTATTTCACAGTTAATCTACAGGAATAGACTCACTTGAGGGTATGTCGTTTGGTGCTTCTCTGGTGACAAATATTCATGAAATATTTTTCTCATAAACCGAACAGGCAAAAATTATCTCCTTCCACATCTAAAGGTAGATGGCCTTCGGGGTCTGATGTCCTGACTGATGCTGTCAGATCTTGATATGATATTTGTTTTGAAAGTCCCACCTACAAATGCTCTTCTTCCAATGCCCTGTAAAAAGGAAATCATAAAAGTTATCAGTGTTACAACAAAGTGAAGTTCAATTGTGCAAGTATACTTTCCACAGAATATACTTGTTGAATTTGTTTACTTTCAGCTCTACATTCACTTCCCACTCACTCATTCTAATTGTCTGCATCCCAGCATGATATGGCAACCGCTCTTCCCAAGTCCAAAATAAATTATAGACCTGTTAACCGACCCCAATCCAGCTTGCAAACCATCTTCCTATCCATTGACTTCATCTATACTTCCCGATGCTTTGGAAAAGCAGAAAAATAATCAAGGCCCCTCCTACTCCAATCCTTCTCTGTTCTACCCTCTTCCATCAGCAGAAAAAACGAATTTATATGAAATTTGTTTGCATTGAAAAAACAGCTTTTCCACTGCCGTTACTAGACTTTTGAATTGACCTGATTAGTGTTAGTGTTGATCTCTCTCTCCACCATCTCAGCAGGTGGAACATTGTATCCTGCATTCTGTTATTATCCTCATGCATTTGTACAGAATGGCTGTAAAGCTGGTAGGCCAACATTTTTAACTGTACTTCAATACATGTAACAATGATAAATAAAAAAAAATCAAATCAAATCAAATCTGTCTCTACTCGGTGCCCACATCCAAACCCATCACAACATCCAAAACTTAGTTCTCTTTTGGTTGACTTTCCATTTTAACCTCATGGACTATGACTATGACTATGGGTGTATTCATTTCTCCACTTCCTCAATCCCCTGAATATTCGGAATCTGCCTCTGTCAAGTTCTATGCATAACACTTTATCTTCCATATGAGACTCTGTGCCCAATCTGTCTGTGTGATCATCGGAAATGTGCGTTAAGAGGCTATTGCACTTTCATCAGCTGATGCCTCACAATTACAATATGCCTGCTTGAAATTAGTTATGTTAAGTGAATAAAAAGAAATCACTGTCCAGTGTAAAATTGAGCCAGACAGACAGGAGAAACGTATCCTGCCTTCTCAAACGTAATTAAGGATGGCCAACATGTAATGGCCTTGACAGAAAAACCCACAAACTATTACTTAAAAAAAAAAACCCTGACTTGCAAGTACTTAATAAATTCTGATCATTAAAAACCACGACTGTAAGGAAAAACAGAGGAAGCCATTCAGACGGTTGCACCATTCAGTTTTTATCCTGGCCCATGTCCTCGCTCCTTGGGAGTGTTTGCATGAATGAGCTCGAATCTTCCGAGGTGATTCCGAAGAGCACTGAATCAGAAACCTGGACCGATTTACCTTCCAAATTGGAATAATTTCAACGAGAGATATTGTGAGGAAGAATCAAACACTGTTTGCACATACACAGAAGACGGGGAATTGCCATCTTCCGATGATTTGTTTTAATGTTGCAGGACAATGGTGCCCTCTGCGACTCCAGCCGCTGCAGAATATAAATAGCACGAGGGCAGCAAAACACAGGAGCAAAAAGCTCTGCTTTCTCTGGTGAAGCAAGTCCCATAGACGAGCATGCGCATTGGGTCATCCGGAAGTTGACTCTGATCGGTTTTTGGGGGAAGGGGACAGAAGTGAGAGGGGGTTAAGAGGTGCTAATTGCGAGTGTCGGGGCCCGAATCAGAGTTGCTCCGCCTGGCCACTTGGCATCTGTGGTTACCGTTCACTTGGCGCTATCGCGCTTCCACCATACTCTCGCCGTGAGTCGATGATCCATTTTCTCCTGGCTCGAGACAAAGGAGCATCCAAAATGCCCCGCTGCCCGTCCTGGTGAGCACGCTTCCTTTCTGCACCATCGAATTCAAAGGTTTGGACAGAGTATGTTCGCTATAGCAGAGCATTCTGGGTATTTGAACTTGCGATTCCTGGTTAGCTCTTCAAAAGCATCGAATTTATTGCGATCAGCCACAAAAGGTGTTTCACCACTCGCAGAAGTTGTTGTGCATTTTCGATTTCGTAATTTTATGGTTACCTTTTTGTGTAATTGAGCAAAGTGCGTCAGGCATCGTTGTTGCCCAGTGCAAGATTCAGGACGGTACTTCTAATGATTCACCACTGGACTGTTGAGTACATCTTATCCATCGTTTATTCAACCGTTTCATTTCTTGACTGGCTGGATTGAAAACTTTCCTGAATGCAGACAAATGCCTCTTCACACCAAGTTATAATGCGTAGATGTCCAATTATCCAAGTTTTGATCTTGTTTCGAAGAAATGTAAGAAACAGATGCATTCCCTGTTTACAAAATTGGTCAACCAGTCAGGGATTCTTTAAACATATTTTTGCCTGGGTCTGTTTGCCCTATTCCTTATTATTATCTGTCTGATACTTGTTCATTTATGACTCCTTTCACAAGTGCTCCAATTCTAACAGCTCGGCGGCTAATGATGAAATTGGGAATTTTCTTGCTGTGAAAATAGAAATCTCCGCTGCTGTGGTTTTGTTCGCCGAGCTGGAAGTTTTTGTTGCAACGGTTTCGTCCCCTGTCTAGGTGACATCCTCAGTGCTTGGGAGCCTCCTGTGAAGCGCTTCTGTGGTGTTTTCTCCGGCATTTATAGTGGCCTGTCCCTGCCGCTTCCAGTTGTCGGTTTCAGCTGTCCGCTGTAGTGGCCGGTATATTGGATCCAGGACTATGTGTTTGTTGATGGAGTTTGTGGATGAGTGCCAAGATTCTAGGAATTCCCTGGCTGTTCTTTGTTTCGCTTGCCCTATAATGGTAGTGAAGTCCCAGTCAAATTCATGTTGCTTGTCGTCTGCGTGTGTGGCTACTCGGGATAGTTGGTCGTATCGTTTCGTGGCTAGTTGATGTTCGTGGATGCGGATCGTTAGCTGTCTTCCTGTTTGTCCTATATAGTGTTTTGTGCAGCCCTTGCATAGGATTTTGTACACTACGTTAGTTTTGCTCATACTGGGTATCGGGTCCTTCGTTTTGGTGAGTTGTTGTCTGATAGTGGCTGTTGGTTTGTGTGCTGTTATAAGTCCCAGTGGTCGCAGTAGTCTGGCTGTCATTTCAGAGATGTTCTTGATGTATGGTAGTGTGGCTAGTCCTTTGGATTGCGGCATGTCCTCGTTCTGTTGTCTCTCCCTTAGGCATCTGTTGATGAAATTGCGAGGATATCCGTTTTTGCGAATACCTTGTATAGGTGTTCCTCTTCCTCTTTTGCAGTTCTGGTGTGCTGCAGTGTGTTGTGGCCCTTTTGAACAGTGTCTTGATGCAACTTCGTTTGTGTGTATTGGGGTGGTTGCTTTCATAGTTCAGCACTTGGTCTGTGTGTGTGGCTTTCCTGTGTACCTTAGTGGTGAATTCTCCGTTTGGTGTTCTCTGTACCCTCACGTCTAGGAATGGGAGTTGGGTGTCCTTTTCTTCCTCTCTCGTGAATCGGATTCCTGTGAGTGTGGAGTTGATGATCCGGTGTGTATTCTCTATTTCCGTGTTTTTAATGATTACAAAGGTGTCATCCACGTATCTGACCCAGAGTTTGGGTTGAATTTGTGGTAAGACTGTTTGTTCTAACCTTTGCATTACTGCTTCTGCGATGCGTCCCGAGATCGGTGAGCCCATGGGTGTTGCGTTGATTTGTTCGTATATCTGGTTGTTGAATGTGAAGTGTGTTGTGAGGCACAAGTCCAGTAGTTTAAGTATGCCGTCTTTGTTGATGGGTTCAACGTCCTGTTGTCTGTTATGGCTGTTCAGCAGGTTGGCTATTGTTTCTCTGGCTGGGGCTTTGTCAATAGACGTGAACAGTGCCGTTACGTCGAATGAGACCATGGTTTCTTCCTTGTCTATGTGTATATTTCTGATGATGTCTAAGAATTCCTGTGTTGATTGTATAGAGTGTCTGGATCCGCTGATCAAGTGTTTCAGTTTCTGCTGTAGTTCTTTCGCCAGTTTATGTGATGGTGTCCCTGGTAGTGATACAATGGGTCTGAGTGGGATGACTGGTTTGTGCACTTTAGGTAGTCCATAGAATCTGGGGGTGTTGTCGCTTTCAGGTTTCATTCTATGTCAGTCCGACCTGGTTATCTGTCCGTTTTTTTGTAGATTCCTCAGTGTGTTGTTTATCCTATTGGTGAGCTGTGGGGTGGGGTCAAACTCCCTCTTTTGGCAGGTGTTGGTATCTGCAAGTAGTTGTTGTGCTTTTTGGATGTACTCTGCTTTGTCCAGGATTTCCGTCATTCTGCCTTTGTTTGCTGGTAGTATGATTATGTTCTTATCGGTTCTTAGTGATTTTAATGCTTCCCTCTCCTTGGTGTTGAGATTATGTGTTTGTCTTTTCCTTGTTATCAGGGGTATGATACTTTGTCTCACTGTTTGTTGTTCTCTTCTGTCGGTCCATTGTTTCTGAGTGTGCATTCTAGTGCTGCTAGGAAGTCTGCTGTCTTGGCGTCCCTGTGGGTGTAGTTGAGTCCCTTGGCCAGTATTGTTCTTTCCGTGTCTGTGAGCTGTCTGTGGGAGAGGTTTTTTAACCCAGGTGTGTGTTGTGGTGTCCTCTTTGTTGTGTGTTAGTTTGGCCATTTTTTCTTTTAGTGCCGTTTTTTTGCGGTATGTGGTCCTGTTCTGTCCTATGGTGACAGCCTGTTCTATGGTCCGGGTCCATTCCTGATTCGTGGTTTTTGAAATTAACGACTTTTGGCGCGCAATTTCATGTCTGTATCTGTGAAGTCGGTTGTGCGCGTCTGTAATCATTACCTGGATCATCCTGAGTCCGTTTTGTCTGGCTGTGTCTCCGGCTTGTGGATTGTTGACTGGTGGCCTGTATCTGACACTTGGTGGAAGGATTCGATTCTTTCGGCATTCATGCAGTTCACGGAGTTGTTCGTATGTGGCGCTTAGGCGGTTAGCGCAGGATTCCCATTTCCTGGCTTGTCGTAGCGTCTCTCGCCCGTAGGTGTTCAAAGTTTGTGAGAAGAATTGTAGCTCGGGTGCTCGTTGCTGTGGTTCTGTTCGCCGAGCTGGAAGTTTTTGTTGAGGACGTTTCATCCCCTGTCTAGGTGACATCCTCAGTGCTTGGCACTCATCCACAAACTCCATCAACAAACACATAGACCTGGACCCAATATACCGGCCACTACAGCGGACAGCTGAAACTGACAACCAGAAGCGGCAGGGACAGGCCACTATAAATGCCGGAGGAAACACCACAGAAGCGCTTCACAGGAGGCTCCCAAGCACCGAGGATGTCACCGAGACAGGGGACGAAACGTTTGCAACAAAAACTTCCAGCTCGGCGAACAGAACCACAGCAACGAGCACCCGAGCTACAAATCTTCTCACAAACTTTGAATAGAAATCTCCATTTAATACTTATTAACAACATAGTTTTTCTCTGTCTCTCTTAGCCCTATACAGGTATATATAGTATGTCAGACAAAGAATGAGATTCTGCTGAAGGACGGTGACAATCTCAGGATAATGTGAAGTAATAGAAACTGAAAGCTAATCATTGTTGTTTGGAAAAGATCAACAATGGGAATTAAATATTCAGATGTATGTGACTTTTAAGCAAAAGCATGCATGAAGGAACTGGGAGTCGGGTAGTATGCTTCATAGAGAATGGAATAAATATGGTAGCAAGGAATAATCCTGGATTGGTGCACATTAAGTCGATATGAGTGAAGGAAAGTAATAAAAAGGCAAAGAAGACACTGATAGGAGTAGTCTATCATTCCAGATTTCACTAAATTCAAATTCCACTGTGTGCCTTGGTAGTATTCAAACGAGGCTCAGAACATTATCTCAATCTTTAAACTAATAGTCCAGTGATAATAACACTCGGCCTCTTCCGAATTGGGACAAATGGGGTCTAATCACAATAGCAAACTGCATCTCATGGAGTGGGTGGGGGCACATAGTTTATGATGATATATTACAATGATTTGGATGAGGAAAATGAATGTGCCTTGGCTAATTTGCGTGTAAGAAAAAATAGGTAGGAATTAATATGGTGAGGATGCAAAAGGTGTGGAGAGCTTTTATACAGGCTAAGTGAGTGGGCAAAAATTTGTCAGCTGGAATGTAATGTGTGGAAATGTGAGGTTATGCTGTTTGGCAGGAATAATAGAGGAGCTGAATGTTACTTAAGTGGAGAAAAACTGCAGCAAGTTTCAATACAGATGCATCTGGGAGTCCTCATGCATGAATTACAAAATAAAGTAGAATCCAAGTTCACCAGGTCATACAGAAGGCAAATGTTTCGCGTTATTGCAAAGGGAGTGGAATATAAAAATAGAGATGTTATTCCTTTCTTTGTAAAAAGAAAATGAGATAGCCAAGTACTGCTATGCGCCCATTACAGTTTGGAGATTTCTCCATTCGTGACCATTGTGTTGAAACTGCAATATCAATCTTCATTTTTTTCATTGTTAAACTACACCATTACTTCTATCTTTTTGTGCACTATTGTTTGACTTCTCCATCTTTGGATTTCTTTAACAATTCATGATCACTTTAAGGAGCATGTTTGATGCCAGTTCAGTGTTTAATCTTACCCACATTTTCCTACCTTTCATCTTTGTACTTCATGTCTCCAATGCAATGGTCCAACCTCCTGGCCCTCATCCTGTGTGCAGTATTCATCCTGTGGACTTCCCTCTTCTACTTATAATGATAAATTTCTCCAATTACTAGCCACATCTGGTACATATTGGTCGTTGAAAACCTTTTGTTCATCTTCCTTTCGAACAAATAGCCTCATATTGACTGTGAAAACTCATCTATTATTAAGCAAATTGTCAATTTTAGCAGTTGAAGCCTTATACCTGTTAAGTATTTGTTTATGAAGTGCCTGAATCCTTGTTACTTTCTATAATTTCTTCAAAACCTCCAAATTTGTAGTTGATACCAAACAACCTTCAGCGACCTGAACTGTGTAGTTCCATGATGTGCAATTACGATTTTTCTGTATTTACCAGTAAACCTCCTTTGGTGCCTCATTTTTTAAAGCCTTTCTCTCATTTAATAAACCCAATTTTCCATTATTTAAGCTGGCTTTTGATTGTGTTATATTACACATTAACACTAACTGATTTTTTTTTTCTGAGAGTTTGGTTCTAAGTAAACCATTTCTGCCTGCACACGTCTCTTACCCTTTTCGATTTTGACTCGGGAATCTGTTCAGACCCTGTGATACACGCAAATAGTATATTAAAAGACGTCAAAATATTTTGATAGCTTGTCACAGAAAAGGTTTATACAACAAGTTTACGGCTCCTTGTGTTCGAAAGTGTCAAGAATTAGTTACCAGACAGAAGCTGAAATTAGAGTTAAATGGGTATTTCTGAGTTGGCAGGCTGTGATTAATGGAGTCCTGCAAGGAGGGACCTTGGGGCCTTTACTATTTGGAATCTATGTTCATTACTTAGGAAAAAGAAAATAAATAATTGTTTTAATTGTCTATGACCCAATTTAATTAAGTGATCCACGATGTAGAGATGGTGATGTTGCACTGGGGTGGACAAAGTTAAAAACCACGCAAAACCATGTTATGGTTGTACAAGTTTATTTGAAAGTGCATGCTTTTGGAGCGCTGCTCCTTATTCAAGAAGCTGTGTGATTTTTTTAAATGAAGTGAGCAACAGTGTGACAAATGAAATATGATATTATTCACTGCTGACAAAAATAGAGAAGCTGAAGTTTTTTTTCAAACCTGACAATCTTCCAAATGTTATGCATTCGAAGCATTATAATGCTATCATGAAGGTACACCAAGCAATGAGAAAAATAAATGTTAATCTTCATTTTTATAAGGAAATCCTGCAGCTGTGCAGGGCTTGCATGACATCACAATTGGAAAGCGACATACTGTTTTGCTGTTCATATTTAAGAAAGGATGAATTCTAATCGGAGGCAGTGAAGTGAAGATTTAACAGATTGGACAATGGATCGAGACAGTTCTTTTTGTGAGGAGAGGCTCTATAACTTGAGCATCTGTAGTTCGGAAAAATAAGAGGTCATCTGACTGAAATATACAAGATTCTGAAGCTGCTTTGCAGAGTAATATTGAGAGGATATTCAATATTATTTTGTGCCTTGGTGCAAAAAGTGACAGTTTCAGGATCAAAAGCAATTATTTCGGATCCAGATGAGAAAATTGCTTCACTCAATGAGTGATAAAGTTTTGGCATTTTCTATCTTAAAGACTTCTATTTGGGAGGTATTTTAACAATATATGAAGGCTGAGATGGATAGAGTTTTGAATGCTTGGGACATTAAGGTACATGAAGAGGAGGCAGGAAACTGGACAGCAATTTGGAGATTGATAATTAGACATGAGAATGTTGAGTGTTATGGTGTTCTCCTGTTTTTTGTGTTATTCCAGATTTCCAAAGTCTTCAACATGTTGTTTTTGTTTTATTTCAGACCTTGCACACAGAACTCAGTCAAAAGTTGCAAGACGTCCAAACAAGAATCAGTTTCTAGCAGTGTGGATGATGATTTGCAGATGAGGTTCCTTCGAAGGTAACTAAATTTCTTTTTGACTCCTCCAGGTGTTTATCCAATTTTCATCTTAACTTAGTTACAGCAGATGGAGAGGTAGCTGCTATTTTCTTAAAACACTTCAAATTTTCCTCTTTGGCTCCACTTTGTGCCAACTGACTTAATATTTCTTCATTTGTCTTCAGGCTTTGCTTATTGCTTTGAAAACACTCTGGCATAAGTGGCTCCTGTTGATATGCTGGAGAAGGAGCAAACCCAACAATTTCTAATCAGGTTATAAAGCTAAGCAAATTCTAAGGTCCACTAGGTTGTTAAACAGACAGTAATCATTAGATGTAAAAAAAAAGGTCAAATTGTAGGAGCTGAAATTTCTTTATGGCTTTTAATAAATTTTACATGTTCAGGGCTTGTTTAAATTTCAGTTTTGCTTTGTGGAAAAGCAAACCCAGTATAAAGTGGTTAATGCCCAGTTCTCCTTTGGGCAAATGATGAAAGGGATTTTTCTTAAGATTTGTAGTCTGTGTGGTGAAGGCGCTCTTCCTTTGCTATTATTTAAGGAAAAACTGGATGTTCATTCCACAACCATAAAGTATTGCGATATTTGTTTGATCCATGCACAAGAATTTCTTAACGTGGTGCCTTTGCTTTAAATGCTTTCAGGTTTTTAAGAGGAGCTGTGCAGCCTTGAGTTTGGTTTAAGTCACTGAGAGCAATGTTACAGCAGAATCTTGATCACAGTGCGTAATCTTTTGAGGCTTAAGGGAGGAAAATGGAATAGAGACTTAGTGTGGTTTAGGGAGGGAAATAACTGAGGCAATTATATATTGGATTGGTGTAACTTCCTTTCATCTGTTCCGATTAAATCTACTTATAAATGCCAAAAATCCCATATGCTTTATCGAATGCTCAGTTTCGCCGAAGTGACTTAAAAGAAACAACAAACTGTCTTTTATTCACCACCATCAAAACTGTACCTTTCCACTTGTATTGTCTCTCCTCACTATTTGATTACTGACAGGTTACATTGTTCCCCTTGGGCATTTCCACATTAGGAAAGCGGTGGTTTTGGAGGTCTTGATAAACATTTAAGGTAGATAATTTCACAGGTGCTGGTGTAACCTCTAACAGGATACTGAAGGAGGCAATGGGGGAAACTGCTGGGGTGTTGACCGAGATCTTTCTGTTGACTTTAGCCAAGGTGAGTTTCAAGAAGATTGAAGAATACACAATGTTGTTCCTATGTTTAATAAAGGCAACAGGGATAATCCAGTGACCCTTATATCAGTGGTCAGTAAATTGTAGGAGAAGATTCTTGCTTTCATACAATTGGACAACAAGGAAACAGACCATTCAGATCAATTTGTTCAGGCTGACCTAAAATAATCCAGTACCATTTGTCAGCATTTGGTCGATATCATTGTAAACCTTTCCAATCCATGAACCCATCCAGTTGCCTTGTAAATGTTATAATTGTACCAGTATCCACCAAAACCTCTGGAAACTCATTCCATATTCGCACCACAGTCTGCATGACAACATTGCAGGTTAGATCTTACTAAATCTGTTCGCTTTCACCTTAAACCCATTCCCACCAGTTTTGGGGAATGGGTCAGGGTGGGTTGGTTTCAGCGGGTCGGTGTGGACTTGTTGGGCCGAAGGGCCTGTTTCCACACTGCAAGTAATCTAATCTAATCTAATCAGAAACCCTGGGAAAAAAATAACACTTTGTCTTTTCACCCGATCCATGTCCCTCATGATTTTATAAAACTCGATAAACACCTCAACTTCCAATGCTCCAGGGAAAATAGCCCCAGCCGATGCAGCTTCTCCATCGAGCTCAACTCCTCCAAACATAGCAACATCCTTATATATCTTTTCTGAACTCTTTCAAGTTTCACAACATTTTTTCCAATAGGAAGGAGACAAAAGCTGCCAATAGTATTCCAAAAGTGGCCTAACTAATGCCCTGCACAGCTGCAACATGACGTCCGAAATCCTAAACTAAATGCAATGACCAATAAAGGCAAGTGTTCCAACCGGTGCCTTCGTGACCCTGTCGACTTGTGACTCCATCTTCAAGGAACTATGAACCTGCACCACAAAGCACTTTTTGATCACCAACATTCTGCAGGACCTTACCATTAAGTGTATAAGACCTGGCCTGGTTTGCCCTGCCTCATCTATCTAAGTTAACATACACTTGCCACTCCTCAGCCAATCAGCCCACGTGAATAAAGTCCAGTTGTACGCTGCCATTGCCTGCTTCACTGTCCACTGCACCATCAATTTTGGTAGCATCTGCAAACTTATCAACTATTCCTCCTTTTTTCACATGCAAATAATTTGCACACAGCAGTGGACATATTCTTCTGGCACATTAGTGGTCAGAGGTCTCAATCTGAGCAACAACCCTCCGCCATTACCCATTATGTCCTATGATCAAGCAACCTTTGTATCTAATTGGCAATCTCTTCCTCGAGTCTATGTCATCTAACCTTGCTAACCAGCTTACTATGTTGAACCTTGTCGAATGTCTTCCTGAAATCCATTTGGTCAACATCCACCACACTGGTTTCATCAATCTTCTTTGTCACCTCTTCCAAAAACTCAATCAAATGAAGGAGACATGAATTTCCAAGAACAAAGCCGTGCAGCCCATCCCGAACTAGTCCTTAATATACCAAATGCACGTATATCGCATACCTCAGAATGCCCTCCAACAAATTACCCACTATTGACATCAGTCTCCATGATCTATGGTTCCCTGGGTTTTCCTTCCCACTTTATAAAATAATAGCGCTACATTAGCCACCCTCCAGTCTTCCAGGACCTCACCCACGGCTATCGATAATACAAATATCTCAGCAAGGAGCCCAGCAATGACGTCCCTAGCATTCCAAAGAGGTCTGGATACACCTAATAAAGGTCTAGTGTTTTATCCATCATTATACATTCTAATAGGTACAGGACCATCTCTTCTGTAATGTTTCATTCTCCAAGTTCTCTAGCTTCCAAAGTCTTCTCTACAATAAATATTGACATGAAACACTATTTTGATATCTCACTCAGCTCAAGAAGTTCGACACTTAGATGGCCTTGTTCATCTTTAATGCACCCTATTCTCTCCCTCTTTGCCCTTTTGTCCAATAATGTAATTGTAGAATCCCTGTTTTATTCTCCTTAACCTTATCTGCGAAAGTTATCTCATTTCCCCTTTTTTTGCGCTCCTGATTTACATATTAAGCATATTGCTACTGCCTTTATATTCTTCTGGGAAATCACTTGATTTCTGCTGTCTATTCCTGACATATGCTTCCTTCTTTTTCTTGACCAAAGCCGCAATTTCATTAATCAACTAGCTTTCCCTACACCTACCAGCCTTGCCTTCACCTTAACAGGAAAATACTGTCTCTGGAGTCTTGTTAGAGAGTCATAGAGATGTACAGCATGGAAACAGACCATTCGGTCCAACCCGTCCATGCAAACCAGATATCCCAATCCAATCTAGTCCCACCTGCCAGGGCCCGGCCCATATCCCTCCAAACCCTTTCGATTCATATACCCATCCAAATGCCTCTTAAATGTGTCAATTGTACCAACCTACACCACATCCTCTGGCAGCTCATTTCATACACGTATCACCCTATGCATGAAAAAGTTGCCCCTTAGGTCTCTTTTATATCATTCCCCTCTCACCCTAAACCTATGCCCTCTAGTTCTGGGCTCCCGGACCCCAGGGAAAATACTTTACCTATTTACCCTATCCATGCCCCTCATAATTTTGTAAACATCTATAAGGTCACCCCTCAACCTCCGACGCTCCAAGGAAAACAGTGCCAGCCTGTTCAGCCTCTCCCTGTAGCTCAGATCCTCCAAAAATGGCAACATCCTTGTTAATAGTTTCTGAACACTTTCAAGTTTCACAACATTTTTCTGATGGGAAGGAGACCAGAATTGCACGCAATATACCAACAGTGGCCTAACCAATGTCCTGTACAGCTGCAACATGACCTCCCAACTCCTGTACTCAATACTATGACCAATAAAGGAAAGCATAACAAACGCCTTATTCACTATCCGATCTACCTGGGACTCCACTTTCAAGGACCTATGAATCTGCACTCCAAGGTCTCTTTGTTCAGCAACACTCCCTAGGACCTGACCATTAAGTGTATAAGTCCTACAAGATTTGCTTTCCCAAATTGGAGCACCTCGCATTTATCTGAATTAAACTCCATCTGCCACTTCTCAGCCCATTGGACCATCTGGTCCAGATCCTGTTGTAATTTGAGGTAACCCTCTTCGCTGTCCAGTACACCTCCAAATTTGGTGTCATCTGCAAACTTCCTAACAGTACCACTTATGCTCGCATCCAAATCATTGATGTCAATGACAAAAAGTACAGGGCCCAGCACCGATCCTTGTGGCACTCCACTGGTCACAGGCCTCCAGTTTGAAAAACAACCCTCCACCACCACCCTCTGTCTTCTATACTTTGAGCTAGTTCTGTATCCAAATGGCTAGTTCTCCCTGTATTCCATGAGATCTAATTTTGCTAACCAGTCTCCCATGGGGAACCTTGTCGAACGCCTTACTCAAATCCATATAGATCACATTAACTGCTCTGCCCTCATCAATCTTCTTTGTTACTTCTTCAAAAATCTCTATCAAGTTTGTGAGATATGATGTCCCACGCACAAAGCCATGTTGACTATCCGGATTCAGTCCTTGCCTTTCCAAATACATGCACATCCTGTCTCTCAGGATTCCCTTCAACAATTTGCCCACCACCGAGGTAAGGCTCACCTGTCTATAGTTCCCTGGCTTGTCGTTACCGCCCTTCTTAAACAGTGGCACAACGTTTGCCAACCTCCAGTCTTCCGGCAACTCACCTGTGGCTATCGATGATACAAATATCTCAGCAAGAGGCCCAGCAATCACTTCTCTAGCTTCCCACAGAGTTCTCGGGTACACCTGTCAAATCCTGGGGATTTATCCATCTTTAACTGTTTCAAGACATCCAGCACTTCCTTCTCTGTAATCTGGACATTTTGAAAGATGTCACCATCTATTTCCCTACAGTCTATATCTTCCATATCCTTTTCCACGGTAAATACTGATGCAAAATATTCATTTGGCATCTCCCCCATTTTCTGTGGCTCCACACAAAGGCCGCCTTGCTGATCTTTGAGGGCCCTATTCTCTCCGCAGTTACCATTTTGTCCTTAATATATTTGTAAAACCACTTTGGATTCTCCTTAATTCTATTTGCCAAAGCTATCTCATGTCCCCGTTTTGCCCTTACTGATTTCCCTCTTAGGTAGACTCCTATTTTCTTTGCACTCTTCTAAGAATTCACTCACTCTATCCTGCCTGGACCTGATGTATGCTTCCTTCTTTTTCTTAACCTAACCCTCAATTTCTTTAATCATCTAGCATTCCCTATACCTACCAGCCTTCCCTTTCACCCTGACAGGAATATACATTCTCTGGATTCTTGTTATCTCATTTCTGAAGGCTTCCCATTTTCCAGCCACCCCTTTACCTGCAAACATCTGCCTCCAGTCAGGTTTCGAAAGTTCTTGCCGAATACCATCAAAATTGGCCTTTCTCCAATTTAGAACTTCAACTTTTCGATCTTGTCCATCCTTTTCCATCACTATCTTAAAACGAATAAAATTATGGTTGCTGTCCCCAAAGTATTCCTACAGTGACTCCTCAGTCACCTGCCCTGCCTTATTTCCAAAGAGTAGGTCAAGTTTTGCACCTTCAGTAGTAGGTGCATCCACATACTGAATCAGAAAATTGTCTTGTCCACACTTAAGAAATTTCTCTCCATCTAAACCTTTAACACTATGGCAGTCCCAGTCTATGTTTCGAAAGTTAAAATCCCCAACCATAACTACCCTATTATTCTTACAAATAGCTGAGATTTCCTTCCAAGTTTGTTTCTCAATCTCCCTCTGGCTACAAGGGAGGGGGGGGGGGGGGGGGGGGTTGTCTATAATGCAAGCCCAAAAAGGTGATCATCCCTCTTATTTTTAAGTTCCACCCAAATAACCTCCTTGGATGTATTTCCAGGGATATTCTCCCTGAGCACAGCTGCAATGCTATCCCTTAGCCAAAATGTCACTCCCCCTCCTCTTTTGCCTCCCGTTCTATCCTTTCTGTCGCATTTGTATCCTGGAACATTCAGCTGCCAGTCCTGCCCATCACTGAGCCATGTTTATGTAATTGCTATGATATCCCAGTCCCATGTTCCTAACCATGCCCTGAGTTCATCTGCCTTCCCTGTTAGGTACCTTGCATTGAAATAAATGCAGTTTAATTTATTAGTCCTACCTTGTTACTGCCTGCCCTGACTGTTTGACTCACTTCTGTTTTCAGCTGTACCCGTCTCAGATTGATGTTTTTCCTCACTATCTCCCTGGGTCCCACCCCCCAACCTTACTAGTTTAAATCCTCCCAAGCAGTTCGACAAATTCCCTTGCAAGTATATTTGTCCGCTTCCAATTTAGGTGCAATCCGTCCTTCTTGTGTAGGTCACTTCTACCCCAAAAGAGATTCCAATGATCCAAAAATGTGAATCCTTCTCCCATATACCAGCTCCTCAGCCATGCATTCATCTGCTCTATCCTCCTATTCCTGCCCCCCTAGCTCGTATCACTGGGAGTAATCCATATATTACTACCCTTGATGACCTCCTTGTTAACTTTCTACCTAACACTGTCTAATCTCCCTTCAGAGTCTCAACCTTTTCCCTTCCTATATCGTTGGTTCCAATCTGGACAATGACCTCCTGCTGGCCCCTCTCCCCCGTGAAAATATTCTGCACCCTCTCTGAGACATCCTTGATCCTAGCACCAGGGAAACAACACATCATTCTGCTTTCTCTACTGGCCACAGAAAGTCGGTCTGTACTTCTGACTGCAGAATCCCCGAACACAATTGATCTCTTGGAAGCCGATGTACCCCTCGTTGCATTAGAGCCATTCTCAATACCAGAAACTTGGCTGTTTGTGCTACGTTCCCCTGAGAATCCATCACCCCCTACATTTTACAAAACAGCATACTTGTGTGAAATGGGTATATCCACAAAAGACTCCTGCTAGAGCTGCCTACATCTCTTACCCTTCCTGAATTTAACCCATCTATGTGACTGTATCTGAAAGCTTCCCCCCTTTCTATAACTGCAATCCATCACATACTGGTACTGTTGCAAATTCCTCATCGCTTCTATTTGTCTCTCCAGACGATGCACTCGATCTGATAAGATTCGCATCCAACATCATTTATGGCAGATATAACCGCAGTAACCCTTAAACTCTCTTTAAACTCCCACATCTGACAAGGAGTACATATCACTGCAAAGGCCATTTTTGCTCCTTCACAATAGAAAATTACACCGTCTTATTCCTCTACAAACACTGCCTCAGGTTAAATTAATAGATATGGCTTATATTTTAAGTTTAATCAAGAGACTTGTCTCCAAAAACAAAAAATCAAAAAAGAATCCACTGTACCAACTACTGCAGCCTTTCTATTGGACAGACTTAAAACAACAATTAACTTATCTGATTCTGTGCTGTGAACTTCGCCCAACAGTTCCTCAAAGATTAATTGTGAATTTCACTGTTTGTTAATTTTCCCAGATGCACTCCGATGTCCAGCAATACACGAATTCAAACAGCAAAGGCGGTAACTGTAAAGGTTTCCTCTCTCTTTCTCTCTCTCTCTCTCCTCTCTGTCTCTCTCTGTCTCTCTCTCTCTCTTTCCTGCTTCCTGCACTGTGCTCACCATGTGCTTCCTTTGTCTGCTCTTCTCCCTTTTAAACTGCTGTTGTTTTGACTTTGTTTTCCAAAGTTCCAAAACAATGCAACAGCATATAAAACACTAATTGCTGCTCCTGGAATACGAGGAAATCACCTCCAACACATAAAATATCTCAAAAAAAGCTGCAGCTCTTACAGCCAGAAATTTTTCCCAACCTCCATCTTGGATTATCCACAATCCATTCCAAATGTGAAGGTTTCCCATTCTCCAGCCATCCCATTATCTGTGAACAGCCACCCCTTTCAGCATTTGAACATTCTTGTCGAATACCGACTAAAAGCACCTTCCTCCAGTTTAGAACTTCAGCTGTTTGATCTGGTCTATCCTTTTCCATCATTATTTTCATACTGATACAATTATGGTCGCTAGCCCCAAAGTGCTCCCCCACTGATACCTCAGTCACCTGCCCCGCCTTATTTCCCAAGAAGAGGTCGGGTTTTGTGCCTTGTGTAGTACGTCCATACACTGAATCAGAAAATTTTCTTGTTTGGTAAGTCAAAATTCCCTCCCATAATCCTGTGATTCATACAAACAACTGAAATCTCTTTACAGCTTAGTTACTGAATTTCCTTTGTTACTGACTATGGGGGATCTATAGTCCATTCCCAATAAGGTGATCATCCATTTTTTATTTCCAATTTCTAAAATAACTTCCTTGGACATATTCCCAAAAATATCTTCCCTAAGTGCAGTCATAATGTTGCCCCTAATCAAAAGCACCACTCCCCACTCCTTTCTTGTCCCCCTTTCTGTCCTTCCTATAAAATCTATACCTTGGAACATTAAACTGCAATCTGGTCCATCCCTGAACCACATCTCTGTAACTGCTATGATATTCGAAATCCTATGTTCCTAATCATGCACTCAGTGCTTCTGCTTTGTTCGGCCTCCTATTTTGAAATAAATGATGTTTAATTTATCAGTCCTACCTCATTTCTATTTTGCTCTTGATTGCCCTGTCTGTTTGATTTACTCTTTTTCCCAACTGTACCAGTTTCAGACTGATCACTTTCCTCACTATCCCCATGGGTCCCCTACCCCACTAGACTTGTTTATTTATACGCAAGCAGCTTTAGCAAATCTTCCCGCCGGTATATTAATCCTCTTCCGATACAGATGCATTCCGTAATTCTTGTATAGGCCATTTCTACAAAAGAAGACATTCAAATGAGAAAAAATGTGAATCCTTCTCCCGGTGTCAGGTCCTCAGCCACGCATTCATCTGCTCTGTCCTCCAATTCCTACCATCACTAGCTCATGGCACTTGAAGTAATCCAAATATGACTATCCACAAAAGCCTCCTTTTTACTATTCAACCTAAACTCTGATATTCTCTCCTCAGAATCTCATTCTTTTCACTTCCTAAGACATTAAATCCAGACCTCCTCCTGATCCTGTTGACCTTTCAGAAAATTCTGCACCCTCTCTGAGATATCTTTGATCCTGTCTCTAGAGAGGCAACACACCACTTCGATGTTTAGCTGTCAGCGACAGAATCGTCTGTCTGTGCCTCGAACTAAAGAATCCTCTATCAAAATCGGTCACTTGGAATCTGGCATAATCCTCATTACATTAGAGCCAGTTTCAGTACCAGAAACCTGGCTGTCAGTACTACATTCGCCTGAGCGTCTATCAGCCCGTACATTTTCCAGAACCGCATACTCGTTTGAGATGAGGATAGCTGCAGGTGACTCTTCCACTACCTGCCTCCCTCTCTGACCTTTCCTCGAGGTCACTCATCGTCCTGAATGTATAATCGGTTTATCTCCCTCCCTGCAATTTCCATACATCACACCCTCTCGCTCCTGCAAATTTCTCATTGCCTCTAACTGCTGCTCTAATCGATCCATGCAATATGACAGGATTCACAACGAAATACACTTCCTGCAGACATAATCATCAGTAGCATGGAAACTCTCCCTAATCTCTCACATCCGACAGGAAGAGCACATCAATCCAGTAAAAAATATCTTTCCGTATTAACAATCTACACCCCCAGAAACTAGCACTGTCTTACTGCTCTAAAAACACTACTCCAACCTTAATATCTAAGTTTTTATATTATTAAAGTTTTACCAAAATAATCAAAAAGTAAAAACTTATTGGCTATTGTGGATTTACAAAGAAATAGTGTGGGTACACTTTTTTTAAAAAGCCACTTAGCTGCTCCCCTGCTGTGAGCTCCCACAGATTCCAAGGTCAGATGTGGATTTTGCTGTCTGTTGGTTTTTCTTAGAAGCACTCCAATATCTGAAGATGCTTGAAACCAGACAGCAAAGGCAGCAGCTGTGCAGGTTACTGCTGGGTCCGACAGCAGTATCGGTTTCTTTCCCCATTTGATTCACTGCCCTTTTTTGTCTTTTTCCTTTTTGAAGTGCTGTTGTTTTGATCGCTTTTTCCTCAATGCAATACAATGCAACAGCGTACAAAACAGTAATTACTGCTCCTAGAATATGAGGAAATTCATTCCAACACTGAAAATACCTCAAGAAAGTCGCAGCTCTTATGGCTGCAACTTTTCTGCCCCATCCTCCATTTTCGATTACCTTGCCCTCAATTCTTTATCTCATTTTTGAAGGTCTCCCACTTTCCATCAGCCCCTTTACCCATGGATAGCTTCTCCTTATGAACTTTTGAAATGACTTGCCTAATCCCATCAAAATTTGCCTAACTTCAGTTTAGAAACTTAACTTTTACATTATGTCTATTCTTTTAAAACTAACAGAATTATAATCACTGGCCCCAACTTGCACTCCCATTGACACCTCAGTCAACTGCCTTGCTTCACTTCTGAAGAGAAGGTCATGTTTTGCTCCTTCTTTAGTAGGTTCATCGACATATTTAATGAGAAAATCTTCTTGGACACAATTGACAAGTTCTAATCCATCTAAGCCCTTAACACTATATCAGTCTCAGTCTATGCTTGGAAATTTAAAATCCCCTACCATTATAATCCTCTTATTCTGGGAGATAACTGATAACCCCTCACAAATTTGCTTGATAAGCAATTAGAATCCCGACTGTGCGGAAACGGGCCCTTCGGCCCAATAAGTCAACACCGACCCAACGAACATTATTCCACCCAGATCCATTCTCCTCCATTTACCCCTTCCTCATGCACCTAACCTATGCATCCCTGAACACTTGGGAAATTTACCTAACCTGCACATCTATAAAATGTGGTTCGACACCAGAGCAAACTCACGCAGATACAGGGACAATATGCAAACACCACACACAGACAGTTGCTCCGTGCAAGAATCGAGCTCGGGTCCCTAGGACTATATAGCAGCAGTGCCAACCACTGAGCCACTGAGCCGCTTCTCAACTTCCTGCTGACTATTGAGGGGCCTATATTTAATTCCAGTGTGGTGATAATCCCTTTCTTCTTTTCATTTCCACCCGAATTACATCATTGAACGTAAACTCAGGAATATCCTCCCTGAATACAGCTGAACAAAAATGCCACACCCCCTTCGCTCTTCCTTCCTTTCTCTCCTTTCTCTAGCATCAGTACCCTGTAACATTAAGCTGCCAGTCCTGTCCTTCCCTGAGACAAGTTTATGTAATAAATATGAAATCCCTGTGCCATGTTTCCAAACATGCCTTGGGTACATCAGCTTTACCTGTTAGTCCTCTTATATAGAATTAAATGCAATTTAATTGATCAGTCTTATTTTTATCTCTGCCTTGCTCTCGCCTGCCTTAACTCTTTGACTTGCTCCTCTTCTCAATTGTAAGAACCTCAGTCATTTCTCTTTTCTCACTATTTTATTGCTCCATCTCCCCAGCCTTTACTGGTTTAAAACTCCTGAGTAGCATGAGCAATCTACCCACCAGGATACCGGTCACCTTCTAATTCAGCTGCAAACTATCCTTATCATAAGGCTGTTTCTGCCTCAGACAAGATTCCAATGATCCAAAAATGTGACTCGCTGTTCACTGCACCAACTCTTCACTCACATGTTCATCTGCTCTAATCTCTTCTTCCTACTCTCACTTGCACCTAGCACAGGGAGTAATCTATATATTACTACTCTGGAGGACCTATTTTCCAATCTCCTGCACAATATCCTATATTCTGTCCTCAAAACCACCTCCCTTCTCTTTCGATATCATTGGTATTAATGTGTGCAATTGCTTCCTACTGGTTACTCTCCCCTTTGAGATTGTAATGCACCCTCTCCAAGACATCCTTGACCAGGGCAGCTTCAGACCATTTTGTTGTCTCGCTGTCGGTCACAGAAATGTCTGTCTGTGCTCCCAGAAAGAGAGAGAGTCTCTATCACAATTAATTGCTTGGAACTGAATATATCTCTCATCACGGTATGGCTAGTTTTAGTCCCAGAAAGTTGGCTGTCAGAGCTACATTCTCCTGATAGTCCATCACACCTCCATTTTCCAAAACAGCACACTTGTCTGAGATGCGGATAGCCACAGGAGACTCCTGCACTTCCTGTCTGCCTCTCCTACCTGTCCTCCATCCATTTGACTATAACTGCAGTTTTCTACCTTCCTGAACTTCAATCCATCACATCCTCATTGCCTCTAACTGCTGCTCCACCTGATCCATATGACCCAATGGAGTCACAATCAAACACACCTCTTGCAGGCATAATCATCAGAAATATTGAAATTCTCGATAACCTCACACATCAAACAGAAAGAGCATGTTACTTTACTAAAGGCCATCTGTGTACCTTTATTTACATATCCAGACAGTAGCACCATCTTATTGCTCGAAAAGCACTGATCTTGGATAACTACATACATATGTTTTATATTTAAAAAAAAAACAAAAGATAGATCTCAGTAAAACATCAGAGTCTATAATAGGTTTGGCAAAGGAATGTAAGATTTGTAAGTTTTTTAAATCTTCAGTACAAATACTCACTGATCAATGAAATCATAATTCTCCCGGTTGTTCTGAAATTGAGGTCTCTGCAAGGCCAGCGGTTTGTTTGTTTTTTGTGGACAGAGCTCCAATTCCCAGAGATGCTTGTACTTTCACAATCAGTCAAAGTTCATTGTTTGTTTTGTGTTGAACTCTAGATTCATTCTTCGACCACACACATGGTCGATCCCGAAATTCCTGCTCTCTCCATTTCCTCCAATTTAAAGTATGTTGTTTCTGATTTTTCCTTTGAATTCAAAAAAAAGTTATAAATACAATAATTAATGCTCCAAGAAATCGAGGGAAGAATGGATCTGCTGTATGGATATGATTCTTTCTCATCCACTTTTTTGAAAATACTTCAGGCGCAGGATTTACTCATCATTGCAAAAGAATGAACTCACTAGGGACAGTCAATGTGGCTTTCTGCTAGGAGGTCTTGTCTCACAAACCTTGTTGTGGAAGTGATAATGATGATTGATGAGGGAAGCCTGTGAATGTTGCCTCCATGGACACTACTAAACCATTTGACAAGGTCCCTCATGGGAGGCTGGACCAGAAGTTTGAGTCACATGGGATCTATGTTGAGTTGGTAAGTTGGATACAAAATTGGCTTGGTCAAATAAGACAGACGATAATTTGTGAAAATGTATTTTTCTGATGGGTTGTCTGTGATTAGTTGTGTTCTGCAGGAGTCAGTTATGAGATCTCTGTTGTTTGTATATAAATGTATTTAGATGAGAATGTAAGTGGTAGTAAGTTTTCAGTTCTGATTCGGACGTTTGCAGATGAGTTGAAATTTGGTGGAGTTGTTTATGGAATAACTCCATGAAAGCCGGTATCCTGTCATCAAGTCACCTTTTATTTACACTTGCGTAATAAATGATATTCACCCAGCTCGTACACAGCCAATTCCTAGAATGAGTAGAAACCCTGAGACTCCTGTTTAGATCTGTCAGTCAGGACTCCCTGATTTGATCAGGTTAACAGCCCTAATCAGGGAAATCATTTTCAATGAGTTGAACTGATTCAAACCACAACATTCACCCCCTTTAAATCCTGCAGATAGGCATGTTCTTAATCCAGTAGTTTCTCCTCGGGCATTTTCACACCAGGTGTGGTTGCTCCGACTCTGCCAAATCTGGACTGCCTCTTGTGCCCATATTGTCTTGGCCGAAACTCATCTTCTTCAGGTGGTAGCTGTGGCAAGGCTGTGACATCTGCTGTGTCCATTTTATCCTGAGATGCTGTGCAATGGGGGTGAATCCATGGGTTCCAACAGCTATGGATGTTCTGAGGGGCCAGGTATATTTTACTTCAGCCTTGTTTGCAAGAATGTAGCATTCTTGTGGTCCACATACCTGTTCAGGATCACCTTTCCTACCCAAACTTTGTAAATCGTGGGACCTGACCCCGTATCCACCATGCCTTTTACTCATGCATGGACATTGCTTGGTCTCGAAACTAAACTTTGTCCCATGAAGTAAATAGCCTCTCTGATTTAGAGGTTCCTTTATCCAGCATTCACATTCCTGATGTTGTTTCGCCACCCCCACCACCGCATCCCCACCCTTGCAGGTTTGGGAAAATCTGATTTAATCTAGTCCACAGTCTTCTCCACATTAGATACTCTACTGGAGTTGTCTCTGTAGCTGTATGGGGTGGACCTGGAATCAATAGGAACGGGGACAGTTTGGTGTCGAGTGAACCTGTAGGCTGTTTCTTCAAGACTGCCTTCAAAGTTTGGACTGTGTTTCCACCTGACCACTGGGCGATGGATGGTATGGAGATGTCCTTATAAACCAAACGTCATGCGATATTAAGAAATACTCAGAATCCTTGTTGATAAATGATGGCCTGTTGTCTCTGACCTATACCTCATAGAGTCTGTATATTGCAAAAGATACTTGCAGCTTGTCAGTCATCATTCTGTTATTGACAAATGAACTGGGTGCATGTCCAAACATTATAAGAGGGTGTCCACTAAGAGGAAAAACATAAAGCCCATGAAAGGATGGCACAGTCGACCTGTAACCAAAATCCAGGGTTCACGCGGGCATTCCCATGAATGTGGAGGAGCTGTTGGTGGTGACATTCTTTTTTTTGTCTTGTTGGCACTCTGGGCACTGCCCAACAAACGTGGCTATATCAGCATTCAATCCTGGTCACCAGACAAATTGTCGCCAACATCTTCATTCCTGGTGGATTCTCGAGAAAACTTTAGTTGTTTCGTTGAGGCTTGACTTTGTTTTGGGGTTTTGCTGTGGGCTGATCTAGCTTCCCTCTGCTCAGAACATGACCTGAATGAGACCATGCAATTGCCTGCATTCAAATGGTGTTCCCGAATCTCAGCTGACCTGGAGAGGGTCTCCACTTACATTGGTATACCTTGTAACTCATAAACTCCACTTGCCACATTTTCTAATGATAAAGACGATTATCATGCCTGTTTGAAGTCCAAGGGGGCTTCAGCTAGTAGGTGCTTTTGCATGGTCACATAACTAATGCCACGCTCATTACCATAGAAGTAATTCCACAAAGGCTGGTCTGCAGTCATCAAGTCATCCGTGATTTACACGCGAATAGCACATAGCACTGACCCAGCAAGCTCAGAGCCAACTGCTGAAATGAACAGAACCCCTGACTCGCCTGTTTGGTTTCTTTAATATCCCTGCAATACTGCCATACCGCAGTCGTGTTTATTTTCCCCAGCACCTGTGTTGTGTGAGTGTAGGTGCAGGACAAAATGACAAACACCAGTTGTGTTAATACCAGTTTTAATATTCCACCACCAGGAAAAACACACAAACAAAGCCTGTTATCTTTTGTCAGCCAGGTGTCCCTGATTGGACCAGGTTCACAGCCCCAATAAAGGAACTAATTCTTTGATGTCCACTAGACTGACCTTGTTCCGATCACTACAGTGGATAGTGAGGAAGGATGTACAGCAGGATAAAGATGAGTTGGAAGTTTGGGTGGAGAAATGGCAGACAGAATTTAATCTGAAAATGTATGTGGAGTTGTATTTTTGGAGATTAAATGCAAGAGTTAAATATACAGCAAATGGCAGAACCCTTCGGAGTATCGATATAAGAGGAAGCTTGGTCTGCATGTCCATAGCTTCCTGAAAGTGGCAATACCAGTGGAAAAGATGCAACTCAGATGTATGATATACTTAGCTTAGTTTGATAAGACATTAACAGTTTACAAGTCATGTATCAGCTGTATGAACTTGAATTAGGCCACATTTGGAGTATTTTGGGCAGTTCTGGTCACTGCACTTTATAGGAAGGCAGGGGAAAGTTTGTAGGATGTTGTCTAGATAGCAATATATTAGCTATAAGGAGAGATTGGTCAAACCGATTGTTTTCATTTGAACGTCAGAGGCTGAGGGGGACCTGATAGAAGTATATAAAATTATGAGAGCTATGGACAGTGTGTTTAGTCAGTTTCTTTTTCCCAGCCTGGAAATGCCAAGTTCGAGAGCACTTGGTTTAAGATGATTGGGGTAAGTTTAAAGATGTGCAGATTATTTTTTAAACAAAGAGTGTAATGTGTCTGGAATGCAATATCCAGGGAGGTAGTAGAAGTAGATATCATAGCAAAGTTGAAAATAATTTAGACAGACACCTGAAGAGGTGGAGAATAGTGGCTATGGACCATGTGCAAGCAGTTTGGAATGGCACCATGGCCAGCTCATATATCGCAGGCTGGAGTCTGTTCCTGCGCTGTGCAGTTCTATCTTCAATGTTGATTCCTCTATCAACGAAACATCATGCTTTTTTAATGTTTTTCCAAGTTGTACAACCACCTATCAAGAATTTACCATCCTGGTTAAGTGTAGTACTTTTGATCCTCCTCACTCTTTCGAACTGTGCATTTTAGTCAAAATTGTTTTTCTTTGTCCTTTCTTTAAAAAGGCATCAGCTTATGTTTTTCTATAATACGTTTTATTTAGCAATTTAGCTTAACTGGCCAATTCCACTATGTTCTTCTTTACCACGATATCCAATTGTGTTGCCACTATCAGGAAGCTATGGACTTGCAACCCAAGATCTCTCTGTATATCAATGCTCCTGAGAGGTTGGCTATTTATTATGTACATTCTTTCTTTGTGCATTTAGCCTCTCAAAATGCATGACTTCACACTTGTTCACATTAAACTCCATATGCTGTTTCTCTGCCCAACCTTCCAACTAGTCTATTTCTTGCTGTATCCTTTAACAACCTTCCTTACTCTTCATAACTCCACCAATTTTTGTGTTGTCTGCAAAGATATTATTCAAGCCACCAATATTTTCTTCAAATTATTTATGTGTATATCAGACAACAGACATGCCAGCATTGATCCTTGTGGGACCCCACTGATCACAGACTACCAGTCAGAAATTTGATTACAAAAGTTGTGAATTTATTGTAAACACTCAGAAAGCTCTAGTTGCGCCAGATCAAGGGCAGTGTATTCAATTTTGTCAGCGCAGCTTAGGAGTTTAAATGAGGTCTATAGGTGATTTTATTAGAATTGTTCCAGAGATATCGGAAATTGGAAGGTTACATTGAAGAAGTTGACATTGGAACAAAGGATGTTGTGCAAGGTTATGAGAGTTTTAGATTAGATAAATATTAAAAAGCTGCTTCTGTTACTTAATTGGGAAGGGATTCTCTCAGTCCTTCACCTGCTGACTCACCAGCGAATTCACACCAATGAGAAACATTTCAAATGCTCTGGCTGTGTGAAAACGTTTGCACGTTTATCGAACTTGAAGACGCACCAGCGAGTACACACTGGGGAGAGACCATTCACTTGCTCTGTATGTGATAAAGGATTCACTCAGTTATCCAACCTGTTAAAACACCAGCAAATTCACAACTGATTGCAGGGGATGGACCTTGCTTTTGTCACTGCTGGTATTCACATCCACAACTGAACCACATTCTGACAGTTGGATTTTGTTTCTGCTGATGGAACTAAACTCCAACCTGGTCACATTGCTCAATTAATAAATAAAGCTGCTTAATCAAATATAGTTGATACTATATAGCTCAATGGCCCACAGTTGGATATTCAAATGAGAGTGTCAACAATGTAAATGTCCTCCAGCATACAAAATAAAGAACATGTGCATGCTTAGCATAAAGTGGTGTATTTCTCAGCATCTCTCCAAACTTCTCTGAAATTTCATTGTGGTTAGTTTCTTCTCTTGCAGATAAACCTGGGAGAATTTTGTGTTTTAATGGAGCTCCCCCTTTGTTTTCCAAAATCTGGGATAAACGTTACCATGATTTTAAATACTTGCCATTTGAATTTAGCCGGTCTCATCAGTTATATGCAGACTGTGCCAAAGAGAAAATCTGCTGCCAGTTTGGGTTATTCCCATCTCTAGTCTGCGAAAACTCTCACGACACAGAGGCAGCCAAGCATTTCAGGAAACTGAAGTAGCACCAATCATAGATGAGTAGGGTTTAGGTTTATTCCTTTCCCTAACTTTTCTGATGTTTATGGACTTGGACCACTGGATTTTCACTGCTTAGGAGTTTTTTTTTTTCTGGCCTGTCCTCACTGCTCTTGAGATTACCACACATTGTCAAGTTGTGACACTGTACCCTGTAGATGCTCGTGTCGACTGCGCACCGGAGATGTATTAATTATAACCTTAGGTACTGAACGGCGTTTTGATCAAATCGTTTTTTTTTGTCCTGAAGGATGTTTGTGGAGTTGTATTCATTCAGGTTTGTGGAGAGTATCCTATTGCACTTGTGAGTTAAGTTTCGTGACTTTTTGAGTCAGGCGTTGAGTAACTCTTCACAGAATCTCAGCTTCTGACTTTCCTTTGTAGCTACAGAAATTCCAAGGCTAGTCCAGGTAAGTCTCCGGATGACCTCATGAGATGCTGCCAAGTTCAAAGTTGCTGACTTTGGCATCTCAACATCATATTCAGTTCATGAAAACTCCAGGTAGTACAGCTTTGTCTTCACTTTGTCGGGGTATGTGTGTCTCTCGCTCCAAATCCCTGACATCGTACTGGGTTCACACTGCTGAAAAGCCATTTACCTGCTCTTTACATGGGAAGAGATTCTATTATTTCTTGTCAGTTCGCCCCTTTGTTTCTTACTGCTGTGCCAAACAATTGGTTTGATTGAGGTATGTGCATTGTGAGTTAACAGTAAGCAAACTATAGAACACCATTTGATCTGTACCACCATGATCATATCATGGTTATAACTCTTCATTGTGGCCACCGCCATTTTGTTTTTGAGATATTTTGCTGTCTGCCGCACCTGGTCATTGAACACAATGAGGAATCAGTTGCAGAAAGAAATAAATTTGTCAGAAAGACATATTTGCACTTTCCAAATCTCATGCCCTTATAAATCTTACTCCAGAAATCAGATCTATCTCTTCCATCCCATGGTTAATTGTCTTTAAGTATCACTGACAATCATTTACTTTCACACTAACATTCAATTGCTCATGAGAGCTCCAGAAGAGTTTGTAATCTCCAGAAGCACTAGCAGCTTTGTACTGGAGGGAGGTCCTTAATTTGTTGCATTGGTGGGAAAGTTTTCACCCACGATAATTAGTTAAAATAGTTAAGAGGCAGCATTGTTTTGGAACTTTGGAAAAAAATGTCAAAACAATAACAGTTTTAAAAGGGAGAAGAACAGACAAAGGAAGCACAAAGTGAGGACAGTGCAGGAGAGAGAGAGAGAGAGAGAGAGAGAGAGAGAGAGAGAGAGAGAGAGAGAGAAAACCTGCACAGTTCCTGCCTTTGCCGTTTTTAAATTCATGTGCCGCTGGACATCGGAGTGCATCTGGGAAAATTAACAAACGGTGAATGTCACATCTAATCTTGGAGGGACCAGTTTGCACGGAGTTCACAACACAATCAGATAAGTTAATTGATGTTTTAAGTCTGTCCAAGAGAAAGGCTGCATTCGTGAGCACAGTGGGTTCTTTCTTGATTATATGTTTTTGGAGATAAGTCTCTTGGTTAAACTTAAACTATAAGCTGTAGCTATTAATGTAAACTGGTGCAGTGTTTTGTAGAGGAATAAGACGGTGTTATTTTCTTGGTGTGTAGATTGTGAAAGAGCAAAAATGGCCTTTGCAATGATATGTACTTCTTGTCAGATGTGTGAGTTTAAAGAGAGTTTAAGGGTTACTGCAGATTATATCTGCCATAAGATATGCATCGAACAGCATTTATCAGTTCGACTGGATCAGTTGGAGGGAGAGACAGAAGGGATGACGAGTTTGCAACAGCAGCAGTATGTGATCTATGGCAGTTATAGGAAGGGAGAAAAGTCTCAGATACAGTCACATAGATGGGTTATATCGAGGAAGAGTAAGAGAGTTAGGCACCTAGGGCAGGAGTCTTTTGTGGATATATGCATTTCAAACAGGTATGCTGTTTTGGAAAATGAAGAGGGTGATGGATTCTCAGGGGAACGTAGCACGAACAACCAAGTTTCTGGTATTGAGACAGGCTCTAATGCAACGAGGGGTACGTCGGCTTCCAAGAGATCAATTGTGACAGGGGATTCTGTAGTCCGAGGTACAGACAGACATTTCTGTGGGCAACAGAGAAAAAACAGAATGGCATGTTGTTTCCCTGGTGCCAGGATCAAGGATGTCTCAGAGATGGTGCAGAATGTTCTCGGGGTTGAGAGGGGCCAGCAAGAGGTCATTGTTCACATTGGAACCAGCGATATAGGAAGGGAAAGTTTGAGATTCTGAAGGGAGATTACAGAGTGTAAGACAGAAAGTTACAAGGGAGGTCCTCAAGGGTAGTAATATCTGGATTACTCCCTGTGCTCTGAGCTAGTGACGGCAGGAATAGGGGTAAAAGCAGAAGAATGCATGGCTGAAGAGCTGGTGTATGGGAGAAGGATTCATATTTTTGAATCATTGGAATCCCTTTTAGGGTAGAAGTGACCTGTACAAGAAGGACGGATTGCACCTAAATTGGAAGGAGACTAATATACTGGCAGGGGAATTTGCTAGAACTGTTTGGGAGGATTTAAACTAGCAAAGTGGGGAGGGGGGTGGGGTTGGGACCCACGGAGGAAGTGAGGCAAGAGATCAATCTGAGACTGGTACAGCTGTGAACAGAAGTGAGTCACACAGTCAGGGCATGCAGGGACAAGGTAGGACTAATGAATTAAACTGCATTTATTTCAATGCAAGGGGCCTAACAGGGAAGGCAGATGAACTAACGTAATGGTTAGAAACATGGGACTGGGATATCATAGCAATTACAGAAACCTGGCTCAGAGATGTGCAGGACTGGCAGCTTTTTGTTCCAGGATACAATTGCTACAGGAAGGATAGAAAAGGAGGCAAGAGAGGAGGGGGAGTGAAGTTTTTGATAAGGGCTAGCATTACAGCTGTGCAGAACGAGGATATTCCCGGATATACATCCAGGGAAATTATTTGGGTGGAACTGAGAAATAAGAAAGGGATGATCACCTTATTGGGATTGTATTATAGACCCCCCGATCGTCAGAGGGAAATTGAGAAACAAACTTGTAAGGAAATGTCAGCTATCTGTAAGAATAATAGGGTAGTTATGGGAGGGATTTTAACTTGCCAAACATAGGCTGGGACTGCCATAGTGTTAAAGGTTTAGATGGAGAGGAATTTCTTAAGTGCATACAAGATAAATTTCTGATTCCGTATGTGGATATACCTACGAGAGAACGTGCAAAACATGACCTACCTTTGTAAAATAAGGCAGAGCAGGTGACTAAGGTGTCTGTGGGGGACCACTTTGGGGCTAGCGATCATATTCTATTCATTTTAAAATAGTGATGGAAAAGGATAGACCAGATCGAAAAGTTGTTCAAAATTAGAGAAAGGCCAATTTTGATGGTGCTGAGCAAGAACTTTCGAAAGCTGATTGGAGGCAGATGTTCGCAGGTAAAGGGACAGCATGAAAATGGGAAGCCTTCAGAAATGAGATAACAACAATCCAGAGAAGGTATGTTCCTGTCGGGATGAAAGGGAAGGCTAGTAGGTGTAGGAAATGCTGGATGACTAAAGAAAAAGAAGGAAGCATATGTCAGGTAGAGACAGGATAGAATTAAGGAGAAACCAAAGGGTTTTACAAGTATATTAAGGACAAAAGGGTAACTCGGGAGGGAACAGGACCCTTCAAAGATCAGCAAGGCGGCCTATGTGTGGAGCCACAGAAAACGGGAGAGATACTAAAGGGACATTTCCATTGGGTGGCACGATGTCGCAATAGTTAGCACTGATGCTTCACAGTGCCAGACCCGGGTTCAATTGACTGTGTGGAGTTGACATATTCTCCCCGTATTTGCGTGCGTTTTCTCCGTGTGCTCCGGTTTCCTCCCACAGCCCAAATATGGTCAGGTTAGGTGAATCGGCTATGCTAACTTGGGCGTAGTGTTAGGTGAAGGGGTAAATGTCGGGGAATGGGTCTGGGTGGGTTGCACTTCAGCGGGTTGGTGTGGACTTGTTGGGCCGAAGGGTCTGTTTTCACACTGTAAGTAATCTAATCTAATATTTTGCATCAGTATTTACAGTGGAAAAGGATATGGAAGATATAGACTGTAGGGAAATAGATGGTGATATCTTGCAAAATGTCCAGATTACAGAGGAAGAAGTGCTGGATGTCTTGAAAAGGTTAAATATGGATAAATCCCCAGGACCTGATCATGTGTACCCGAGAACTCTGTGGGAATCTCGAGAAGTGATTGTTGGGCCTCTTGCTGAGATATTTGTATCATCGATAGTCACAGGTGAGGTGCCCGAAGTCTGGAGGTTGACTAACGAGGTACCACTGTTTCAGAACGGCGGTAAAGACAAGCCAAGGAATTATAGGCCGGTGAGCCTGAACTCAGTAGTGGGTAAGATGTTGGAGGGAACCCTGAGGAACAGGATGTGCATGTATTTGGTTAGGCAAGGACTGATTAGGAAGAGTCAACATGGATTTGTACGTGTGAAATCATGTCTCATAAACTTGATTGAGTTTTTTGAAGAGTAACAAAGGAGATTGATGAGGGCACAGCAGTGGATGTGATCTATGTGGACTTCAGTGAGGTGTTCGACAAGGTTCCCCATGGGAGACCGATTAGCAAGGTTAGATCTCATGGAATACAGGGAGAACTAGCCATTTGGAAACAGAACTGGCTCAAAGCTAGAAGACTGAGGGTGGTGGTGGAGGGTTGTTTTTCAGACTGGAGGCCTGTGAACAGTGGAGTGCTTCAAGGATCAGTGCTGGGTCCTCTCCTTTTTGTCATTTACAGAAATGATTTGGATGCGAGCATCAGAGGTACAGTTAGTAAGTTTGCAGATGACACCAAAATTGGAGGTGTAGTGGACAGCGAAGAGGGTTACCTCAGATGAGAACAGGATCTGGAACAGATGGGCCAATGGGCTGAGAAGTGGCAGATGGAGTGCATTTGAGATAAATGTGAGGTGCTGCATTTTGGGAAAGCAAATCTTAGCAGGACTTCTGCACTTAATGGCAAGGCTCTAGGGAGTGTTGCTGAACAAAGAGACCTTGGAGTGCAGGTTCATAACTCCTTGAAAGTGGAGTCGAAGGTAAATAGGGTAGTGAGGAAGGCGTTTGGTATACCTTCCTTTATTCGTCAGAGTATTGAGTACAGGAGTTGGGTGGTCATGTTATGACTGTACAGGACATTGGTGAGGCCACTGTTGGAATATTGCATGCAATTATGGTCTCCTTCCTATCGGAAAAATGTTGTGAAACTTGAAAGGGTTCAGAAAAGAGTTTCAAGCATGTTTCCAGGGTTGGAGGATTTGAGCTATAGGGAGAGGCTGAACAGGCTGGGGCTGTTATCCCGGGAGCGTCGGAGGCTGAGGGGTGACCTTACAGAGGTTTACAAAATTATGAGGGGCATGGATAAGATAAATAGGCAAAGTCTTTACCCTGAGGTCTGAGAGTCCAGAACTAGAGGGCATAGGTTTAGGGTGAGAGGTGACAGATATAAAAGAGACCTAAGGGGAAACATTTTCACGCATTTTCATGTGTATGGACTGAGCTGCCAGGAAATTGGCGGAGACTGGTACAATTACAAATTTAAAAGGCATTTGGATGGGTATATGAATAGGAAGGTTTTGAAAGGATATGAGCTGGGTGCTGGCTGGTTGGACTAGATTGGGTTGGGATATCTGGTCGGTATGGATGGGTTGGACCATAGGATCTGTTTCCATGCTGTATATCTCTGTGACTCTCTAAATGGGATACTTGCCTTTATGAGCTGAGGTACAGAATTTAAGAGCAGGAAAATCTAAGTGCTGGAGTTGTAAAAAAAGTGTCCATTAAGCCACAGCGGGAGCATTTTATACAGTATTGGATCCACATTATAAGAGAGATGTGATTGTACTGGAGAGGGCGCACAGAATGTTCCAGGATGATGGCAGAATAATAACACCGTGCCTCAACCTCTGGCCCAGGACCGTTGCCTTCTGTCTGCTTTCAGATTCATACAGTCCAATAGGGCAGAGACAGGCCCTCTGACTGAAACTGGTCCAGGTACACAAACTGCATTTCCCTGCACTTGGCCCGTACCTTCTAAACCTTTCCTGTCAATGTTTTTGTCCAACTGCCTTTCAAATGTTGTTAATATACCCATCTCAACCACCTCTGCTGGCAGCTCATTCAATAGACTGACCATCCTCTGTGTAGAAACGTTTCCTTTTATTCTTCCCCTCTAACCTTAAAGTGATGCACTTTCATCCTTGATTTCCCCAATCCTGGGGAAAAAAAACACTGAATGCATTCACGCTATCCATGCCTCTCATGATCTTCTCTACCTCGACAAGGTTCCCTCCTCAATCTCCTACACTCTAAAGAAAAATCTCCTAGTTGGTCCAACCTCTCCCTATAATTCAGACACTTGAGTCCAGCCAACAACCTTGTAAATTTACTCAACACACCTTCCAGTTTAATAACATGTTTTCAACATCAAGGTGACCAAAACTAACACAATACTTCAAGTGCAGCCTCAACAACATCCTGTAGAACCAGAACATAACTTCCCAACACCTATAGTCAATGCACTGACTGATGAAGGTCAGTGTGCCAAAAGCCTTCTTCACTGCCCTGCCGACCTGTGACTCCATCTTCAGAGAACCATGCACCTTAACTCAGAACCATGCACCTTAACTCCAAACTCCGTCTGTTCCATCACATTCCTTAAAGCCCTACCATGAAACTCCTGCCTTGATTTGACTTTCCAATATTCAATATTCATTCACTTACACCTATCTATATTCAACTCCATTTGCCATTTCTCAGCTCACTTTCCCAGCTCATCAAGGTCCTGCGGCAATTTCTCGGAACCTTCCTTTCTGTCCACAATACCTTCTATTTTGATATCATCTGGAAACTTATTAATTGTGCCTTGTCTTTTCTCCTCCAAATCTTGATATAGATGACAAAAATCAATTAGCCCAGGAACGGCCCCCGAAGCACTCCACCAGTCACAGATCTCCAGTGCAAAAAGGATTCTACCACAATTACCCTCTGCTTCATACCATCGCGACAATTGTGTATCCAATTTGCGAGCTCCCCCGGATTCCATGCGAACTAACCTTCCAGAGCAGCCTATCATGTGGAGGCCTGTACTAAAATCCATATAGACTACATCGACCACCCTGCTCTCGCCAATCTTCCTGGTCATCAAACTGCTCTAATAATTTTGTGAGACATGATCTCCCACACAAGAAGCCATGCTGACTGTTACTAATCAAACTCTGTCTTTTTAAATGCATGCATATCTTATCTCTCAAAATCTATTCAAGTGACTTTCCTACCAAGTTAAGCTTACTGGTCTATAGTTCCCAGGTTTTCCTTTGCAGCCCTTCTTGAATAATTGTTTTTCTTTTGTCTTTATTTTATTTGTGCTCTGATATTTTCTTTCTTTTGCTCTTTTAAAGACTTTTCAGCATTGTTGGCAGGGCAAGAGTGAGCCCGGTCTCTTGACATGTGCAACAAGTGACTCCTCTTAAAGAGTTGGCCTTCAAAGAGCTTGCAATGGCAGTGAATGTGGCCTCAGTTGCGAAAAATGACACTCGAGCATAAGGACATCAGTGTTGGTGGTCCGACCAATGCAGCGCTCAAGGCATTGGCAATGGCACTGGCTTTCAAGATGGTAGCGATGGCAAGGCAGCCTCTGCTGACGGCAGCGAAGTCAGTTGCCTTCAGAAGCAGGACGGTGGTCTTCAGCAGTGACAGTGCATAAGTCTCCTGAAAGATTGGCAGGAAAACTGGTTGTATCAGCAGTGCCACGGTAGCCCCAATTTGGTATTCCTCATCTTCAGTTGTAGCAGTCATGTTGTCCCCAGATTATCTTCTGTAGCCCAAAATGGTGCTGGAACATGGCAACGTATTTCACTTTTCACTTGTGGCAATAAATAAATCATTCATTCATTCAGGAGCTTTTTCAGGGTATTGCCTGGGCCGGGATATTTTATTAGTGAAGAGAGTAGAGTTTCCTTGGAGGGCTGGAGATGATGAAGAAGATAATTGGGATGTATAAACCTATGTGGGGCACACACAGGGTAGGCAGTAAATATTTGTACCACCATCCACCACCCCAGCAACGAAGTATAGACTTTAAGTAAGAGCCAAGAGGTTTAGAGGAGATGTAAGAGTAAGTGAAAACTTACTACCCACAGAGTGGTTGAAATCAGGAACTCACTCTCTGTAAGGGTGTGTGAAGGCAAAAACGCTCATGACATCTATGACACATTTGGATATACAATTGGAATGACAAGCCATACCGGACTATTGCTGAAATACTGTAAAAACGATAGGAATAGTTGGATTGATGTTGACCTGCAGCTGAGTGAATGGGCTAAAGGTTTTTTTTTTGTACATGCTGTAGATAGAGTCATAGAGTCCAAAAGCATGGAGCCAGCTCCTTTGGCCCAAACTGGTCCATGTCAACCAAAATATACATCTCCTCTAACCCCATTTCCCTGCACTTAGCCCATACCTTCGAAACCTTTCCTATCCATGTATTTGTCCAAATGTTAATGCACCCGCCTCAACCTCTTCCGCTGTCAGATTATTCCAAGTGCCTACCACCCTCTTGAACTTTAAACTAATCCCCTCTAGTCTTCAATTCCCCAACCCTGAGTGCATTCACCCTAGACATGCCTCTCGTGGTCTTATACACCTCTACAAGTTGCCCACAAATTCTCCTATGCGCTGAAGAAAAAAAATCCTAGTTTGTCCAACTTCTCCCTATAACTCAGACCATTGAGTCCAGGCAACAACCTGGTAAATTTCTTCTGCAGTCTTTCCAGTTTAATAATATAAAAGCAGTGACGTGCTACTGAGACGTTGTAGAGCTCTACTTAGGTCCTATTTATAATATTGTGTCCAATTTTTGGCCCCACACCTCAGGAAGGACTTACTGGCACTGGAGCATGTCCAGTGGAGATTCACACGGATGATTCCTGGAATGGTAGGCCTAACATATGATGATCGGCTGAGGATCTTAGGATTGTGTTCATTAGAGTTTAGATGGTTGAGGGGAAATCAAAGAAGCTTAGACGATAATACATGGCTTAGAAAGGGTGGATGCTGAGAAGTTGTTTCCCTTAGAAAGGGAGATTGGGACCCATGGGCACAGCCTTAAATTTAGAGGGGGTCAATTTGTAATGGAAATGAGGAGACATTTATTCAGCCAGAGAGTGGTGGGCCTGTGGAATTCTTTGTCACGGAGCATGGTGGAGGCCGGGACGTTGGGTGTCGTCAAGGCAGAGATTGATAAATTCTTGCTTTCGCATGGAATTAAGGGCTACAGGGAGAGTGCGGATATGTGGAATTGAAACGCCCATCAGCCATGATTAAATGGCGGAGTGTCCTCGATGGGCCAAATGGCCTTGCTTCCTATCTTATGTCTTTGGTCTTCGAACATACTTCTAGTAACGATGATGAAAACTGATCACAATACTCCAAGTACGGCCTCTCCAACGTCCTGGACAACTGCAATACACCTTCCCAATGTCTACACTCAATGGCCTGGCTGATAAAGGACAGTGTGCCAAAAGCCTTCTTCATTGCCCAGATCTCTGTGACTTTATGATTCCTCTTATCTGCTGACACACCACCGAGTTCACATTGGTCCACTTGATGAAGGAGTGACACTCCGAAAGCTAGTGTGCTTCCAATTAAATCTGTTGGACTATAACCTGGTGTTGTGTGATTTTTAACTTTGTACACCTCTTTTCTCTGCAGCAAAGGGTTTTCTCAATCTTTACATACCAGCCGGCGTGTTTTATAAGTGAACCCGAGGAAAAAGTCGCTGCACTGTTTGTTGTGTGGCGCTGTGATCGTGTACTGGTTAGTGTACTGTATCGTGGGTAGAGCAACCTCGCTTCGAATCCGAGTCATTGCACATTTCCATTTTGACGTAGTTTCTACACTGCCAAACTTGGCAAAATTCCACGCGAAGTGAAGAATAAAGATATGTGATGGCAAAACCTGTTTGAAGCTTCTAAACCTAGCGCCCTCGCGCGTCTGTACTCCCTCTCAAACCTAACCCTTTTTTCATGTTTCTTTTCCTCGTTCTAAATCACTATCACTCATTTATTTTCATTCTTTCATTACATCTTTACTTTCATGCTACATCACCGAAGGGAACAGTTTCCATTTATTTCCATATTAATGCTCCCATGTGTGTTCTGCAATGGTCGCTGTTCCTTGGACTATGTGGCTCAATCCCACCGGCTGTGCAGTGAAACCAATCGATCTCTTTAGATGTGCGTGATATCCAGACAGATGAGCAGTACACCGACAAACCAGTGCAGAGTTCAAGATCGAACTGCCAGGCATCTCCTTTGTTGAAATGTGCAGTTGCAATAGATAGACGATAATCCAAAATAGAAAAGAATGTTGCAGCAAGTTAGCCCTGAGAAAAATGTTATTGGCATAAGCAGTTTTCGGAAATGCCGACTTCAAAGCAGATGTGAGTGAATATGAGCACTCATGTATGAGAAACGCTCAAGGAGTTCTCCCCTTGAGTGAAGTTGTCTGGAGTTCAGGATGATTCTGTAGCAACGTGACCAGAAATTGCTGTCAGCACTGATAAAGTGTCTGTGGACTCGAACTCTATTTCTCCCACAGACGCTACCGAATTTGTTGAGTTTTGACAGCAATTTCCGATTCCCAGCATCCGCGACTCTCCATTTTATGGTTCATAGTGAACACATAACATTAAAGAAAAACAGAAACTGCCGGGGATCAAAATGACGTGGAGAACAGACAACCGTTTCTTATTCACTTACTAGGTGAAATAATTTGTATTGGGCCTATAGAATATTTTAAACACCTCTATCGTTAAATTGTCCCATCTTCCCTTGGTCTGAAACCTAACCGAATTTGAAGCTGATTTCAATATTTTGCTCAAATCGCGGATCTGTCGTTGCTGTTTCTGCAACCTGAGGTCAGGGTCAGATTGCGGGACTGTTCTGTACCATCTAGGAAAAGAACACCACAGTCATAGAGTCACAGAGTCACAGAGATGTACAGCACAGAAACAGACTCTTCGGTCCGACTCATTCATACTGACCAGATACCTAAAACTAATCGAGTGCGATTTGCCAGCACTTGCCCCATATCCCTCTGAACTCATCTTATTCATTTACCCCACCAGATACCTATTAAATGCTGTAATTATACCAGTCTCAACCACTTCCTCTGGCAGCTCATTCCGTACACACACACCACCCTCTGCGTGAAAAAGTTGTCCCTTAGGTCCCTTTTATATCTTTCCCCTCTCACCCTAAACCTATGCCCTCTAGTTCTAGACTCATCTACCCCAGAGAAAAGGTCTTGTTTATTTATCCTATCCATGCACCTTATGATTTTATAAACATCTGTAAGGTCACCTCTCAGCCTCCAACACTCCAGGGAAAACAGTTCCTGCCTGTTCAGCCTCTCCCTATAGCTCAAATCCTCCAAACCTGGTTACATCCTTGTAAACGTTTCAAATTTTACAACACCAAGTTTCACAGTTTCCGATAAGAAGCAGACTAGTGTTTACGCAATATTCCAAAAGTGTCCTCATCAATGTCCTGTACAGCCGCAACATGACCTCCCAACTCCTCTATTCAATGCTCTGACCATACCAAACGCCTTCTTCACTATCCTATCTACATGCGACTCTACTTTCAGGGAACTATCAACCTGCACTCCAACTTCTCTTTGTTCAGCCACACTACCAAAAACCTTACCATTAAGTGTATAAGTCTTGCTCTGATTTTATTTTCCAAAATGCAGCACCTCACATTCATCACAAAACATTTATCACAAAATAAATTCAATCTGCCAATTCGAAGTCCATTGAGCCGTCTGATCGAGATCCCGTTTTGAGGAAAGTTTCTTCACTACACCTCGAATTTTGGTGTCATCTGCAAGCTTACTAACTCTACCTCCTATGTTGACATCCAAATTATTTATATAAATGGGGAAAAGCAGTGGGACCAGCACTGCTCTTTGATATAAATGACGAAAGGCAGTGGCAAACCACTGATCACAGGTCTCTAGTCTGAAAATCGGTTATGTTGATCGGGCATGCAACAAACTGACGCAATATGGCGTTCAACAGGAGGAAAACAAGCCCCTGGGTGGGGTCGAACCACCAACTGTTTAATTAATAGTCGAACGCGTTAGCCGATTGTGCCACACAGACTAATTGCAGCCCTGTTCGTTTCCTCTACTCTTATTAAAATCGTAGACGTCCAGGAAACAGCGCTCTGAAAGTTCGTGTTTCCAATTGAACCTCCTGGACTATAACCTGGTGTGTGAGTTTTAACTTTATCCACTCTAGTCCAACACCGGCATCTCCAAATCATGACTACACTCTAGTTCTCATTCAGTCAATGCTGTATGTACTTTTGTATTACTTCCTGACCGACAGAAATGAAAATTCTTTTGATGAGGCAGATCACTTCCTTTTTTGGAAAATAAAGTACATGAAAGCATGGGAAGGGTTAAAGCATGAAGACTACTGGAAATCTGTGGTCTGTGGAAGGCAAGATGCGATAAGCGTAGTGGAACGCTCTTACACCAATTAGCAGAGCAAGGTTAAGGGTAACACAAGTAATGAAGCAAGTTCCTCTATTAAGTGTTAGTGTGACAAGATTGGGACCAAGAATATTTGGGACATGGCATTAAAATATCTAATTAGGAGTTAGTCGAGTCAGCTTGAAACTATAATGATAGATGGAATAGCTAAATATCTATCATGACAGATTAGTCTGGAATGGACGATCACTGTAGCAGAGCTGATAATAAATATCTAATCATGACATTCGGAAAATATTAAGTAGGGTCTGGGATGAAAGACCATCGTTGCAAGAGTTAGCACTAAATATCTAACCGTGACATTAGAAAAAAAATAAGTAGAATGTACAACTAAAGAGATAATGGGAGCTATCGTCACCGATTTGTTGTGTAGATACAGTGAGGTATTTTGATTTATATAGTTGGACATGCTGATAAGCTAACAAAAACATGACTAAAAAAAAATATAAAAATCCATGGACCCTGAGGTTTGGGGGCATTCGAGAATCTGATTTCTCAGTGTCATGGATTTTGTTTGCAAATACAAGACTTAATTCTTGAAGAACTCCCTTCGTCTCCTGTTGATTCTCTTTATTTTCTCCACAACATTTTCACCCATATTTTAACAAGGAATGCGTGAAAGGGGGGAGAGAGCATGGTCACCCCCCTGACTATTTTACGTAGCATTCGCCTCTACTTTTGTTAATCAATTTTCCCAAGATTCTAATGACGAGTCATTGCCACTCAGCTTGCTCTCTGTCTCCATGGAAGCGGTCTGACCTGATGTGATCTCCAGCATTTGTTATTTTCAATAATGTACCATCTATAGTCTGAGCTGGTGAACTCATTGACCATGGAAAAACTGCTCCGAAATTGACTTGGTGGTTGTCTTTTTGTTTTCAGTTGATTCACACAACTGGCCACTCTCCTTGTCATAAACTTTCTATGATTGTGATCTACATAACGTTCTTGATTTTAGAACAGCTACTGCTGTGTCTCTTGGATAATGCAATGGTTTGTGTCCTGTATAGTGGACGTAGCAAACGACATTCTAAGAGAATGTTAAAGACACACAATTTTTAATCTGCTTGCCTTACCATATTATTTAGGGGTAATTAGAGGGTGGGGGAATGGGTAGATTGTTCTTGGAAGGGTTGCTATGGACTTGTTGGGCTAAAGGGTCTGTTTCCATACTATAGGGGATCTAATCTTAAAAGGCCCTACTGCATCAATGTGGATTTCACCAGTTTGCTCATTTCCCCTCCCCCAACCTTATCCCGTTTCAACCTTGCAATTCGGCACTGCCCTCATGACCTGTCCTATCTGTCCATCTTTCCTCCTACCTACCTGCTCCAGAATCTTCTTCGACCATCACCATTACCCACACCTCTATCGACCTATCACAGTCTCAGTTACCTTCCACCCAGCCCCACTCTGCTCCCATTTATCACTTCACTGTCAAGGCTCCAGGCCACATTCCTGATGAAGTACGTTTGCCGAAAAAGTCGAATCCCAATGGCACTCTCACCTTGATGGCCACCTTTGTGTGTGGCTGCATCAAGCTGTGCGTGGATCCCCGATACACTAACACCAAGTGTCAGGACGTACTGAAGTTCTACCTGTCCCTGGTGTTGCGAACGATGGGCCTGGCCTCGCTCCGGAATGCTCCAAGTAGTTGGACCGTTCCGTATCACCTGTCCTTCCTGGAGAAATTTATGAAGAAAAACACCTTTGACCACAAGTCCATCAGGAAGTGGTCAGCGCATAGTGTCCTTGAGACCCTTCGGGAAAAGGAGAGGGCGGATCATGTCGAACGGTTCCCTGGGCAGACTGTCAAAGTCATTTGGCAGAATGCCTCATCGCTAGAACTTTCCAACAAGCACTTAGACATGGCTTGCCTGGTCGTGAGAAGGGCTCTGCATGTGAGATCGTTTATGCACGCCCGGACTCTCAGCCGCACCCCACGCTGCCCTTGGACGAGACTGTCACACACCTCCTTCTGGAATGTGCCTACGCAGAAGAAGTCTGGAGAGGAATGCAGTGGTGTTTGTCGAGGTTCGTCCCGAGCAGCGCCGTTACGCGGGACTCCGTGCTCTATGGCCTGTTCCCCGGGACGCACACCGAGATGAACATCAACTGTGCCTGGAGGATCATCAACTCAGTGAAGGACGCTCTCTGGGCGGTCCGAAACCTATTGATCTTCCAGCTGAAGGAGCTGACCCCGACTGGGTGTTGCGGACTGGCACATTCCAAGGTCCAGGACTACGTGTTGAGGGACGTGCTGAAGCATGGGGCAGCTGCCGCCAAGGCGCGGTGGGGAAAGACAACCGTGTCAGGTCTGCCTGCCAAAGAACAGGGGGCCCACGCAGTAAGTGGGCTCTGCTGACGCCTTAGCTAAACATGTGGACAGTAAACGTACAGAACTGTATATATGGTTGATTTCTCGATCTCTATATGCAAAGAAATTGAATGTTTACTTATGTATGGCATGACCAATTGTACAGATCATCAAAATAGTTTATGAAAAAAGTATATTTTTGAAATAAAAAAATGATTCTCCTGTTCTTCGAATGGCGCCTGACCCCTGCTGTGCTTTTCCAGCACGACACCCTTGGCTGACATAAACACGACGGAACTCAAGAAAACATTTCATTGCTTTCACACTCACACGAAAGTCTCTCATGGCGGAAACAAATTACTGCAGATGCTAGAATCTGCAATGAAAACGACAAATGCGGTCAATCACAGCGGGTCAGGCAGCATCCATGTTGAGAGAGCAACGTTTCATCAGCGTCGTCTCGACTTGAAACGTTAGCTTGCTGTCTCTCCATGGATGCTGTCTGAATCGCTGCGATCTCCAGCGTTTTTTGTTTTCAATCTGTCATGGTAGAGTTTGCTGAAGGTCAAGATGAAGTAATTAGTGACAACATGTTTACATTTTGCTTCTTCCTCCAGATCAGTGAAATGTTACAATCCTGTTTGTAATAAGTTTCAGTAGTTTCTTAATTAGTGGAGACATTAGATGTTAGGTCACATTGTACCAATTGGCAGACAAAGAGTGATGGACAGGAGTGACAACAAGAAAAGTTTTGCCTCACACAGCTTATCAGTATTTATTCCCTGTTGTTCACACTTTACATGTTATACATTATTCTTGAACGAGTGAAACTACTTAGTGTTTAATTGAATGGATTGGCAAAGCCAATGATTGTTTTTTCTCCCAGAAGTTCGAATTCCGTTCAGAGAATCTGCGCAGTAATCCCCTGTGTTTCCAAATGAATGAATACGGTTCTGAATTTCTTGTTTGGTCTCTCATAGCCCAGTCCTTACGGAGGCTAACGCAAAATTGTTCCCGTAATGGAACATATGAACATCTTGGGACCACCAGCAGTTTTCTTGTTACGAACAAATAAACGGATCAACAACAATCGTTGGCAGATAATATGATTTGGCGTTAATTTATATTCATCTGTTCCACAACAGACGTTCTTTATTTAGCTGTATAATTTACTCCAAACGCCTCATTCGCAATGCACTCCCGTGCATCCTTTCCAAGTGTGGAAAATAACCAAAACAAATTTAACGATTGAAAACGTTTTATGTTTATTGTATACTTCAATTTGAAGTTCCATTGTTTTACATTCACAGCCGGTGGGGGTATTCCTCCTGTGTCAACATGTAATCTTGTAAATTTCAATGAGATTTGCATTCGATTATGGGAAGGAAGCACAGATCAGCACTTTTTGCCTATTGCAATTTATCCTGGGTGGTGTGTCCCCTCCTTGACTTTCTGTAGCCAAGAAGCAAAAATTACATACAGTGCTCTTAGAATGACAATTCCAGTCTGGCAATTCACCACACCATTGTTCTGTCATTCTCACATTCCGATCATTTAATCTGAACGATCTAAATCCTCTCTCCTGCAGCTTTCTAAAAAAAAACTTACTGCATAAAAACTGCCCATTCCACACTTCACCAGCTCTGATAAAGAGTTATCCAGACTCAAAAGTTTAGCTTTCTTTCTCTCAATGGAAGCTGTCTGACTCGCTTGTGGTCTCCAGTCTTTTCAGTAGAGATTTCAGCATCTGTAGTAAGTTGCTCCAGGATTGCTACAATACAGATGCAAAATAGTATAGCATAAGAAGATAGCACGAACTGATCTTTCAATTGATGAATGATCATCTTGCGATTTTCTTGCAATGATAACGTTTGTGGATAATTTCCTAGGAATTGAATGCATAACAATTCATGGTGATGGTTTTTTTTAGCAAGAATGCTAAGACTAACAGGGATTTTCGTCCCTGAGTGGACTCGAACCACCAACATTTTAAATAGCAGCCCAACGCATCAACCGATTGCACCACAAACACTACCGAAGCCGACCTTGCCCAGGGGATACTAATAGATATCTAGGAAACAGGTTTATGTGGTTTGCTTCTTGTCACCGCCGTCTTCGTGAATGCCATTCAATGCATCATTCACAAAGTTTTGAAACCAACATTGCACTTTATGTCCTGCTGAGCAATATTAGGAATTGTCTCAGTAAAACAGATTCATTAATTTTGCGGAGACGTTCGGGGTAAATGTTCCAGTATCTCAAAGGAGAAAGAAAAATGAACAATAATAAAAATAAAGAACTGCTGGAAAAACTCAGCAGATCAGAGAGCACCAGTGACACGACCAGTTCTGAATGAGGAAGTGTGAACTCCGAAACTTTAAATTTGCTTTCTCTCTACAGGCACTCCCAGACCTGCAGAATTTCCTCCAGCAAATTTTGTTTTGATTAGAAAGAAAGGTGCACTTTAGCGTCCATCAAGAGTTACAGAATCGGCGTCTGTTTTTTTCTTATTTTTCATTTCTTTCTACTCCTAACTCGCAATATTTCCTTCGTAACCTCTCGCCTTAAGTTACTGATTCAAAGAGACTGCTGCAAGTTGTTTCTACAGATTTCCAATACAGTGTAATGCTCCTTCAGTCGATTTGCAGTTTGAATTAGTGGAGGCAAAACAATGCGAAACATACTGTTCCAACATACTGAAATAAATTTATTCAGATTTTTTTTTCCCCAGTGTTGGACATATTTCCGACAGATAGAATCACTACATATCCCTCTCCAGCTGTGCTCTCCATATGTATACCTGACAGAAGGTGCATATTTGCCAAGTATCTCTCCTACCAGCGTCGTCTGCCTGTGCAAGAGTATGGAGATTTTGGGAAAAAAAGTGTTTGCAGGAACGTGTAGTTAAGTGACCTCCCCTCTCCACATTGCCCCCACCCCAACAAAACACACTGCATTTACAGAATCAAGTTTAAAATCACAGAAGCACAAATAAACCTGTAGGACTATAACCTGGTGCTGTGTGATTTTTAACTTTGTCCACCCCAGTCCAACATCAGCACCTCCAATTCACAGAATCAGTGTGGTGTTTCCCAGAGGCGGGACGAGGGATCCGAAGGAGGGTAAGATTCCCATGATTCGCGGAAGGAAAATATGAAAGAAAACGACAAGTACCGGAAATATGGGGCAACACTAGTGACCTTTATGGGGAGAGAAGTAATTCTTCTTCGGAAGAGGAACAGATTCGTGAATGTAAAGTTTTAGAAATTGATATTCCTTTTTTCCCCTCGCATAAAGTGAATTGTGAACTGTGAAACCGGCATGAAAGCAAATATGTGCAAAGTACTTGACAATGCAAAAGATTAGGTGTATACACCTGAAGTTGTTAAGTGCAATATCACCGTCCCCCACCCATCTCACCACAACCTCTCCTGAAATCTCCATCCACTGATCCAACGTTTTCGCAGTCTACAAATTTTTATCCTGGCTGTCAGCCGAAGCCGGGGACAAAAGTGATGAAAATTGAGGTAGCACGAGGTGACCAACCAGATCTTTGGTCAACATTTATTTTCATAGGCAGTAATATATAGAAGCTGGAATAGTTATGTGAAAACTATTTACATTGTCGACTGCTCTTCAAATTTTTTTTTTCCCTGACCGGGAATCAAACCCGGGCCGGAGCGGTGAAAGCGCCGAATCCTCACCACTAGCCCATCAGGGAATCACACCAGTTGGGGTTGTCTCAATGCCATTTACAGTGAGGTCAATGTATCGAAACGCATCGAATTTGTCATGTTTTAATTGTTTTATTTCCATGAACTGGATATTACATTTTTTTCATGTCTTTGCTTGCTACAAGTCTATTTCGGTTCGTCTGTGTTTGAAAGCTGCATTTGGCTTCATTCAAAGTTCTTTTTTGAAGAAAAAACATAATTGTCATCACGATATTTCACAAATTTTCTTTGGGACAGAAAATTTGCCGTCATTATCTAACGTGAATCATGTGAATTCAGTCAAACAGCACTGTGCTTGATTTTTAAAATGTCCTCTGAAATCGCCTACGGGGGTATTTCAAACCACTGTCACTAAGATCATTAAACGATGGACCATCGGTATTGAGCCAAAAAAAGTTCATGATCCTCATTTAAGCTTCATGACTCTGTCCTCTACTCTGACTTCAGACACTTTTTACAAAAAAAACCACTGATGAACCTGGGAGTGTCACTAGCTAAGCCACTATTAATTGCCTGTTCTTAGTTTCCCTTCATAAGGCGATTGTGAGCTGACTGAAATTAGATTAGATTCGCTCCAGTGTGGAAACAGGCCCTTCGGCCTAACAAGTCCACACCGACCCTCCGCAGAGTAACCCACCCAGACCCATTTCCCTCTGACTAATGCACCTAACACTACAGGCAATTTAGCATGGTCAATTCATCTGACCTGCACATCTTTGGACTGTGGGAGGAAACCGGAGCACCCGGAGGATACCCACGCAGACACGGGGAGAATGTGCAAAATCCACACAGACAGACTATCGCAGTCCATGTGTTGTAAGGGGACATACGTTGCCACGAGGGAAGCAATTCCAATATTTTTACCCACCAATACTGAACGGTAATACATTTTTAAGTCAGGGTGCTGATAGGCTTGGAGGAGAACTTGCAAGTGGTGGTATTCCCATGTAGCTGCTGCCCTTGTCCTTCTATAGGGTATTGGCTGTGGATAAAGAAGAAGCTAATGATCTTTGGTGAACTTCTGAAATACATTTTTGTAGATGGTGGTGGAAAGAATGGATTTTTGTGAATGTAGTGGCAATCAAGTGGGCTGGTGTCAAGCTTCTTGTAAGTGGTTGGAACTGCACTCATCCTGGCTCGTGGGGAGTGTTCTATCAGACTTGTCACTTGAAAATGGTGGACAGGCTTTGGGGAATCAAGCAGTGAGTTATGTGCAGCAATTTACAAGCCTCTAGTTTGGCTTTTGTAGCCAACAAATTTATATGGCTAGTCCCATTCAGTTTCTGGTCAATGATAACTTCCCAGGATGCTGGTAATGTGGGATTCAGTGATGGCAACATAATTGTATGTTGAGAAGCATAAGTTAGATTGTCTCTAATTGGACACTGTTATTGCCTGGCATTTGCATCATGAATGCTGTTTGCCACTTCCCAGCCAAAGTCTGGCTATTATCTAGGTTATGCCATATGTGGATGTAAGCTACTTCAATGTCTGAGGAGTTGTGATTGATGCTAAACATTATGCAATCATCAGTGAACATCCTCACTTCTAACCCTGTGATGCAGGGAGTGTCATTGATGAAGGAGTAAAACAGGATTGGTCCATGGCTACTCTCTTAAAGAATACCTAGAGGGATGCTCTGAAGCTGACGCGACTGACCTCCAAAATGTTCAACCCTCCCATGTGGTCGGTACGACTCCAACGAGTACAAAGTTCACTGCTGGTTCCCATTGACTCCTCTTTTGCTTGGGCTCATTGATGCCACACTTGGTCAACTGTGACCTTGATGTCAAGGCTTTCACTATCAGCTCACTTCTGAAATTATGCTTTCTTGTCCACGTTTGAAGCAAGGCTGTAAATAGGTCAGGAGCTGAGTGGCCCTGGCAGATTTCAAACTGGGTGTCACTGAACCAATTGTTGCTGAGCAGATGCTGCTTGAAAGCACTGTTTATGACAACTTCCATCAATTTACTGATGAGAGAGGGTAGACTGATGGATTTGTCCAATGTTTTGTGTACAGGGCACAAGTGAGCAATTTCACACGTGTCATCAGATGCCAGTGTTGTAGCTGTATTGGAACAGTTTAGACAGGGGTGTGGCAAAGACTGTAGCACAATTTTTCAGTACTAATGGTGAATAGGTGCCACAGACTGCAGTATCCAGTACCCGATGAGCAATAAAATCAATGTTACTGCTCCTCGGATGCTGCCTGAACTGCTGTGCTTTTCCAGCACCACTCTACTCCACAATCTGGTTTCCAGCATCTGCAGTCATTGTTTTTACCTAGTATTCAGTAACCCATTTATTTCTTGATATCACATTGAATTGCCTCAAAACTGGCATCTGTTACACTGAAGACTTTGAAGGAGCCCAAGATGGATCATCCACTTGACAATTTCAGAGAAAGATGGTTGCACATGCTTCAGCCTAATCATTTACACCGAAGTGCTGGGTTTCTGCACGACTGAGGATGGGATTTTTGTGACCCTCTTCCTCCAGTGAGTTGTTTAATTGTCCACCGCCATTCACAATTAGATGTGGTGGGACTAAAGAGCTCAGATCTAATCCATTGGTTGTGGGATCACTTAGCTCTGTCTACTACTTGCTGCCTATGCTGTTTGGCATACATGTAGCCTTGTGTTGTAGCATCATCAGGTTGACACTTAATTTTTAGAATTTCTATGTTGCCCCACCCAGCATGCCCTCCTCCACTCTTCATTGAACTAGGGTAGATTCCTTGGCTTGATGATAATGGCTCATTTGATAAATGACTGCTACAAGGTTGGAGATTACGCTGAAGCATGATTCTGCTGCTGCAACATGGATGCACAATGCACCATAGATGCACAATCTTGAGTTGCTAGATCTGTTCAAAGTCTTTCCCACTTAGTATGGGAGTCCTACTGCACAAACACGATTTAACGTATTATCAGTGTGAAGGCAGGACATCATCTCCACAAGGACTGCATGGTTGTCAATTACATCTGCAGCAGACAAATTGGTAAGAATGAACTCAAATATGTTTTTCCCTCTTGTTGGTTCCTTCACTATTGTCTGACCGAGAGTTGCAGTTGCCAGGAGGCTATTTTCATTCCTTGTTTTCCTTTCTAGTGGTAAGTAGAATTGAGAGCAATAACAATAACGCATTGGCCAGAGAAGACAAAACTTTTATTTCTCCCCCAAAATCACCAGCAGTCATCATTCAACTGTAAATTACATATTTTCAATCTAATTCAAATTCCACTATCTTCCATAATTGGATGTGAAGCCAGGTCTCTGGAACATTCCCTGGGTCTCCAGATTAATGGTTTGTGATCATACCATTAAGACATCACCTAATCGCTGTACTACTGCACCTTGATATTCCTCTTTCATGTTTGTTTTTTGAATCCCACAAACTCACTGAGTTCATGTAAAGCTCTCTCAACAGTACTGCACCTGCCCTGTGAGAAACCCAGTCCCAACTCAGTTCAGTAGAAACCCATTTTGTCTTGTACAGACGTCATTTTACACAGAACTTGTTCAGGTGTCTCAACCCTCTAAGTTTAATTTATATTTGTTTTACTATTTTTCACATTACATCTGCAATTTCTGTAATAAAATGTTAAGTAGTCAGGAAGAAAGCCTTTGCCTAAAACACAATACTGTATAAACAAGTTGTTCACATGGGATAAACAATGACAAATCGAATTGAAATCTGAAAATAATGGGGTGATATATTTTGGGAGGACTAACAAGGCTAGGAAGTACCTCTTGAAGAGTAGGACCCCAGGAAATACAGAGCATTTCAGTGACTTTGGTATGCATGTTTACAGATGCTTGCAGGCAGCAGGACAGGGAGATATATTGGTTAATGTGGTTAAGAAGGCATGTGGCATACTTGCCTTTATCAGTCAAAGCATTGAATGCAACAGCCAGGAGCTTATTGTTCAGCTGCATATTATGTCATTTAGGCTAAAACTGGAGTGCTGTGTGCAATTCTGGTCACCATGCTTTAGGAAGGATGTGATTACACTGGGAAGGATGAAGAGGAGCTTTGAGGGGATGTTGTCCAGGTTGGAGTGATTCAGCTCTAGAGAGACTAGATCATCGAGGGTAGCTTTACGTAGAGCAGAGGAGGCTGAGGGTGTATCTGATTGAGCTATACATAGTCATGAAGGATTGAGGCACGATAGACTGGGAGAAAACTTTCTCTTCAATAGTGGGGGTCAATATGGAGTGCAATTTTAAGGTAAGGACCAGGAGATTTCATTTTTTGAGGAAATATATTTTCACTCAGTGTTATGGATATCTGGAACTCACTGAGTAAAGTGGCATTAGAGGCATGAATATACAAAGCCCCCAAGAACTAATCAGATGAACATTTCAATCAACTTTGCGTACAGGGTTAGGGGTTAAGGGTTGGAAAATGGGATTAGATGTATGTTTGATACCTGACATGAAGACAATGGGCTGAAAGCCCTCTCCATTGACAGTAAAATCTATGCCTCTTGACAAAGAGCTAATGGTTGAATTGGACAGATCCAGACAAAGGATTATTTTGGAAATATGGAGGACACGCAATGAGAGGGACAGGGAACAGCAGAAGCATAACCCATCAGACAGAATGTGGGCTGTTGTAGGGATTCTTGTGGCACTGTGATCCTGTCACCATGACTGACTGGTAGACCCAAGTTCATGTCTTGCCTGCCACAGAGATATGTCATTACATGTCCAAGCCAGTTTACTAAAAATAATTTTTAGGGCCCTACTATCACTGGGTTTGAAGTCCGAGATTCCATTCTCACCTGCTCCCAAGGTGTAATATATCTGAACATCATCAATCTGAACAAATTGGCTCTGTTTCCTAATTGGTCCCTCTCGGCCCCATATGAAATTCTGAGGTTTTTGTTGCACCATTGTTATGTCCCGACCAGAGGGTGTGGGTTAAAATCCCATCTGCTCCAGAGATGCATTTTAGCATCTCCGAATGGGTCATATGGTAAAGAGCTGAGAGGTGCTTGTGTTTCCAAGTCATTAGTGAACTAAATACTGCTGATGGACTGAAAAGAAACAAAACCTAAATTTCGTGCCTCTTATTCCCTGGATACTTACTTGTATTTCTGAAACATACATGAACTCTCTAACTGTTTTCCTAAGATCATGCCATCCCCTGCCCTTGCTGCTCCATTTTCCAATATTTTGGGTGTTAGAGACAATGCATACAAGCATTGACAAAAAGTAATTTTTAAATTTGCTATTATTCAATCGCTGTTCTTACTGTTTTTGCCTTTACTTGTCATTTTTTTATTTTTAAGTGTCAGATTTTTCTTTTGTTTAGTGATTTATGCTTATATTTCTGAATACTGCAGACTTCGTATTTGAAGTGAGCTTTGAAAAGCCAGTGCAAAGTGATTGCAGTTCGTTTAATTGACAACTTGCTCTCGCCCGAGGAGGGGAGCCACCAAACGCGTGCCTCGCATTTTGCATCACCACGTTTGTGAACCGTGGAGACGCTGTGACCGCTGCTTTGTTTGGAAGCTAAAAATCACACAACATTAGGTTAAAGTCCGTCCTATTGGATGATATCCTGATGTTGTGTGATTTTTAATTTTGTCCATTCCAGTCCAACACCAGTACCTCCACAACATTGTTATTGAGTGGCAATGCGTGACCAGCAGTCTGGCTCCTGGGCACTAAATGCGATTGTTGGCGGCGTTATCTGGATCGTGGGTGAGTCCTCTCTAAAGACGTGCTGACTGGCAACCCAGGAGCGGACTACACCCAGACATTTGCTCGTTGTCTCCGTTTCCGCTTGGATTTCCACCGGATGCTCCTGTTTCATCCCACAGTCCAAATATGCAAAGTTTAAAGCACACTGGCCGTATTAAGTGTCTCCATAATATTCAGGAATGTGCAGGCTAGGGGAATTAGCAATGGGAAGCGTGGGTTTAAAGGGTAGGGTTTGGGGAACGGATTTGTCTGTGTAGGATGCTCTTCTGAGGTTCATTGCAGACTCGTTGGGCTGAATGGTCTCTTTCTGCTCCCTGGGTATTCTATAATTGTGGACCTGGCATGGTGAGGGTGCACCGGTCGTTGTGAGTTAACAAAGCTGAGGCTGAAGCCGTAGATTTCCTATAGTACAAAAATAAGTCATTCATTACTTTCAGTCTGCACTGACCCTGCAGACACCAGACCAAAGGCAATGGAGGTCAGCCTTTCCCACGATTAAATGGCGTCATGGCTGATTATCGATCTGGATTCATCCCCCTCCATTTGCTTCATAATCCTCAATCCTTTGTTTGGCAATTATCTTTCAAGACTATTGAGGAGAGAACACTTGATCTGAAACAGTAACTCTGGTTTCTCTTCATAGATTCTCCTAGAACTGCTGAAATTCTCAGGCAACTTGTTTTTTAAGTTTCTGAATTATAGCATCTGCAGTTCGTTTTATTGAAACATTTTCAATCTCAGAACTGGGTGGGGGGGGGGGGGGGAGAGGAAACAGGAGCAGTGAAACGGACTGCAAGTTACATTGTACCTCGTGTGTGATTCTTCATGAATTTCCTTTCTCACATCATCTGATTTGCCTTCTCAACACAGTCACAGGAATTAGACGCAACAGAAGACAATTTAAGCCTGTCCCTTTGTCACACTCTGTTAGATTCAGGCGGACAAGATGAGAAAACAGGACAAGAAGAAACTATGTGCCAAATACAGAAAATGTTGGAGAAACTCAGCAGATGGGTTGAGCATCCTTTTAAAATTCGGTGAATTTCTACTGCTCAGCTTAGTCATTGTCTCTCTTTTTCTTCCTCCCAGTCAGACAGTCGGTGGATTGGATCTTAAAATTACACAGAATCAGAGGATCATACAGATGGAGGTAAGCTGTCCCATCATGTACTTGAACTGGTTTTCTGAATGAGTATTTTAAAAAGGTGTGGAGAGAGCTTGGTCAACAGAGAACTGCAGAGCTGGACAAAAAGGACACATCAGGGTCTTCAAGTACAGAATTAATTGAGCAAGACAAAAAGGGAAAGAAATATTGCAAAGAGGTACAGCATCGGTGTGGACCTTCAGATCTGTTGTCAGCATCACGAAGGTGTGGACAGGATGAGGAGCCCATGCTAGGCAGTCAGAGACAGAGTTCATCAGATGAGCAGTAGGACTGTAGTAAACATAGCATGGAGGTGAACAGCGTCAGGAAACGTACCAAATAAAAATCTGACTGTGGTGGTCCTCATCCAGACAGTGAGAGCATCGGAGGGAGCAGCCTCATGCAAGAAATGAACATGAACAGCGACAGCAAACCTTCTGAATACAAGTTATGAGTTTTGAGGTACAGACTGAGCCAATTGGAAGAATTGTCAGCACAATAAGGCTAATCAGAATTCGAACAGGAGGATGCAAATCAAATCAGCCACATATAGTGAGCTGACTGTTCGGTCACTGTGTTTTGTTTCCCGACATTATTGTTGGAATAGAATAGGTGAGATTTCCTTATGTTTTCTTTTAAATGCTTAACATTTTTCCGTACTTCTTTTACATTTATGGGAAGCTTATATTGTCTGTGATATGCAAGGTCAAGACTGTTCGTTGCATGATCTGTAGAGAATGAGACGTCTTGAATGTGCTTGGAATTCCAGATGAACAAATCTTCGAGATTTCCTCGCGTTTTCAACGTTTGCGCTACCGCTAAAGTGATGGGTGGAGGCAAATCCCTGAATAGCACGTTATTTTCTTTCTCAATTATCACACAGCGAATTATGAAAGTGTGTTCAGAGAAGGGAAGTTCATCATCAGTCCGAATAAGGGGTAGTCTGGAAAGCTCTATGGCGTATGACAATCAATAAAGTTTTGCTGTCATCGAAATGAGCAAGATGAGAATTCCTCTCGGAGTTCGACCAGCGCGAATTTGTACTGGAGGAATTGATAAAGACTAATAGAGGAAGGGCCACAATAGTGAGCAGTACATTCTGTTGTTTTGTTTTGTATCTGTGAACGTGACAAAAATGTGATATGTTATTGTAATGGGGCCATGGTCAAGGATGTCAAGGAACAGCTCGAGAGCATCCAGATTGGGCAGCACAAACATTCAGATATTTGGTTTCATAAAGATATCAAGACATAGATACAAAGAGGATGATGTACTGTGATAAGAAATTTTAAACTAGATTGAATAACGGGGCCTCATTCTTGTACGCTCCAGATTACGCGATTCGAAACTTAGCAATGGTTATAGGAATAATCAAATGAATTAGATGAATGAATGCCTGAAGAGCTGATGTAAGATAAAAGGTCTTTCGGATTCTGGATCACTGAGTCTGTGATTGGGAAGATGAAATGTGTACTAACCTGGTGCACTGCATCAAAACCGGCAGGACACCAAAGAGATACTGTTCTTGTTCATGAGATTTGCTGGGGGATGGGTAGAGTTCCTGATACTATTGGTGGGCCAATAGACAATAGACAATAGGTGCAGGAGTAGGCAATTCAGCCCCTCGAGCCTGCAACGCCATTCAACATGATCATGGCTGATCATTCCTAATCAGTATCCTGTTCCTGCCTTATCTCCATAACGCTTGATTCCAGTATCTTTGAGAGCGCTATCCAACTCTTTCTTAAATGAATTCAGAGACTGGGTCCCCACTGCCCTCTGGGGCAGAGCATTCCACACAGCCACCACTCTCTGGGTGAAGGCGTCTCTCCTCATCTCTGTCCTAAATGGTCTACCCCGTATTTTTAAGCAATGTCCTCTAGTTCGGCACTCACCCATCAGCAGAAACATGTTTCCTGCTGCCAGAGTGTCCAATCCTTTCATAATCTTATACGACTCAATCAGGTCCCCTCTCAGTCTTCTAAACTCAAGGGTATACAAGCCCAGTCGCTTCAGTCTTTCAGTGTAAGGTAATCCCGCCATTCCAGGAATTGACCTCGTGAACCTACGCTGCACTCCATTAATAGCCAGAATGTCTTTCATCAAATTTGGAGACCAGAACTGCACGCAGTACTCCAGGTGTGGTCTCACCAGGGCCATGTGCAGCTGCAGAAGCACCTCTTTGCTTCTATACTCAATTCCTCTTGTTATGAAGGCCAGCATGCTATTAGCCTTCTTCACTACCTGGTGTACCTGCATGCTTGCCTTCATTGACTGGTGTACAAGAACACCTAGATCTCTCTGTACTGCCCCTTTACCTACATTGATTCCATTGAGGTAGTAATCTGCCTTCCTGTTCTTGCCACCAAAGTGGATAACCATACATTTATCCACATTAAACTGCATCTTCCATGCATCTGCCCATTCACCTAACTTGTCCAGGTCACCCTGTAATCTCCTAATATCCTCATCACATTTCACCCTGCCACTCAGCTTTGTATCATCAGCAAATTTGCTAATGTTATTGCTGATACCATCTTCTATATCATTAACATATATTGTAAAAAGCTGCAGTCCCAGCACGGATCCCTGCGGTACCCCACTGATCACTGCTTGCCATTCCGAAATGGAGCCCTTTATCACTACCCTTTCTTTCCTATCAGCCAACCAATTTTTAATCCAATCTAGTACTTTGCCCCCAATACCATGCGCCCTAATTTTACTCACTAACCTCCTGTGTGGGACTTTATCAAAAGCTTTCTGAAAGTCCATGTACACTAAATCTACTGGATCTCCCTCGTCCATCTTCAGAGTTACATCCTCAAATAATTCAAGAAGATTAGTCAAGCATGATTTCCTCTTCATAAATCCATGAAGGGGACTCTGTCCTGTACCGTTACTACTATCCAGATGTGCTGTAATTTCTTCCTTTATAATAGACTCCAGCATCTTTCCCACCACTGAGGTCAGACTAACTGGTCTATAATTTCCTGCTTTTTCTCTCCCACCTTTCTTAAAAAGTGGTATAACATTAGCCATCCTACAATCCTCAGGAACTGACCCAGGATCTATTGAACTCGGGAAAATAATCACCAACGCATCCACGATTTCCCGAGCCACCTTCTTCAGGCCCCGGAGACTTATCAAACTTCAGACCTAACAGTCTCTCCAACACCAAATCCTGGCAAACATAAATTCCCTTAAGTTCAGGCCCTTCAGCCACTGTTACGTCAGGGAGATTGCTTGTGTCTTCCCCAGTGAACACAGATCTGAAGTACCCATTTAATTCCTCTGCCATTTCTTTGTTCCCCGTAATATATTCCCCTGTTTCTGTCTTCAAGGGCCCAATTTTAGTCCTAACCATTTTTTTGCCTTGCACATACCTAAAAAAGCTCTTACTATCCTCCTTTATATCATTGGCCAATTTACTTTCGTACCTCATTTTTCCTCTGCGTATTTTCTTCTTAGTAATCCTCTCTTCTTCTTTAAACGCTTCCCAGTCCTCAGTTTTCCCACTTATCTTTGCTATGATATACTTTTTCTCTTTTAACTTTATATGTGTCTTAACTTCCCTCGTCAGCTATGGCCGCCCATGCCCCCTCCTGGGATCTTTCTTCCTTTTAGAAATGAACTGATTCTGCAACTTCTGCATTATACACAGAAATATCCGCCATTTTTCCTCCACGGTCATCCCTGCTAAGGCATTGTACCATTGCAATATTAAAATAATTTGATGGAGTGATGGAATCCGGAAGTGGACGTATAATAGAGGGTGATGGAGTGTCAAGAATAGAAGAGAAACAACTCTTATGGAACAGGTTAATTCCCGATCGAGCATGGTGAAACTGAAGGACATTTCATTTAAATGAATGGAAGATGGATAAATTTCATATGTTGAGTGACATGTCACACTATGATATAGTAGCTAATGGTTGATGGTGGGACAGGACATATATTAAAAATCATCGAAGCTTGTGGACTAACGGGGTCGAGAAAGAAAAATACTGATGGAATAACAGACTATCGAGAAAAAAGACAGTAGGATGAAGATTAAACTTGATCTCGTAGAATGCTGGAGCAAGCTCGATGGGTGGAATGTCCTACTTCAGCTCACATATTTTACACTCTTGAACTCAGTATAGCTGCTGAAGTCTGTCGCAAAGCCTCTCACAGCTCCCACTCTCAGTGTCTTTCTGCTCCATTTACTTGAACTAATTTTGTTGCTGTTTTGATTGCCAAAGAAAATAAACTTGTATGGAACACGGCTTTTTGACACAACATTATCCTGCACGAAGACAAGGATGTTAAATTTCCTGCACTTGTAGTTCTTACTTTGAAGGTTAAATGCACATCTTTGCAGTTTGTGTTTCCACTTGAGTGTCTCTCGTATCTATTGTCTCGCGAATGTATTTTAACACAACTAAAACATTGATGATATTTTTGAGCACGAATATGAGTACTCCTTTATTGTTGTTTTAAATACTTCCATTTGTGAATCTGTGAAAGCCTTTGCTATGCAGCAAGAGCTCGCAGGATCTTCATTAGTTTTCATCATAGAGATCATTTCCTGCGTTGAGTGTGTGCTGGACTCTTATAGATACCAAACATCATTAGAAGTATTAAATACAAAGGAAAAACCAATGATAAAAGATAGTTGGAAATGATCTCATGGTCATCACTTGTTCGAAAGGCAACCCTTTTTTTTCTCCGTATAGTTGTGTAAGAGCTAGCATGCATCAAATATTGATGATGTGTTCATGAACTATTTCAGTGTGTTTGGGAACTTGCTGCGTCCATATTAATGGTGCAGATGGTCGCCTGGGGGTCCTGCTTTTGTGGAAGACGCAATATTTCTTTATCATTGAGTAGTGCATTCAGGTCAGTGTCCAAGACTCCTCCATAAGTCAATCTGTTCAGATTCTGTTGTACAAACAAAACAAGCCCACTGGAGCTCACTGCAGAGTATAGACAATAGGCAGTGCGTCTTTAGGACTCCCGCCAGCACAATTTTTCTGAGCAGTCTAATGGCCTTAGTTGATCCCAAATTAAAGAACGCGGTTAATTTTAACCTACTGTCCGGACGATGTCATTGTACTGTTGCATTGTTAGGGTTGCAGAGGAGATTTACCAGAATGCTGCCAGTTTACTGGATTGTTGGTTGACAGAGCAGTTTAACGCCAAAAGCAAAGGTTCTATTTCAATCACAGGTTTGAAATTACATGAAGGACTGTCCTTCCCAACCTCCTCCGTCACCAGAATTCTAGTGGCCCTCAGGTTGAATTACCACCAGTCCCTTCTCTCTCTGTTGTGAGTCAAGACTCTATGATCTGGTAAGACTATGGCGTCACACAACATTCCATTTGGAGCAATTCCAATATATCGAGAGGTTGGATGGCTTTCAATTTTTAGCGACATAGTGTTAGGGACAGAGCACAAAATTGAGGATTTGTATGAATATGAGAGGTGTGGACAGCAAACAGTCATTATCATTTGAAGAGTCACTAATACAGGGCTATGATATAAAAATAAGAGCTCGGAGAACTTGCTCTTTTTTTAAACAATTCGTGAAATTGTAGAATGCGCTCCCCGAATGGCAGTAAAAGTGGGGGCTCGCATAAACTTTAAATGCAAGGTAATTTCCACTTGAACTGTTATAATACCAAACGCCATCGACCACATTCGTGTAGGTCGATTGACACAGAGTCTGTGGTTGAAAGGCATTTCCATGTGTATAATTCTATGAACGCACTATCTTACCTCGGGAGGTTGTGTTTCAGTTATACAGGCCATTGATGAGACCGTAGCTGCAGTACTCTCTGCAGTATCATTCACTTCACTTACAGCAGAATGGAAAACCGTCAGAAGCAATACACACAACGTCTGCTAGTGTCTGAGATGAACAGATTGCTTTCTGGGGAAAGGGTAGGCAGGAGAGATCCATACGTTCTGGGATTTAGACGACTCACAGATGAATTAATTGAAACAAATAAAATTCAGAGAGGGATTAGATATTTGTGTGATGAAAGCGTGTTTCCTCTTGTGGCAAAATCCAGATCATGTGGTAATCATTTTGAAATAAGGTGTCTCCAATTTGAAACAGAGATGAGAGAACATTTTATCTTTCCTGCAGATGTTTGTCGTTCTTTACAATTCCATTTATCGATAAACAGTGCGTGAGAATTCCTAAGTATTTTTAAAGGCTGACATAGACTTTATTGATTACTAAGGAGGTGGCAAAATATTGATGACAATGTAGAGTCGAGATTAAAATTAGATCAATCATGGACTTAGTGAATGTTGCAACAGTTTGAAAGTGCCAAGAGATATATTCTTGTTCGTTCTTAAAATGGTCACATGAACGGAAAAATTTAAAGATGTTTCATCGATGACTATACATAATGTCATTCTGCGTAGGCAATGCAGTGTCTCTTGAGAACATTTATTTCATTATAAATAGCATCGTTTAATTGGGTTTTGTGATGTAATTTTATTTGGGGAAGCGTCCCTGGCATAAATCGTGGGCGGCACGGTGGCACGGTGGTTAGCACTGCTTCCTCACCGCATCAAAGACTCGGGTTCAATTCCCCCCTCAGGCCCCGTGTCTGCATGGGTTTACTGCGGGTGCTCCGGTTTCCTCCCACAGTCCAAAAATGTGCCGGTCAGGTGCATTGGACATGCAAAATTGCCCGTAGTGTTAGGTGCAGGGGCAAATGTAGGGGAATGTGTCTTGGTCGGAGTGCACCGGCGGGTCTGTGTGGACCTACTTGGTGTAAGGACCTGTTTCTACACTGTATGTAATCGAAAAAAAATAGGCATCTGCTATTGGAGGGAGAATATGAGCGACAGTCGACAAAAGATGTCTATTCTAGTTGCAAATAAATCTTTTTTTCTTTTCATGGTGGAGAAATTATATTGAACCCAACTTGCTGCTGTTTCACTAGCCCATCTTTACATCTTTCAATGATTCTTTTTGTTATGCCATTATATAGATATTCGTTTATGTTAGTCGTTCTTGTGATACAGGTTATCTTGTGCTGAGATATAATCGACATTGCATCAATAGTTCCCCTTGGTGTTGGTGAGCTGCCTTCTTAAACCACTTCAGTCCATTTCTTGTTGTTACATGTTTGGTGTAGTGAGAGACAGAGCTCCAGGATATTTTCGCCTCGTGTTACTGATGTGTAAATTACGTTTACCCAACTACAGACTCTGAATGGCTTGGAGGACAACTTGCAGAAGGTAATGTCTCCATGTACTGCTGACCCGTCTTTCTCAGTGGGAGGTGTTGTTTATTGGGAAGTTTCTATCTGCAGAACTTCGGTGAACTTCTGCCATGTATCTTTTAGCTTGCACATGTTGACTGTGCCGAGCCTCGATGTCAGAGTGACTGAATACTTGTGGATTTGTTACCAAAAACGTGAGCTGCTTTAAATATGATGCTGGTGATCTTGTTCAATGTTACTGCAGCTGTTCGAGCAAGTAAGGAATACTCCATGAACCTCCCAACATTGTGCTTGCAGAAGGTAGACAGACTTCGAGGAGTGATGAGCTCGGTTACTCCCAGCAGTATTCCTAGTACTTGACATCTTCTTGCAGCTGCATTGTTTATTTGCAAAGTGAAATTCATTAACTACCATGAGTAGTATTTATGGTTTCGTATTGGGGATTAAGAAATTGTAGCCCAAATGAATGCTATGGGGTAATGGTATGCTTCTGTCTTATTAGAAATGTTCTTTACATTGCAAGTGTACGCCAAATTTGCATATTTCCTAGATTAAACGACATACCATAATAAGCTACAATATCTGAAGAGTTGCATTTGTTGCTGCAGCTACGAGGGAAAGATCAAAATGGCACAACGATAGTGTCCCTACCTTTGAGACAAGCGCCCTGGGCTCAAGTACCACCTGATCCCGAGGTGTGTCATAACGTCCCTGAAAAGGTGGATTACGAAAGTCAACAATGTGAAACTCGAAGAACTTTGTACACAATGATAGCACCGTTACAGCTAAGGCAGGAGTCTGGATTTAAGTCCCACCTGCTCTGGGCGTGTGTGATATCATCACTGGGCAGAATGGTTTGAAAATGTCTATATTGGTAATCTACTTCAAAGGACTCATGGAAATGGACATGACAGAATGTGAACAGCCACAGCCAAAGCTGAGGCTTCACTATGGTTTACATTGACCCCAATTTGGGTAGAGCTCCTCGGTCCTACATTCAATTAAGTCCTCCCTTGAAGTCAAAGTCATTCATTCTCATCGCCAACGCTGGAGTTTGAAGCGTTTGCCCATTTTGAACAAAACTGTCCGACTGATAAAATCTGAGTGAGCTCATCGCAAAAAAACACAGTGGGCAGGTGATTAGTAAGCAAGTTGTGTTTGATTTATCGATTAATGACGCTTTCTAATCCTTTATTGATGAATAATATCATATTCATGGTGCATCAATTTGCCACATTAATCATGTCCTGTCTTTGTGCACAAAGCATATGCCATCAGGTAAATTGCAGTGTTGTAAGTGTTCAAGAACACACAGCAAGTATTGCAGAAATAAAAGAGTTCTTTACGATTACAGGAATGTCATAAAAGCACATAGCCTTTCCAGTTAACAGTACCTTCGGACATTTCTTGATATCATTTGTCGAATTAAATTAGAGGAAAGTTGTCATCAATGATTTTGGCGTTCTCCAGTGGACATTCTAATAAAGATTGCTGCAACTTGCTCAGATTTATTGCTTGTCTTGAGTTACTGATGTCCTCACTCATTGCGATTTCTGTGTTGTATCTTCACGCATTGTGCTGTTTAATGGTATACAAGTATTCATGACACGATTCGGGGAGTGTAGATATGAGAAGCATAATTTGCAAAGTTGCTAATGAGCAATTTAGGATTACCATGGCCACTGGACATTCACATCCTTGGACTGTGACCAGAAACTAGAGATTTAGCTAGAATCCACACAGACAAGGGTTGAATCAAACCTATCTTCCTTCTGTTGTGAGGCATCAGTGTTAAGTTCTGAGCCACCGTGCTACCCAAATACGAATTGTGGTTACATTAATCTCACGAATTCCAGGGTCAGTGACAAAATGATAATAACATTGGGCAAGCAATCTCGCAAGTCTTGACCAAAAATCTTGGTTAGAAGATAATTAAATTTGTATTCTCCAAAGTACTGGAATCTTGAAAATGCCGCATGATGACTGTATAATAATTTTTTAACAATATTCATCTACTTTGTAATGCCCGTCAGGAGTACTTATGATGTTCTGACATTCAGTTTACGTGGTCTAGCCTTAATAATACTGGACGAACGCAACATTGTTGACTCTAAATTGTCCTTAGAGAAGTTGATCCAAAGACACTTGGACAGTATTACCGTGAAAAAAATAATAGTTGTCCTGCCATTTACACTTCAAGTTCATTTCGAAAAATGGCATATGTTTCAGAAAACATCATCAATGATCACGTGAGTCATTGTAAATATGTTCCATCGAATCCCAACAGCTTCTTCGCTTTTTCGTAGCTAACTTATCTGCAACATTGTAATGAAATGATGTGTGTTAGACAATGGGCAAATGTACTTAAATCCGCGTAGCTGCCTGTTTAGGATTGTGTTTAGGCTGCAGCAATGGATCATGTTCCCGCAGGAACACCATACCTGACTCCAAGCCAGAAAACCTCACAGCTTGAACTGACCAACTGAACAATGACTGACAGATTTCCTAAAATGATATCTTGATTTTCAAAACTGCAGAAGAGAATGCTTTTACAGTTCTGGTCTCATTATCTCTGTGTGTCCGTCAGGAAAAAAAAATCGTTAGCTGTTTTATTTGTGTTCCAAATTTCAGTGTGGTCGGAAATTTCAAAGCAGGCAAGCTACCACAGAATGAAGCATGAAAAAGCTGTTATGGTGACTTGCCAGAACTAATCTGCAATTTGTTGACGGTCATAAGTGAAAAGATATTGATCTGAAGCTCCCATAGCTTGGTTCTTTACTTTTTTCTTTTTCTGACAACGGAGACTGTACTGTTGTCGATCTTAGTATTTTCACGTGCTTTGAACTTTGAATTATTGAAGCATCAAGCTGTTAAGTAATCAATTTACGTTAGAATTTTTTTCTGCCATGCATTATTTACACTAAAATAACACATACAAGTGAAAGAAAATGTCTATTTCCAGTGCAGAATCCTAATCACACAACGAGATTAGTTCATTTCTAAATGCAGTAATACACTTGCGAAATTCAATGTGACACTTATTGATTTTATTTTCTCGAAGACTTATGAGTAATTTCCTATTAATAATCTTCGTTGCAGTGAACATACTGACGATTTTCGTGGTGATCAATCGCAGGTGTTGTCTTTCCAAATGCATTACTTGAAATCTGGTCGCCATGGCAGAAGCCAATGTACTCTTTGTAATCATCGATCTGATATTGAGACAGGTTCCAATTGTTTACGAGGAAAAGTTTTTTTTTTGTGTATTCGATCCCTTTGTGCAATGTCCATGCTATGCCCATCTATAAGGGGAACCCTTAGAGAATGCAACTGGTCAATTATCAGTCAGAACTGAACTTATTGAAAAGAGGGTTGTGTTATGTGTAACCTTGAATATCCAGACAGTTATTTTATGTCAGTGATAGAAGCATACTTCATTTGTTGATCTTCAACATATCGCAGTATTTGAAGATTTCAAAGAAAGTCTTCTGGCAAATTGGATGCAGTGAAGTAGGTGCGTTATATTGAACCAATACAGAATTAAAGGAAATCCCGATTCATTAATATTTTCCTCAAATGTATTTGTCACGTTTCTGAATCTGAACGCCTAACACATACAAGCGAATCCCTTCCATTCCCTACAGACCTGTAAAGGAAGTCATAAGATGTCCAAAAGCACTGACCCGTCCAGTAACTGATGCTCTCACAAGCTTCTTTAAACAAAGTTGTGGTTATTTTCAGATAAGAAATTTCCAATATCTGCATGGCAAAAAGGGGAGTCTGAACAGGTCAGCAAAGGTAAGTGTTTGTCTTCTTTTGAGAAAAATGCTTTTAAATAATTCACATCCACCTTACAAGCTGGTGGTTTTCATTTAATAACTTTATCAATGCAGTGCAACTGGCCTGAAGATTGACTAGAGCATTATCTTTACATTTTTGAAACATATAACTTGCTGTAACATTCGGTGCCGAACATTGTCTTCTGAACTACAATCGTCTTCCACCAAGTGTGTCATTGAATTCCGCAAAAATCGTTATCCAATGCATAAATATGGTTACACTTTGATTGATTGAATACTTCTAAATATATAGTTAATTAAGGATTAGGATCAAAATGTTAAAAATAAACAACTTCTTTCCCCAAGAAAAGTTCAAACTTCCACTAGTTTTCGAAATGTTGCTGGCCCGTACTGTTTTAATGACATTACTTTCAATATATGATCTTTCCAGGTCGCCATCAATCGCACGAGGACTTCACGGTTTTCATCACTTGCGACATACAAGGGGGCCCTTCGCTTTTCCATAAAACCAGTGTGAAACTCCAGTATCTCATAGTCGCACCTAGCTAATTGAATTGCCTGCACTTATTTAGGATTTTGTCGAGGTTATGAAAGCCACAGCTCATTACTGATTACAACAAAATGATGTTTCCATGTAGAAGTTGCTATCTCACCGCCTGTATAGAGAGAAGTGTCCAGCATCGTTACCTTGCAATTAAATAGATTTGGAAAAAGCAATGAATAAAAAATAGCTAATGGTCGAATAGGAAATTGTCAGAGTGTTGACTTTCCTTTCTGAGCGTCCAACGAGTCCGGGCTGTTGCATTAAACGGAGAAAATATGTCGCACTCTGTAAACCAACACGTGTACAACGCCATGAAGAGCATACTTATTCACATTGAAACACAATTAAGCCTTTCAGCTGAACTGGTTATTCCGCCATCTATTGCAATCATGGACTTGGAACACTTCAATGTTATTTCTCAAAACAACTCCATTAACCTTTAGATCTTTAGTACACAACATAGCACAAATATATATGTAACTAAAGTCAAACATAAAACGTCTACATCTCTCTGTGATAAACAATGCCAAAGGTCTACAACCCTCTGGTTAAAAGTCAGTTCTCCTCAGCTCTGACTTAATTTGGATCTTTTTTTTATGTTATAACCCCAGTTCAAGTCATCTCAACTGGTGAAATATCTCACCTGAACCTACTCTACTTTTTCCTGTTTTCTGTTTAATGCATTTCGTTGAGATTGTTCTCATTCCTCGAAACCTTGGCGACAATCTGGTGAACATACGTTTCACTCCCTCCAACTCAATATATTTTCTGCGATGGGAACACATCAGCAGCAGTCTAAATAATCTCCTGTCTTCAAATCAGCATTAAATGCAGTCTAGAATTGTGTTAGTCTAACTCATACTTTCCTGCAACTGCATGTCAGCTGTAAATGTTTTATTACAAGATACCCTACGTAAATTTGTATATCCACACTTTCCAATCACTTAATCTTTAAAAAATACTCTGTATGCTTGTTCATTTATCAAAGTGAATGGCGCTGCAAATCTCCACATTTTACCCCGTGTCATCTCCTACGTTATTCATGACGATCGTTCTATATGCACCTGAGCTACTTTCAACAAACGTCCAAACTTTGGATTTGACTCTCACCTGCAAATCGTTGATATAGAGTGAACAGTTCGTGCCCAAACACTGACCCTCTCAGTACAACAGAAGGCATACCACGCCAATGTGAAAATCACTCATTTATTCTTATTCCCTTCTTTTTTTGAGTTCATGACAATCATTAATCCATATCAATTCGAATTTCACGAATTCAAACCTTTCTAACCGGCTTCATTTGTTCCATTTTATAAAACGCCTCATGAAAATCTATGGATACAACATCAATCAGCTCTCCTTAATTTAGATTGCTGGTAATTCCGTCAAAATATGTCCACCAGCGTCGTCAAACTGTACTACCATTGAGATAGTTATTATTCCACATCTATTTTTCGCATTGTTTGTTCAAGTTTCTAAATTTTGTCCCTTCCTCTTGCAAGGCCAAAAGGTGAATTGCTCCATCATTTCTCACCAGCTACATTCCCAAGCAGTTCTATGAAATTTGTCACCTTCTGTGTATTTGAGGAATCATTCTATAATATATAATATGTTGACCGATAATGAGCAATGCATTAACTAACAATTTCCTTCAACAATGAGGTATGGACTGTCAGGTTCCAAGGGTTTTATCGGCTTTCCCTCCTTTCAATTTTATTTCACAATGCTTTTACTTTGATCTCATCTTTCTCCTTGGAACTCTAGTTCTGCAAAATGTATTGGTTGTATTATATTTTCCCTTCTGTTTTAAAGCGAGCCAATTAAAGTTGGTTGCCTTGATTAATGGTGTGTGCATTTTGGAATGTATTGTCAGGCATTCTCCAGCTTCAGTCAAGAGCAAAATATTACCAAAGCACTAAACAGAATGCGATTTTTTTTAAAAGAATACATCAGTGGAAAATAATGGATTCACAAAGGAAGCTTCGCTTAAAGTGTGGAGCGAAAAAGAATTTCAGAACACTTTGATTAAATTTGTCGAAATTATGTTGCTCAAACGATAATATAGAGCACTGATGAACTGCACCAGTTACTCAAATGAGGGTGTGTTCTGACAACATACCTTACAGAAAACTGTTCCCTCAATCACCATGAAACCTAACCATCCATCCACAATGTGATGGCTTGACTTAGATACAATAGTCGAGTTTGCATTGCAACTATTTTAGATGTGCTTTTTTTCTATTGTTTTCATTACTAGTCATCTGTACAAGTGTTTTTAATTATCAGGATACAGTATGTTTCTCCTCACTCTTTACCTGCTCCCTCTTTACAACCCCTTTCCCTTTTATTGTTGTTGTTGCACTCACCGCCGGGCATTCTTTGTGAATCATTAAATGTTAAAGGAAGCAAAAAACCACACGAACATTCAAGAAGGCGATTATTGGCATATTCCATGAATGAATTTCCTGTTATTAAGAGACATCCACTTGAGCTGTACTCATTTTCACGTGCGTATGATACTCCTCAGATGTTTTGCTCATGGGCGGAATCGAATTGACGGGATTCTTCCTTTTTATATCTGAAAGGTGATGTCGATGCATTTTGACATAATTGTGTACAGCAACCGGACAGCTCTTCACAAAAGAATCAACAAAGATTTACGTCTATAACGAGAGAAAGAGAGGGCTGGAGAGTTGTAGTCATTGATGTAGTCGTGCCGAGTGGTTAAGGCGATGGATTAAAAATCCATTGGAGTTATCCAAAGTACGGTCAAATACTGCCGACTACGTTGCATGCTGCGTTTCTTTCCTTGGTTTACCTTCTAAATTGTTTGGGACGTATCATGCCTGAGGTGGTGTTTGCGTTAAGGCATGCAATACCACGGGTTGCTTTTCTATTTCATTCATCTGAAGAAAATCTGTCTACAGATTCAATGGCCCATTTCTGTGTTGTATAATTCTGGCAGGAAAGCAATCACCCAAATTCAGCCTCGGATCTACGAGGAAACATCGCCCAAGGCAGGCTTCAGGACACACAACAACAGTTTGATTAAACTTCATGAACTTGTGTTGGTCAAATGGCCGTTAGCCATGTTTGGGACCCATGAGTACGGTGTCAGACAGGATATTGACTTCATGTCACACTGCAGCTGAACCCACCACACAATTAACACACACACACATATACACAAACACACACACATACACACACACACACAGAGTCATACGCATGGACACACATATCTCACACAAACACACACACTCGCACAGACACTTTTTCAAACACACAGTGCACTCATGCTCTCTCATAGGAATGTACTGTACACACGCACACACTATCTCAATCACACACACGTACTGAAGAGCGCGCACACACATACACACTGTCTTCCTCTCTCTCGCTCAAACAACCATGCATCCTCGCTAACACTCTTTCTCCCTCTCTTTCACGCACACACATATGCACGCGGTCACAAACGCACATCAATGTTTGGGGTGAACTTGTATTTGCAGACACATTTTATCATATTTGTACAATATCCATGCTATGCTTCTTTATTAAGTCACAGATTGTTCCATCTGGCTCACTGTTGTGTTTACCATGTATCGATTCGTAGCTATTTGTTGCCAAAAACTGACAACTAAGTATTTCTCGCAGAAAACACGGGCTATTAATCGAGGAGGAGTGATTGTGCTGAATTATTTAGAGAATACTGCCTAGTATTTCATATTCAGCAATCAAAATTGGCTTGACAATGCAACCTGGTTATGTAAGGTAACAATGCATGCTCTGCAATCACGGTTTTGGGGAACATTGGAGTTTCTGCTCCACATCCTCATTCGCTTTGTACCCTTTATTTTGATTCTGTCACTGAATGTTCTCACTGTCAAACACATGGCTGAGGCCAGCAACGCTCGAAGGAGACTTAGATATCAAAGCAATAGAGACAGTACCAAGGTCCCACATATGGAAAACAGAAGAAAATCGAAACTTTTACTCTTTGTAGTCTCGGTAAATTTCATACTATTATGTTATATGTTCATGTTGTATTCGATATGGGGTCGCACGAGGAGATGGGTTATAGGTGTGTATTTCTCCCGTTTGCTACACAAACATTTGCATGTATGCTGTAACTCAGGTAAAGTTTGGAGAGCAACTGAAAAATGGATGACCAATCCATTTATGTTTATTGGAAAAGTCATTGCATTATGAAATGTGTTTAACCCTATAGAGTAATATTGTTTTTATTTGGATTAAGTATACTTCCTCCCAGATGTTACTGATAAATTTAGCACATAGACAACCACTCTGGGGGACAAAAAGGTGCATATTGTACAAGACACATCAAGAGTCTGAAAATATGGAATTATCCCACCAGACTCAGAAACAGCAGGAAACTTTTGCCAGAATCTTAGCACACCAGGCAGGTTTTTTTCATTCAATGATAGAGTTAACTGTTGACAAACCATAATTTACATGGCAAGCATTTGAACTTGAAGACAGGGGAATTTGCATTGTTTGTCAGCTGCAGCGTTGTTTCCTCATTTATTACCTGTCGAGAAGTTGAGACTGTGAGTGACATTGAATACTCCCACGTTATTTGGTAGTCCGTGGAGAGATTAATAGAAAATCAATTACAAAAGAGCTCTGACCATAGTAACGTTACATTATAAAATCAAGCACAATAGAAATTGTGGACACAGCCTTAGAATTAGAGGGGGTAAATTCAGAACAGAGATGCGGAGACATTTCTTCAGCCAGAGAGTGGTGGGCCTGTGGAATTCATTGCCACAGAGTGCAGTGGAGGCTGGGACGCTAATAGTCTTCAAGGCAGAAATTGAGAACTTCTTGATGTCACAAGGAATTAAAGGCTACGGGGAGAATGCGGGTAAGTGGAGTTGAAATGCCCATCAGCCATGATTGAATGGCGGAGTGGACTCGATGGGCCGAATGGCCTTACTTCCGCTCCTATGTCTTATGGTATTATGGTCTTAAATTGCGAATATGAACTGAGGATTTTAATCAACTTGCTTTCGATTCATTTTTTGATTCTGATCATTGACAAATTCATTGTCAGTCAGTACTGAACATATTGAAAAGAGATTTGCATCAGGTGTAACCTTGAATATCCAGACAGTGAGAGAAGCACACTTCATTTGTTGGTCTTCAACATATCACAGCAATAGTCGAGTTGGCATTAAACCTATTTTTCAGACTTTTTCGATGACATTCGTTACTAGTCGTCTATACACGTGTTTTTACTTATCAGGATCCTCAATGTTACTATCTGGTGGCTTTATACACTTAGATCTCACTGATTTTAAATATCCCCTTTCGAAACCCTCCTTTAAATTGTGCCTTTTTGCAGAAGCACCACCGGTAGAATTGGAGACCGGCATCACCATCCCCAGGTATCTCCTACCTCATCAGCACGTCAGACCAATAGAGGTTGAGGTATACTGGTTATGAAGGAAAGTTACCAGAAGTTTTAGTTTGTCCACTTTTAAACCTTACAAAACCTCCAATACCTCATTTTTATTTTAAAAAATTCAATCTTTTAAAGAACTTCACATTCATCATCTCCAATTTTGTATTTGCATCCTCCTTCGCTCCGGTAATGATGTGTGTGAAGTAATCATGTATCACTTCTGCCAAAAATCTTTGATTCACCACATAGGCTGCAACGTGCATCCCAATAAGACATATTATTTCCCTGAAACTTGTCGTCCACTTGATATAATTCTCCCAAATACATCACCACATACCTTGATACTGTGTTATCCTGCCTGTTCCAGGCATTCCACACATACATTCAGGACACCACCAACGCCCTCCGCCTCCTCCAAGACTTTGGTTAACCTGGCCCCGAGTGTCTCATCTTCACCATGAATTTTCAGCCACTATACATTTCTCTCTGCCATGAAAAAGGCCTCAAAGCCCTCCATTGCTTCCTCTCACGGCTTCCCTTCCAGTAACTCTCCTCTGATACTCTCATTCATTTGGCTGAACTGGCCCTCACCTTCAATACTTGCCATTGAGGTTCTGTTCGCTGAGCTGGGAATTTGTGTTGCTGACGTTTCGTCTCCTGTCTTGGTGACATCCTCAGTGCTTGGGAGCTCATGAGAAGCGCTTCTGTGATGTTTCGTCCGGCATTTATAGTGGTTTGTCTCTGCCGGTTCCGCTTGTCAGTTCCAGCTGTCCGCTGCAGTGGCCGTTATATTGCGTCCAGGTCGATGTGTTTGTTGATAGAATCTGTGGATGAGTGTCATGCCTCGAAGAATTCCTTGGCTGTTCTCTGTTTGGCTTGTCACGCAGATGACAAGCAACATGAGTTCGACTGAGACAACACGACTATTATCGGACATTCCTGCCAAAGTTTCGATTCTCCTGCTCCTTGGATGCTGCCTGATCTGCTGTGCTTTTCCAGCACCAGACTCGCAACTCTGATGTGGAGCATCTCAGTCCTCACTTTCTCATAATTCGCCTTATCCTGACAGCCAGCATTTTATCATGGCTTGTTCGAGCTCACCAAATTGTTGTCTCGTGCTCCCGCACACTTCCAATATTATTGTCGGTCTTCCATTGGTTTGTTTCCATCGAACCTACTGTACACATCTCCTTACTTTTTTTTTCAGTGAATCACGATTATTGCACGGATATCTAGGCTTGCTGCTCTTGTATTTCACCTGAAGGGAACAAATATGAGCCTTTATTCTCGTAGTTCATTTTGAACGCTTCACATTAGTCCGATTTACTTGTCAGTAGCTTCACATTTTCACGAGATCTACCATATTTTTACGAGAATCTTCTCGTCCCAATGTAGAAACACTTTTTCCTAATCATTTTTTCTCTTTTACGATGTTAAATTTAAACCATATAGTGGTCACTGTCATTTAAATGATGCTCCATTTTCACCTCAAACATATGTCGATTTTCTCTTCCCAAAATTCGTTCCAGAATGGCACAAGCCTTGTTGGACAACTTATATCATCACATAAAAAAAAATTCCGTATACATTACAAGGAATATAATTATTCATGATTCTCCCAACCAAATACTGATATAATTAATTCATTAATATTTATTTACACGAGTTAGTGAATTCATTGCTTATCTGCCCCACAATTGCTCTATGGCTGGGGGCTCTATTACAGTCCAAACTAAATGACTGATGCCCTTTTATTCCTATGATCAATCCGCAAAACATCCATCGACTTGAACAACATCCGAGGACTTTCACTGAAATTGGGAGACCTGCCTCACAGACTGGTAAAATAACAGTCTAATGTTATCCCATTGAATAATCATCGTGAACAACATTCAAGGAAGTTCCAAGTGTGTCAAGGGCAGGGAATCTACTCAGAGTAGGGCAGTTCGATGTTAACCATTAATTATGGCCCAACAAAAGTTACAATCAAGGTGCTCGGTCCCAAATTGCACACTTGCTGAAGTAAGACTGTGGAAGGTGATGAGAGAACCAAAAACAAGAAAAATAAAGCATGCTTGACCTGACCCTCACCAAGCTGCCTGCTGCAGATATATTTGTGAATGAGAGTATCGGCAAAAGTGACCACAACTCAATCACTGTGGAGACAATGTGTTTTCTTTACATTTAGAACACGATCCATTATGTTGCGTAGCACTGTTACAATGCTAAATGAGACAGCCTTTGAACACATCTGGCAACTGAAGACTGGGTATCCTTGCTATTCTGTGAATATCAGAATCACTGGAATCATACTCCAGCACACACATGGACCGAAACATCCTCCAGTTAACCATTACAATCAAGTCAGTAAATCAAAGATGGTTCACTGGATAATGGACGAAGGAACGCCAGCATCAGTAGCAGCCATTTCTAAGCATAAGATGTCAACATAAAAACAAGTGATAGACTGAGATAAACGATGCTGCAAACTACAGATCAGATGCAAATTCTGCACTTTGCCACAACCAGTCGTGATTGCTGGTTAACAAATCACTGGAGGAGAATGATTTACAAGCACCCCAATCTTCAATGATAGAAGAGCTCAGTACATCTTTCCAAAATATAAGCCTAAAGCATTCACAATAATCTTCAGCCATAAGTGTCAAGTAGCAGATACAATTCGATCTGCAACACATGCCAAACTTGAAGCAAATCGATTAATTCCAAAATTTGGATCCTATGCTTGTCTGCAAGTGGACATACGGTTTTTTTGTGAAATTTTGTGTAAACTTCAGCCTCTACCACCCTGACAGGCAAAGAGTTCCAGATTCCCATCACTCTATGAGGGTAAATTATGTTCCTTTCAATTCCTATAAACCTCTGCCCCAGATTTTAAGGCTGTGCTCCTTGGGGCTCGAGACCTCCATACAGGTGAAACGTCTGTTCTTGTCTGCCCTATCTACCCCCTTAGTATTTTATGCATCTTAAGCATGTACCGTTTCAATTTCTTCTGCTCTACAGAAGATAACTCTCGTGTATCCAATCTCTCTATGTAACTGAAACTCTCTCGCCCAGTCCATGACCTGATGAATCACCCCTGCAATACTTCCATTACTGTCATATCCCTCATGCAATGTGCATTCCAGAAATGCACGCAATATTCTAACTTCGTCCTCCACAATGTTTCATACAGATCCAGCATAACATCCTGCTCGTAAACTCTGCCCTCGAAGTTTACTCCGGACTCAACCAACTCCTTCCAACTTTCTTATTTAACTCTCCTCCACCAAACTGGACCTTTAATGCACCAATACAAATTCTGTCTCAGTTCTGCTCAACCTTTCTTTAATCTTTCCTGTATTAACTCTTTCGTTAATTGTCCAAAATAACTCTCGAGTGAATAGACTAATCCCACTTGCATTCATTCGTTCCCCACCTCCGCCTCAGCTAACTAATTCCCAACTTGTGGCAAAATGTCCTTCCGGTAAGTATTACGCGGCCAGCTGATGTTCCATGCCCGGTAATGGCAAACTTAATCAATGACATGTCGTCTTTCATCGTCAATTTTGAACGCAACTTAACTCATTAATGGTTGTTGTGCGATAGTGTCAGCAGACCTTCAGACGAAGTAATTAATATTCACAATTCTTGACCAACAATAAATGAGTATGAATTTCCCGAAGCAGTAAAATTCTTGGGGATCTTACTTTGAGTCAATCAGTTTTCTGTCCGTCCTATCCGCCATCTTGGCTTTGTATCTAAGCACGGATCCTTGGAACAGTCGGTGCCTTGTTCCCTTTCTGACTTTCCTTTGATTATCTCTTTTTTTAGACTCTCATTAGGGCATCTGGAGCTTTAAGTTTACTGCTCCCGCATACAGGGCATTTTGCGACGTATAATCCTTATTGCACACACGAAAGTACCTGCTGCTAAAGTGAATGTAGACCACCTTTACAATTGGTCCCTGGCCCTGTCCATTTATTTTAAATCTTTCCATCATTCGCCGTCGATATTTTTATTCTGATTCCGTGAAAATATTGCTTTTAGAATCAATCAAACAACAGAACATTTTGTGTTTTGACTTGTTTTATACGAGATTAATGAAGGGAGTTTGCGTCATTACCTCGTTAGTATCGAGGCTGATATTTTCGCCTTTTATGTGGGAAGCCGGTTTCAATCTACGACTCGGATTTACATTCCGATGCAGATTTTCAATAATATGACATTAATAAATTATATTGTAAAAATGTAAGTGCAACATCCAAGCTTATCGGAGATATATCACGAACAGACCGCAATTAACATGTGCCTTAGTTATACCCGATCAAATCGTTGCTCACTGGCGGCCTCAGGCTAGGAAAAATGTTGACAACAATTGTCTTTCATACTAATCTCACTCTGTCCCGGTACGAAGCAGGCAGTCGGAAAACCACCATGCTTTCACTTCCGTCATGTTTATCGCACACAGATTTATATCACCAGTTGTTCAGTCCTGTGACAATTAAAGTCTGCAATATACCATCGGAAAACCTTGTTTTCCCTCACCTCTGTTCCATGGCGTGGTTGCAAGCCAATACTTTCACCTCCAACTTCATTTTCATTCAATTCCCTCCCTCCTTTTGCTGTTGATGTTGCACTCACCGACGGGCATTCTTTGTAAATCATTAAATGTTAAAGGAAGCAACAAGATACGAACATTCAAGAAAGCTAACATTGGCACCTTCGATGAATGAATGTTCTCTGATTCAATGGCATCCACTTGAGCAGTACACATTTTCACTTTCATGTGGTACCCCTCGGACGGTTTGCTCATAGGCGGAATCAAATTGACGTGATACTTCCATCTTATGTCTGGAAGGTGATGCCAATGCAGTTTGACGTAAGTGTGCTCAACTGGAGAGCATTTCACCTTCTTTCATCAGGCAAAACGCATCGAATTTCAGTAAAATTTGTTTGCATTGAAAAAACAGCATTTACCCTGCCATTACCAAACTTTTGAATTGACCTCTTTAGTGTTAGTGTTGATCTCTGTCTGCACCATCTCAGCAGGTGGAACATCGTAATCTGCATTCTGTTGTTATCCTCATGCATTTGTATAGAATGGTCTGGCTGTAAAGCATGTAAGCCAACACTTTTAACTGGACTTCAATACATGTGACAATGTTAAATCAAATCAAATCAAATCTGTCTCTACTCGGTGTCAACATCCAAACCCATCACAGCATCCAAAACTTATTTCTCTTTTGGTTGACTTGCCCTTTTTCCCTTATGGACCATGACTGGCTGTATTCATTTCTCCACTTGCTGGCTCCCCTGAATATTCTGAATGTGTCTGTGTCAAGTTCTATGCATAACACTTTATCTTCCATATGAGACTCTGTGCCCAATCTATCTGTGTGATCATCGGAAATGTGTGTTAATAGGCTATTCCGCTTTCATCAGCTGACGCCTCACACTTACAATATTCCTGCTTGAAATTAGATATGTTAAGTGAATAAAACGAAATCACTATCCAGTGTAACATTGAGTCAGACAGACAGGAGAAACGTATCCTGCCTTCTCAAACGTAATTAGGGATGGCCAACATGTAATGGCCTTGACAGAAATACCCACAACCCATTAACTAAAAACAAACCCTGGCTTGCAAGTACTCAATAAATTCTGATCACAAAAACCACGCCTCCAAGGAAAAACAGAGGAAGCCATTCAGAAGGTTGCACCATTCAATTTTTTTTCTGGCCAATCAATGCACATGTCCTCACTCCCTGGGAGTATTTGCACGGTGCCTGAATGATATCGAATAGTCCGAGGTGATTCCTAAGAGCACTGAATCAGAAACTAAGACCGACGTACCTTTCAAACTGGAATAATTTCAACGAGAGTATTTTGAGAAAGAATCAAAATTCGATTTCACAGACACAGAAGACAGGGAATGGCCGTTTCCGCTGTTTTGTTTTAATGTTGCAGGACAATGGTGCCCTTTGCGATTCCAGACGTTGCAAAATATAAATAGCAGGAGGACAGCAAAGCACAGGAGCAAAAAGCCCTGCCTTCTCTGGGGAAGCAAGTCCCATACACGGCATGCGCATTGGGCCTTCCGGAAGTTGACTCGGGTCGATTTTTGGGGGAGGGGATAGCAGTGAGAGGTGGGTAAGAGGTACTGACTGCGGGTCTCGGGGCCCTAATCACAGTTGCTCCGCCTGGCCATTTGGCGTCTGTGGTTCAAAGGGAGCAAGGTTACCGTTCACTTGGGGCTATCGCACTTTCACCACATACTCGCCGCCAGTCCCCGATCCATTTTCTCCTGTCCACCGCATCTGGCTCGAGACAAAGGAGCATCCAGAATGCCCCGCTGCCCGTCCTGGTGAGCATGCGCCCTTTCGGCACCATCGAATTCAAAGGTTTGGACAAAGTACTTTCTCCATCGCAGATCATTGTGGGTACAAAACTTGTGATTACTGATTGGCTCTCAAAAGCGTCGATTTTTTTTGTGATCAACCACAAAAAGTGTTTTTCCACCCGTAGAAGTTGTTGTGCATTTTCGATTTCGTAATTTTATGGCTACTTTTTTCTGTAATTGAGCAAGTTCCCTCAGGCATCGTTGTTGCCCAGCGCAAGATTCAGGAAGGTACTTCTAATGATTCACCACTGGAGTCCTGAGTACAACTTATCCATCACTTATTCAAACCACGCTCAGAACATTTTCTCAGTCTTTAAGCTAATAGCCCAGTGAGTATAACACTCGGCCTCTCCCGAAATGGGACAAATGGGAAGTCATCATAATAGCAAACGGCATCTCATGGAGTGGGTGGGGCCACATATTTTATGATGATATATAACAATAACTTGGCTGAGGCAAATGCATGAGCCATAGCTAATTTGTGTGTAAGAAACAATAGGTAGGAAGTAATATGGTGAGGGTGCAAAAGATGTGGAGAGGCATTTATACAGGCTGTGAGGGAGCAAAAACTTGGCAGATGGAATGTAATGTGTGGAAATGCAAGGTAATGCTGTTTGGCAGTAAGAAGAGAGGAACTGAATGTTACTTAAGTGGAGAAAAACAGCAGCAAGTTTCAAAACAGATGAATCTGGGAGTCCTCATGCATGAATTACATTGTGTTGAAACTGCAATATCAATCTTCATTTTTTTCATTGTTAAAATACACCTCTATCTTTTTGTGCTCTACTGTTTGACTTCTCCATCGTTGGATTTCTTTCACAACTCATGATCACTTTAAGGGGCAAGTTTGATCCCAGTTCAGTGTTTCATCTTACCCACATTTTCCTGCCATTTATCTTTGTACTTCATGTCCCAACTCTAAGGGTCCAACATCCTTGCAATCTTCCTGTGTACAGTATCCATCCTGTGGACTTCCCTCTTCTACTTCTAATGATCAAATTTCTCAATTTATGAGCCACACCTGGTAAATATTGGCCATTTAATAACCTTTTTGGTCATCTTCCTTTAGAACAAATAGCCTCATATTGACTACGGAAAATCATCAATTATTAAACAAACTGTCAGTTTTAACAGTTGAGTCCTGACAAATGTTAAGTATTTGTTTACGAAGTGCATGAATCCTTGTAAATTTCTTTAATTTCTTCAAAAACTCTAAATTTATAGTTGATAACAAAGAACCTTTAGCGACCTGAACTGTCTAGTTCCATGATGTGCAATTATGGTTTTATTGTATTTACCAGTAAGCTTCCCATGGTGCATCATTTTTTAAGCCTTTCTCTCATTTAATAAACTCTATTTACCGTTATTTAAGCTGATTTCTGATAGCGTTAACACGACCTGATATTTTTTCTGAGAGCTTCTTTCTAAGTAAACCCTTTCTGCCTGCACACTTCTCTTGCACTTTTTCGACAATGTCTCGGGAATATGTTCAGACCCTGTGATACTCGCAAATTGTTTATTAAAAGACGTCAAAAATATTTTGATAGCTTGTCACAGCAAAGGGTTAGACACAAACTTTTCGGCTCGTTGTGTTAGAAGGGGGCAAGAATTAGTTACCAGACAGAAGCTGAAATTAGAGATAAATGGGCAGTTCTGATTTGGCAGGCTGTGATTAATGGATTCCTGCAAGGAGGAACTTTGGTGCCGTTGCTATTTGGATCTATATTCATTACATATGTAAAAGAAAAGAGATAATTGTTTTAATTTTGTCTATGATACAATTTAATTAAGTGAGCCATGATGTAGAGGTGGTGATGTTGGACTGTGGTGGACAAAGTTAAAAATCATGCAACACCATGTTATGGTCGTACAGGTTTATTTGAAAGTGCATGGTTTTGGAGCGCTGTTCCTTCTTCAGGTAGCTGTGTGATTATTAATTAAGTGAGCAACAGTGTTATAAATGAAATATGATATTATTCACTGCTGACAACAATAGGGAAGCTGAAGTTTTTTTTAAAGCTGACAATTTTCCAAATGTTCTGCATACGAAGCATTAAAATCCACTCACGAAGGTACACCAAGCAATGAGAAAAATAAATGTTAATCGTCATTTTTATAAGGAAATTCTGCAGCTGTGCAGGGCTTGCATGACATTACAATTGGAAAGTGATGTACTGTAATGCTGTTCATATTTAAGGAAGGATGTATTCTAATTGGAGGCAGTGAAGTGAAGGTTCAACAGATTGGACAATGGAACGAGACAGTTCTTTTTGTGAGGACAGGCTCTATAATTTGGGCATCTGGAGTTCAGAAAAATAAGAGGTCATCAGACTGAAATATACATGATTCTGAAGCTGCTTTGCAGAGTAATACTGAGAGGATGTTCAATATGATTTTGTGCCTTGGTTCAAGAACTGACAGTTTCAGCATCAAAAGCAATTATTTCTGAACCAGATGAGAAAATTGCTTCATTCAATGAATGATAAAGTTTTGGCATTTTCTATCTTTAAGTCCTCTGGATGGGAGGTTATTAACAATATTGAAGGCTGAGATGGACATTGTTTTGAATGCTTGGGACATGAAGGGATATGAAGAGGGGGCATAAAGTAGAAAGCAGTTTGGAGATTGATGATTAGACATGACAATGTTGAGTGTTATGGTGTTCTCCTGAGTTTTTTTATGTGTTATTCCAGATTTCCAAAGTCTTCAACATGTTGTTTTTGTTTTTATTCAGACCTTGCACACAGAACTCTGTCAAACCTTACAAGACGTCCAAACAAGGATCAGTTTCTGGCAGTTTGGATGATGATTTGCAGATGAGGTTCCTTCGAAGATAACTAAATTTCTTTTTGTCTCCTCCTGGTGTTTATCCAATTTCCATCTTAACTTAATTACAGCAGTTTCTGCTGCAGTGCAGATGGAGAGGTAGCTGCCATTTCATTGAAACACTTCTTCAAATTTTCGCCCTTATCTCCACTGTATGCCATCTGACTTAATATTTCTTCATTTGTCTTCAGGCTTTGTTTATTGCTTTGAAAACACTATGGCATAAGTGGCTCCTGTTGATGATATGGAGGAGGACAAACCCAGCAATTTATAATCCAGTTATAAAGCTGAGCAAATTCTATGCTTCATTAGAACTTTATGGCCTTTTAATAAATTTTGCATGTTCAGGGCTTGTTTAAATTTCAGTTTTGCTTTGTGGAAAAGCAAACCCAGTATAAAGTAGTTAATGCCCAGTTCTCCTTTGGGCAAATGATGAAAGGGATTGTTCTTAACCTTTGTAGTCTGTGTGGTGAAGGCGCTCTTCCTTTGCTATTATTTCAGGAAAAACTGGATGGTCATTCCACAACAATAAAGTATGGCGATATATGTTTGATCCAAGCACAAGAATTTCTTAATGTGATGCCTTTGCTTTAAATGCTTTAAGGTTTTTAAGAGGGGCTCTGCAGCCTTGAGTTTGGCTTAAGTCACTGAGAGCAACGTTACAGCAGAATCTTGATCAAAGAGCGTAATACCTCGAGGCTTAAGGGAGGAAAATGGAATGGAGAGGTGGTGTGGTTTAGGGAGGGAAGTAACTGAGGCAATTATATATAGGGTAGGTGTAACTTACTTTCATCTGTTCAGAATAGATCTACTGAAAAAAAACAAAAATCCCATGTGCTTTATCGAATGCTCAATTTTGCTTGAAATGACTAAAAGAAACAAAAGAGATGTCCTTTATTCACGACCTTAAAAACTGTACCTTTCAACTTGTATTGTGTCTCCTCATTTTTTGATTACCATTGGGCATTTCCACATTAGGAAGGTGGTGGTTTTGGAGGTCTTGAGAAATATTTAGGGTAGATATGTTCACCTATACCAGGAAACCGAGGGAGGCAATGGGGGAAACAGCTGGGGTGTTGACCGAGATCTTTGTGTTGACTTTAGCCAAGGTGAGTTCCCAGAAGATTGAAGAATACACAATGTTGTTCCTTTGTTTAAGAAAGGCAACAGGAATAGTCGAGTGACCCTTACGTCAGTGGTCAGTAAATTATAGGAGAAAATTCTTGCAGTCAGACAGTTGTACAGCAAGGAAACAGACCATTTAGATCAATATGTGCAGGCTGACCTAAATTATCCAGTATCATTTGCCAGCATTTGTTCCATATCATTGTAAACCCTTCCGATCCATGAACTGATCCAGATGCCCTTTAAATGTTATAATTGTACCAGTATCCACCAAAGCTTCTGGAAGCTCATTCCATCTTCGCATCACCGTCTGCATGAAAACAATGCAAGATAGATCTTTTTAAATATTTTCCCTTTCAACTTAAACACATCCCCAGTAGTTTTGGATTCCCTAACCCTGGGACAAAATAAAACTTTGCCTATTCATCATTTCCATGTCCCTCATGATTTTATAAAACTTTATAAGATCACACCTCAACTTCCAATAGAAAATAGCCCCAGCCTATGCAGCTTCTCCCTATAGCTCAACTCCTCCAAACATAGCAACATCCTTGTATATCTTTTCTGAACCCTTTCAAGTTTCACAACATATTTCCAATAAGAAGGAGACAAAAGCTTACAATAGTATACTAAAAGTGGCCTAACCAATGTACTGTACAGCTGCGACATGATATCCAAAATCCTGAACTCAATTCAATGACTAATGAAGGCAAGTGTACCAAACGCTGCCTTCATGACCCTGTCTACCTGTGACTTCATCTTCAAGGAACTATGAATCTGCACCACAAAGTTTACCACTCTGCAGTACCATGCCATTAAGTGTATAAGATCTGCCCTGCCTCATTTATCTCAGGTAAAGTCCACTTGCCATTCCTCAGCCAATCAGCCCACGGGAATAATGTCTAGTTGTACTCTGCGATAGCCTGCTTCACTGACCACTGCACCATCAATTTTGGTATCATCTGCAAACTTACTAACTATTACTCCTTTCTTCACATGCAAATCATTTACACACAGCAGTGGACCCATTCTTCTGGCACATTACTGGTCAGAGGTCTCTAGTCTGAGCAACAACCCTACACCATCACACATTGTGCCCTTTGTGTCTAATTGGCAATCTTTCCCTCGATTCTATGTTATCTCATCTTGCTAACCAGTCTCCTATGTATAAACTTGTCGAATGTCTTCCTGAAATCCACTTGGTTAACATCCACCACACTGGTTTCATCAATCTTCTTTGTCACCTCTTCCAAAAACTCAATCAAGGAGACATGATTTTCCAAGAACAAAGCCATGCGGACCATCCCGAACGAGTCCTTGCTATATCAAATGCACGTAAACCGCGTACCTCAGAAACCCCGCCAACAAATTACCCAGTATTGACAGCAGACTCCCTGATCTATGGTTCCCTGGCTTTTCCTTACCACTTCTTCAAATTATAGCGAAACATTAGCCACCTTATCGTCTTCCAGGACGTCACCCATGGCTATCGATGATACACATATCTCAGCAAGGATCTCATCAATGACATCCCTAGCCTCCCACTGAGGTCTGGATACACCTGATAAAGTTCCAGTGATTTATCCATCTTTATACATTCTAATAAGACCAGCACCATCTCTTCTGTAATATTTCAAGATATCACTGTTTATTTCTCCAAGTTCTCTAGCTTCCAAATTCTTCTCCACAATAAATGTTGACATGAAACACTCATTTGATATCTCACCCAGCTCAAGAAATTCTACAGTCAGGTGGCCTTGTTGATCTTTAATGGATCATATTCTCGACCTAGTTGCCGTTTTGTCCTGAATGTATTTGCCGAATCCTTTTTTATTCTCTTTAACTCTATCTGCCAAAGCTATCTCATGTCCCCTTTTTGCCCTCCTAAATTCCCTTTAAGTATATTGCTACTGCCTTTATATATTTTGGGAAATCACTTGATTTCTGTTGTCTATACCTGACATATGTTTCCATCTTTTTCTTGACTAAAGCATCAATTTCCCCAAATAACCAGGAATCCCTGCACCTACCAGCCTTGCCTTCACTCTAACAGGAAAATACTGTTTCTGGACTCTTGTTAACTCAATTTTGAAGGTTTCCCATTCTCCAGCCATCCCTTTATCTGTGAACAGCCACCGCATCAGCATTTGAATATTCTTATCGAATACCGACAAAAGGCACCTTCCTCCAGTTTAGAACTTCAGCTGTTTGATATGATCTATCCGTTATCATCATTATTTTCAAGCTAATACAATTATGGTCGCGAGACCCAAAGAGCTCCCCCACTGATACCTCAGTCACCTGCCCTACCTTATTTCGAAGAAGAGATCGAGTTTTGTGCCTTCTGTAGTAGGTACATCGATATGCTGAATCATAAAAGTTTCTTGTTTGGAAAGTGAAAATCACCTCCCATAATCCTGTGATTCATAGAAACAACTGAAACTTCCTTACAGGTCTGTCACTGAATTTCCGTCTGACTATGGGGGATCTATAGTACAATTGATCATCCCTTTTCCCATTTATAAAATAATTTCCCTGGACATATTCCCAGGAATATCTTCCCTAAGTATAGACATAGCGATGCCCCTAGTCAAAAGCACCACTCCCCGCTCCTTTCTTGTCCCCCTTTCTATCCTTCCTATACAATCTATACCCTGGAACATTAAACTGCAATCTGGTACATCCTTGAGACACATCTCTGTAACTGCCATGATATTCCAAATCCCATGTTCCAAATCATGCCCTCAGTGCTTCTGTTTTGTTAGGCCTCCTGCATTGAAATAAATAATGTTTAATTTATCAGTTTTACCTCATTTCTATTTTGATCTTGATTGCCCTATCAATCCAGCACATCAATCCAGCAACTAGCGCTGTCTTACTGCTCTAAAAACACTACTCCAACTTTAATACCTAAGTTTTTATATTCTTAAAGATTTAGCAAAATATTCAAAACGTAAACATATACTCGCTATTGTGGATTTACCAATGAAATACAGTGTGGGTACACTTTTTAAAAAGCCACTTAGCTGCTCCCCTTTTGTGAGCTCCCACAGACAAGTTTCTCCAAGGACAGATGTGAATTTTGCTGTCTTACAATCCTCTTGTTCTGAGAGATAACTGATAACCCCTCACAAATTTGTTTGCTGAGCAATTAGAATCCCTACTGTAAGGAAACAGGCTCTTTGGCCCAACAATTCAGCACCGACCCTCCGCACAATATCCCACCCAGACCTATTCCGCTACATTTACTCCTTCCCCGTGCACCTAACCTACACATCCTTGAACACTATGGGCAATTTAACATGGCCAATTTACCTAACCTGCACATCTTTCGATTTTGTGAGGTAACGAGAACACCCAGAGGAAACTCACGCAGATATGGAGAGAATATGCAAACACCACACACAGACTGAAATTGGGGATGAAATCGAGCTCGGGTCCCTGCTACTGTTAAGCAGCAGTGCTAACCACTGGGCCACTTAGCCGCTTCTCAATTTCCTGCTGACTATTGTGGGGCCTATATTTAATTTCAATGTGGTGATAATCCCTTTCTTCTTTTCATTTCCACCCAAGTAACTTCATTGAACGTAATCAAAGGAATATCCCCCCCCCCCCCCCCCGAGTACAGCTGAAAAAATGCCACACCCCCTTCACTCTTGCCTCTTTTCTCTACTTTCTCTCGCATCAGTACCCAGAAACATTAAGCTGCCAGTCCAGTCCTTCCCTGAGCTAAGTTTATGAAATACTTATGATATCACTGTGCTCTGTTTCCACCCATGCCCGGGTTCATCAGCTTTACCTGTCAGTCCTCTTATATTGAAATAAATGCAATTTAATTGATCAGTCTTATTTTTATCTCTGTGTTGCTCTTGCCTGCATTGACTCTTTGACTTGATCCTCTTCTCAATTGTACCAGCCTCAGTCATTTCTCTTTTCTCGCTATTTTATTGCCCCATCTCTCCAGCCTTTACTGGTTTAAAACTCCTGAGTAGCATGAGCCATCTACCCACCAGGATACCGGTCCCCTTCTAATTCACCTGCAAACCATTCTTTTCATAAGGCCGATTCTGTCTCAGACAAGATTCTAATGATCCAAAAATGTGAATCGCTGCCCACTGCAGCAGCTCTTCACTTACACGTTCGTCTGCTCTAATCTCTTCTCCCTACTCTCATTCGCACCCAGGACAGGGTGTAATCTATATATTACTCCCCTCGAGGACCTATTTTTTCAATCTCCTGGCCAACTTCCTATATTCTCTCTTCAAAACTGATCTTAAGGATCAGTTCCTGAGGATTGGAGGGTGGCTAATGTACCACATTTTCAGAAAGGTGGGAGAGAAAAAGCAGGAAATTATACACCAGTTAGTCTGACCTCAGTGGTGGGAAAGATGCTGGAGTCTTTTATAAAGGATGAAATTACGACACATGTGGATTGTAGTAACAGGATTGGTCAGAGTAGCATGGATTTATGAAGGGGAAATCATGCTTGACTAATCTTCTGGAATTTTTTGAGGATGCAACTCTGAAGAGGGAGATCCAGTAGATGTAGTGTACATGGACTTTCAGAAAGCTAATGATAAAGTCCCACATAGGAGGTTAGTGAGCAAAATTAGGGCGCATGGTATTGGGAGCAAAGTACGAACTTGGACTGAAAGTTGGTTGGCTGATAGGAAACAAAGAGTAGTGATAAATGGCTCCATGTAGGAATGGCAGGCAGTGACCAGTGGGGTACCACAGGGATCAGTACTGGGACCGCAGCTTTTTACAATATCTGTTAATGATATAGAAGATGATATTCGTAATAACATTAGCAAAGTTGCTGATGATACTAAGCTGGGTGGCAGGGTGAAATGTGATGAGGATGTTAGGAGATTACAGGGTGACCTGGACAAGTTAAGTGAGTGGTCAGATGCATGGCAGATGCAGTTTAATGTGGATAAATGTATGGTTATCCACTTTGGTGGCAAGAACAGGAAGGCAAATTACTACCTCAATGGAATCAATTTAGGTAAAGGGGCAGTACAGAGGGATCTGGGTGTTCTTGCACACCAATCAATGAAGGTAAACATCCAGTTACAGCAGTTAGTGAAGAAGGCTAATATCATGCTGGCCTTCATAACAAGAGGGATTGAGTATAGAAGCAAAGAAGTTCTTCTGCAGCTGTACAGGGCCCAGGGGAGACCACACCTGGAGTGTGCAGTTCTGGTCTCCAAATTCGAGGAAAGACATGCTGACTATTGAGGGAGTGCAACGTCGGTTCACGAGGTCAATTCCTGGAATGGCGGGATTACCTTACACTGAAAGACTGGTGTGACTAGGTTTGTATACCCGTGAGTTTAGAAGACTGAGAGGGGATCTGATTGAAACATATAAGATTATTAAAGGATTGGACACTCTGGAGGCAGGAAACATGTTTCCGCTGATGGGTGAGTGCCAAACCAGAGGACACAGCTTAAAAATACGGGGTAGACCATTTAGGACAGAGATGAGGAGAAACGTCTTCACCCAGAGAGTGGTGGCTGTGTGGAATGCTCTGCCCCAGAGGGCAGTGGAGGCCCAGTCTCTGGATTCATTTAAGAAAGAGTTGGATAGAGCTCTCGAGGATAGTGGAATCAAGGGTTATGGAGATAAGGCAGGAACAGGATACTGATTAAGGATGATCAGCCATGATCATATTGAATGGTGGTGCAGGCTCGAAGGGCAGAATGGCCTACTCCTGCACCTATTGTCTATTGTCTATTGTATATTGTCTAAAACCTACTCCCTTTTCTTCCGACATCATTGGTACCAAAGTGTACAATTAATTCCTACTGGTCACTCTCACCTTTGAGAATGTAGTGCACCCTCTGCATGACATCCTTGACAAGGGCAGTTACGGACCATTTTGATGCCTCGCTGTCGGTCACATAAATGTCTGTCTGTGCTCCCGGAAAGAGAGAGAGTCTCTATCACAATTAATTGCTTGGAACTGGACATATCTCTCATCACGATATGGCCAGTTTTAGTACCAGAAACTTGGCTGGCAGAGCTACATTCACCTGATAGTACATCTCACCCTACATTTTCCAAAAAAGCATACTTGTTTAAGATGTGGATAGCCACAGGAGACTCCTGCACTTCCTGTCTGCCTCTCCTATATGTCCTACAGGTAACCCATCTACTTAACTATTACTGCAGTATTCTACCTTCCTGAACTTCAATCTATCACATCCTCATTGCCTCTAACCGCTGCACCAACTTATCCATCTGACCCAATAGGATTCACAAACAAACACACCTCTTGCATCCACAATCATCAGAAATATTGAAATTCTCGATAACCTCACACATCAAACAGGAAGAACATATCACTCTACTAAACGACATCTGTGTAGCTTAATTTACAGATCCAAACAGTAGCACCATCTTATTGCTCTAAAACACTGCGTTCGGATAACTTAATACCTATGTTGTAAAGTTAAAGAAATCAAAAGACGGATCTCGGTAAAACATCAGAGTCTATTACAAATTTGCCAAAGGAATTTAAGATTTATACGTTTTATAAATCTTCAGAACAAATACTCACTGACAAATGAAATCATGACTCCCCAGCTGTGAGCTGTTCTGAAATTGAGGTCCCTGCAAGTCCAACTGTTTGCCTGGTTTTCTTGGACAGAGCTCCGATTTCCAGAGATGCTTGTAATTTCACAATCAGTGAGCTGTGAAAGTTCATTGTATTGTGCTGAACTCCAGATCCATTCTTTGACCTCCCACATGGTCTCTCCCGAAATTCCTGAACTCTCCATTTTTTACAATTTGAGGTATGTTGTTTCTGATTTTTGCTTTGAATTCAAAAAGAGAACAATAACTAATAAATACAGTAATTACTGCTCCAAGAAATCGAGTCAAAAAAGGATCTGCTGTATGACGATGATTCTTTCTCATCCACCATTTTGCAAATGTTTCAGGCACAAGTTTTACTCATCACTGGAACAGAATCATCTTACTAGGGATAGTCATTGTGGCTGTTTTTGCAGATATGCCTTGTCTCACAAACCTTATTTCAGAAGCGGTAATGATGAATGATGAGGGAAGGCTGTGAATGTTACCTCCATAGACACTACTAAACCATTTGACAACGACCCTCATGGTAGGCTGGGCCAGAAATTAAGTCACGTGGCATCCACGTTGCGTTGGTAAGTTGGATACAAAATTGGCTTCGTCCAATAAGACAGACAATAATTTGTGACAGTGTATTTTTCTGACGGGATGACTGTGACTAGTCGTGTTGTGTAAGAGTCAGTTCTGGGATCTCTGTTGTTTATATACAAATTTATTTGGGTGAAAATGTAAGTGGTAGTAAGCTTTCAGTTGTGATTAAAACGTTGGCAGACGAGTTGAAAATTGGTGGAGATGTTTATGGAGTAACTCCATGAAACCCGGTATCCTGTCATCTAGTCACATTTTATTTACACTTGCATAAGAAATGACATTCAACCAACTAGCACACAGCCAATTGCTAAAATGAGCAGACACCCTAACACTCATGTTTATCTTTTTATTTAGCACCCATGTTGTGTGTGTGCCGGTGTAAGACACAAGGTGCACGAATCTTTATGCAGTTTCCACCACCAGGTCGAAAGGAAACACCCAAGTGGCCAGTGACAAACAGTGCCTTTGAAACTCCTGTATAGATCTATCAGACAGGACTCGCTGATTTGATCAGGTTAACATCCCCAGTCAGGGAAATCATTTTTAGAACATAGAACATAGAAGAATACAGCGCAGTACAGGCCCTTCGGCCCTCGATGTTGCGCCGATCCAAGCCCACCTAACCTACACTAGCCCACTATCCTCCATATGCCTATCCAATGCCCGCTTAAATGCCCATAATGAGGGAGAGTCCACCACTGCTACTGGCAGGGCATTCCATGAACTCACGACTCGCTGAGTAAAGAACCTACCCCTAACATCTGTCCTATACCTACCCCCCTTAATTTAAAGCTATGCCCCCTTGTAATAGCTGACTCCATACGAGGAAAAGGATTCTCACTGTCGACCCTATCTAAACCCCTAATCATCTTATACACCTCTATCAAGTCACCCCTAAACCTTCTTTTCTCCAATGAAAACAACCCCAAGTGCCTCAGCCTTTCCTCATACGATCTTTCTACCATACCAGGCAACATCCTGGTAAACCTCCTCTGCCCCCGTTCCAGTGCCTCCACATCCTTCCTATAGTATGAGTTGACATGATTCAAAGCAAAACATTCATCCCCCTTTAAATGCTGGAGTAAGGCAAGTCCTCCATCCAGTAGTTTCTCCTCGGGCATTTTCACACGAGGTCTGATTCCTCTGCCTCTACCTAATTTGGAGTGATAATAGCCTGCCACTTGTGCCTGGAGAGTCTTGACCAAAACTCCTCTTCTTCAGGTGGTAGCTGTTTCGAGGCTGTGACATATGCTGTGTGCATTTTATCATGAGATCCTCTGCAATGCGCTGAATCCACGGGTTATAACAGCTTTGGATGTTCTGAGGGTCAAGATAGGTTTTGCTTCCGCCTTGTTTGCAATGTTGTAGCTTTCATGTGTTCCACGTACCTGTTCAGGACCACATTTCCTAACCAAACTTCGTTCATCATGGGACCTGACCCCTCATCCACCATGCCTTTTACACATGCAGGAGCATTCCTTGGTCTCAAAACTAAACTTCGTCCTATGAAGTAAATAGCCTTTCTGATTCAGAGGGTCCTGAATCCAGCATTGGCATTCCTGAAGTTGTTTCACCACCACCACCACCGCATCCCCACCCCTCCTGGTTTGGGAAGATCCGATTTAACCTGGTGCAAGGCCTTGTCCCCATTGGATATTCTACTAGATTTGTCCTTGTAGGTGTATGGGGTGGACCTGGACTCAATAGGAACAGTGGCAGTATGTTGTCGAGTGAAGCTGTAGGCTGTTTCTTCAAGCCTGCCCTGAAAGTTTGGACTGTGCTTTTTTTCCACATGACCACTTGGCGATGGATGGTATGGAGCTGTCCTTCCATACCAAATGTCATGCAACCTTAGGAAATACACAGAATATTTGTTGGTAAATAATGGCCTGTTGTCTGTGACCAACACCTCATGGAGTCTGTGTATTGCAAAAGATGCTTGCAGCTTGTCAGTCATCATCCTGTCATTGACAAATGAACTGTGTGCCCGTCCAAACACTATTAGAGGGTGTCCACTATGAGTAAAAACATAAAGCCCATGAAAGGATGGTACAGTCGACCTGCAACCACGTCCAGGGTTTAGCCAGCCATTCCCGTGAATGTGGAGGAGCTGTTGCTGGTGACGTTTATGTATTGTTGGCACTCGAGGCTCTGCCCAATCAACGTGGCTATGTCAGTATTCAATCCTGGTCACCAGACATAAATTCTCGCCAATATCTTCATTCCTGATGTAATTCAGCCAGTCTCAGGTAATGACCTTTGCTTGGGACAACTGCTCTTGCTCCCCATAATACTATGCCATCCTCTCTGGCAATCAGGTCTCCCTGGGTCCAGAAAAGTTTCAGTTTTCGTTGTGATGGCACTTTTGATGTCCCCATGACCACCAGGTGTTTTAGTGTTGCTAAGATGAGATATTGTTTGTATCCATAGTTTGAAATTACCAGCAGTGACTGCAATAGTGTCAGAAAATTTAAAAGCAGAGTGGACTCTTCCAGTAGTGGAAATACTAATCTGCAAGTGGGAGGCAACTCAAAGCATCCACATTTGCCACTTGACCTCCCAGACAGTGTTCCAACTAGTAATTGTCTGCACTCAGAATAAGAGACCACTGCTGAATCTCACCTGTACCTATAGGTGGCACAGCCTTTTCCTCTTTCAGTAGCCCTCGCTATTACTTTACTATTGTGGTCCTTTCCTATGACAAATGTACATTCATAAAGTTTTTTTTGGGACATGCTCTAAGAGTCAAACTTTTCTTTTCTGTTGTGGTTCTGTTCGCCGAGCTGGAAGTTTTTGTTGCAAACGTTTCGTCCCCTGGCTAGGCGACATCATCAGTGCTTGGGAGCTTCCTGCGAAGCGCTTCTTTGATGTTTCCTCCGGCGTTTATAGTGGTCTGTCCCTGCCGCTTCCAGTTGTCAGTTTCAGCTGTCCGCTGTAGTGGTTGGTATATTGGGTCCAGGTCGACGTGTTTGTTGATGGAGTTTGTGGATGAATGCCATGCCTCTAGGAATTCCCTGGCTGTTCTCTGTCTGGCTTGCCTTATGACCAACCTAAACTATGAAAGTAACCACCCCAACACACACAAACGAAGCTGCATCAGGACACTATTCAAACGGGCCACAACACACTGCAGTACCCCAGAACTGAAAAAAGAAGAAGAGGAACACCTATACAAGGTATTCGCCAAAAACGATACCCGCGCAACTTCATCAACAGATGCCGAAGAGAAAGACCACGGAACGAGGACATACCACAACCAAAAGGACTAGCCACACTACCATACATCAGGACCATCTCAGAACCAGCTATCCTTAGTAGCCACACACGCAGACAACAAGCAACACGAATTCGACTGGGACAACACTACTATCATAGGGCAAGCCAGACAGAGAACAGCCAGGGAATTCCTAGAGGCATGGCATTCATCCACAAACTCCATCAACAAACACGTCGACCTGGACCCAATATACCAACCACGACAGTGGACAGCTGAAACTGACAACCGGAAGCGGCAGGGACAGACCACTATAAACGCCGGAGGAAACATCAAAGAAGCGCTTCGCAGGAGGCTCCCAAGCACTGATGATGTCGCCTAGCCAGGGGACGAAACGTTTGCAACAAAAACTTCCAGCTCGGCGAACAGAACCACAACAACGAGCACCCGAGCTACAAATCTTCGCACAAACTTTTCTTTTCTATCTGGACTTATCTCTGTTCAGCATCAGCCAAAGCAAAGAAAGTATATGATATTGGATCTTTTTCTCTGCTGGGCCACCTATGAGACAACACTACCCTGATACTATACTGGGAGGCATCAGATATCAGCCAGACATCTCACTTGAGATTGTGTTATGCCAACACCTTAGATAATGATAGCTAATTCTTCATTTCCCTAAAGGCGACACCATAGCTACAAGACCATTTTGCATGCTTGTACTTTTTCACTCGCAAATGTAAAAGTGCCAGCACAGGGGCCAGGTTACCTATGACTTTTCCATAATAATTCACCAACCCAAGGAAAGACCAGTACATACATGGGAGCCAGGGCACCCTTCATTGCCCTTGCTTAATGTTCCAATGGATGCAATCTGATTTGTCGACTCTGTCAGCCAAGGAGGTCACTTGGGGTGCCTGGAACACACATTTTTCTCTGTTGAGAACACAATTTCCAAGTTTTGCAAGGCTCTTTGCTGATCTTCTCTGTTGTTCGCCCATCATCCAGATAAATGTTGACCTGGGTAGACTTTGTAAAATATGTTCTATTATCCACTGGAAAATGACACAGCTGATTAGCCCCCATAAAAGCACTCTCAAGTATTGGTACAAACCGAATGGGCATTATCTAATTTCCTATTATTATATAAACACAATCCACGAGAAAAAAAAAATTTTTTTGGTTGAGGCTTGACTTTGTTTTGGGGTTTTGCTGTGGGCTGATCTAGCGTCCCTCTGTTCAGGACATGACCTGAATGAGATTGTGCAATTGCCTGCATTCAAATGGTGCTCCAGAATCTCAGCTGGCCTGGAGAGCGCGTCTATTTACATTGGTATAACTTGAAATTCATAAACTCCACTTGCCGCATTTTCTAATGATAAAGACAATTATCGTGCCTGTTTGAAGTTCAAGTGGGCTTCAGCTAGCGGGTGCTTTTGAATGGTCACATCATTAATGCCACTCATTGCCATAGAAATAATTCCACAAAGGTTGGTGTCCAGTCATCAAGTCATCCTTGATTTACACGTGAATAGAATGTAGCGCTGGTCCAGCTAGCCCAGAGCGAACTGCTAAAGTGAACAGAACCCTTGATTCTCCTGTTTATTTTTATTAATAATCCCTGCAATACTGACATATGACAGTAGTGCTTATTTTCCCCAGCACCGCTGTTGTGTGAATGTAGGTGAAGGACAAAGTGACAAACACCAGTTGTGTAAATACCAGTTTAATATTCCAAGACCAGGGAAAAATTCACAAACATGCGTCCCTGATTGGACCAGGTTCACAGCCCCAATAAAGGAACTAATACTTTGAAGTCCACTTGACTGACGTTGTTCCAATCACTACAGTGGATGGTGAGGAAGGATGCACAGCAGAACAGAGGTAAGTTGGACGTTTGAGTGGAGAAATGGCAGACAGATTTTAATCTGAATATGTATGCGGGGTTGTATCTTGGGAGATCCAATGCAAGAGTTAAATATACAGCAAATGGCAGCACACTTAGGAGCATTGATATAAGAGCAATATTGTTCTGCATGTCCATAGTTTCCTATAAGTGGCAATACCAGTGGAAAAGGTGCAAATCAGATATATGATATACTTACCTTCATTGGGTAGGACATTAACAATTTGCAAGTCACGTATCGACTGTATAAACTTGAATTAGGTTACATTTGGAGTATTGTGGGGTTTTGTGTACACTACACTTACAGGAAGGCTGGGGAAGTATTGTAGGATACTGCCGAGATAGCAGTATATTAGCTATAAGGAGAGATTGGAAAAACTGATTTTTTCCTTTGAGCGTCAGTGGCTGAGGGGGGACCTGATAGAAATATAAAAAATTATGAGACCTATGTATAACGTCTATAGTCACTGTCTTTTTCCCAGCCGAGAAATGCCAATTACGAGGGAACTTAGTTTTAAGATGATGGAGGTAAGTTTAAAGACGTGCAGATTTTTTAAAACAAAGGGTGGTAGGTGACTGGAATGCACTATCCAGGGAGGTAGTAGAAGGAGATATAACAGCAATGTTGAAAAGACTTTTAGACAGACACATGAAGACGTGGTGAATAGTGGGGTATGGACCACGTGCAAGAAGTTTGGAATGGCACCATGGTCAGCACATATATGGCAGGCTGGAGTCTGTTCCTGCGCTGTGCTGTTCTATCCTCAATGTCGATTCCTTAATTAATGAAACATAATGCTTTTTTGATGGTTTTTCCAAGTTGTATTACCACCTTCGAGCATTTACCATCCTGGTAAGTATAGTACTTTTGATCCTCCTCACTCTTTCGAACTGTGCATTTAATTCAAAAATGTTTTTCTTTGTCCTTCCTTTAAAAAGGCATCAGCTTATGTTTTTCTATATTACGTTTTATTTACCAATTGTCTATATGCTTAACTGGCCAATTCCACTGTGTTCTTCTTTGCTACGATATCCACTTGTGTTGCCACTTTCAGGAAGCTATGGACTTGCAACCCAAGATCCATCTGTATATCAATGCTCCTGTGAGGCTTGTCATTTACTATATACTTTCTTTCTTTGTGCATTTAGCCTCTCAAAATGCATGACTTCACGTTTGTTCACATTAAACTCCATCTGCTGTTTCGCTGCCCAAGTTTCCAACTAGTCTATTTCTTGCTGTATCCTTTAACAACCTTGCTTCCTCTTCACAACTCCAACAAATTTTGTTTTGTTTGCAAAGATATTGTTCAAGCCATCAATGTTTTCTTCAAATTATTTATATGTATTTCAGACAACAGAGTTGCCAGCATTGATCCTTGTGGAAACCCACTAATCACAGACTGCCACTCAGAAATTTGAGTACAAAAGTGGTGAATGTTTTGTGAACCCTCAGAAAGCTCCGGTTCCGCCAGATCAAGGGCAGTTTATTCAATTTTGTCAGCATGGCTTAGGAGTCTAAAAGAGGTGTATAGGTGATTTTGTTAGAATGTTTCCAGAGATGTAGGAAATTGGAAGGTTAGAATAAAGATGCTGACATTGGAACAAAGGAGATTAGGGATTGATATGATAGTTTCTGGATTAGTGGTGCTGGAAGAGCACGCAATTCAGACAGCATCCAAGGAGCTTCGAAATCGACGTTTTGGGCAAAAGCCCTTCATCAGGCTTGTCGTGGGGTCGAGCGGTCTAAGGCGCTGGATTCAATCTCCAGCCTCGACAGAGGCGTGGGTTCGAATCCCACCACCACTATTTCAGCTGGTGAAGTCCAACGACGCAGCTTGTTAAAATGCTGTTTTGATCCCTGCTGTATTGTTGATATGATAGTGTTGTACAAGGTTTTGAGAATTTTAGATTAGATCAATATTAAAAAGCTGTTCGTAAATCTTAATTGTGCCAGGTGTAGAGGAGAGAACGGCAGGATATTTGGTAAGGAATAAGGAGGACAATGCGAAGAGGAAAAAGCTGAAATTCACCTGGAGTTGATGAAGGAAGTCCGAAACCCACATTTGCCCATTGAGACAGGTTGGAGTCAGCAGGGACTCTTGTTACCAGGGGAGTATCATAAAAATGGCAGCCAACTTGTATGATGGGAGAAGGACCAATCTGGGTTTCAAGACACTAGTAATCATTGACTCGTTGCCTTTTTTGTCACTTTGTAACTGGAGTTGGAGAATTGAACTCAGCCAGAAGGGGGCAAAGACAGAGAGGAGAGAAATTTTGGAGAAGTGTGACAGATTGAACTCTCTACAAAGGGACAAAATAAAATGTATGGGTTGAGTACTTGCACGTTTCAGCTGACCCGCACATCTTTGGACTGTGGGAGAAAACCGGAGCGCAAGGAGAATGTGCAAACTCCACACAGTCACCCGAGGCTTGGATTGAATCTGGTACTGTGAGGCAGCAGTGCTAACCACAGAGCCACAGTCCCGGCGTATTTGACATGGGATATCGTTGAGAGCTGTTGTTTTGCTGTCACTTTTTTTTCCATCGGTCTTTCTCAATCAAAATTCTCGTCTTCGCCGGAGCCACCAATATATTCGTTTTTTGTTTCTCTCTCCAACTCCATTGATTTTTAAAAAAACTGTTAACGCACTATCATCAAACATTGTCTAAGTACCAAGTGCCCCTAGTTATTAAATTGGAGACATCAGTGCATTCCTATGCCACCTGATTTTTCTGAAACTCATCCTACATCACCGATAATGGATTTCAATCCTCTTCAGAGCACATGTTACCTTCAGCTTCTGCCCATTCGTAAATGGTTGTCAAATCGAGAGGAGCACGCAATTAATGTCTGTTTGTCCCATTAACATCTAATAAGTCTTCTGTACCTTACAGGGAAAAGAGCATAATCGTTCTCACAAAAAAACCTCAATAGCTCGCTGTCTTTCACTTCCTCCCGCTCCACAGATCTGTCCTTCGTCTGAATGGTTTGACCCTTTACCTCACACAAAAGAACAACTTTCATCAATCTCATACTTATCACTTTCTTACAGATTGTCTTCTTTTCCCTGTATTATGCCTGACAGAAAATTTCTGGCACTTCAGAAACAAATATTACACATGCATTTAAACACACACACACACACACACACACACACACACACACACACACACACACACACACACACACACACACACACACACACACACACACACACACACACACACACACACACACACACACACACACACACACACACACACACACACACACACACACACACACACACACATAATTACACCCGGAACAAAATAACATCATCAGGCATAACAATGGGTAGATAATAATATGCTAGCATTGCTCCATTAAACAATTCAGAAGCATGCACAAGAAGTAATCATACTCGATGCGTGCATCATAAAACCAAAACAATTTGCAAGGCAAACACATGCTTACATCGTGAGAACCTGCACAAATGGGTACAACACATATCGGTGCGGCCAACGTTATTTATACAAAGTCCTAATGAAACATATTACGGACAAGTCAAAATGTCTTATAGATTGTAGTTTACTCTACAATGTTGCATCATATACTGTTTAAGAAAATTCAATCATTAGCAGCGCTGAAACGATTTCTATGATGGTGTTCAAAAAGCTGTTCAAGTGCATGAACCGCAACATTTCTATGAGGCATAAAAGTCTGATTATGTTGGTAGACCAGTTTAACCAGAGGAAAGTTCGTTCTTGATATTTATCATAGCTTCTGAAATACTGAAAATTAGCTTGGAGCTTAGATGGAGGGAAAACAAAAACAAATACGAGAACAAGTTGACAAATACCTCTAAACTGCTCTATCAAGTATCTCGAGTTAGTCAAAGCACTTGTATCAAACTCAAATCAATTGCTTTGACATCAGGGTCCATGTCATCTGAAACCTGATTATGCAGATAATTTCCTCACATTATTAATTCAGAAATGCGAACTTTGCATTATAAAACCTATTAGATATTTGAAGCTGAACGTTTTGCCACCGGCTGTATTTCTTCACACCCGCTCTAAAGTATGTTCTCCAGTAATTTGACTATGGGATCTGTATTTTCTTTTAATCTTAGTTCGACAGAGGGAAGATATGTTCTGAGAGTATAGTGATAAAAGCTCAGGAATTTTGGACAAAACTTATTGCTAGTATCATTGACTAGAATGAAATTCGACCTATTGATTTAATTCAACACGGTGATTGAATTTGAAATAATAAAGCCATACAGGTATGACTAATAGGAATAGATTATATTTGCTTCAATCTCTTGAAATGAAGAACGCGATAGATAAATAGGGATATGAGGGGGGAAATAAGAAGCAACGTAAGAGTGTGCATGCCCGAAGGCAAATTTATAACAAAAAATTACAAGGAGGCTGAATAAAGTGTAACAGGATGAGAAAATTGAATAATTAAAACAAAGATATATATGTGAAGAAGAAGTAGCATCTAACAAAAATCAGGGATCCAGAAATCATTTAGAGTAACTCACATATTGAAAAAGTAGAAACATGCCTTACTGGAAAATTGTCAAGAATTACAATCAAAGTCTGAGAAGCATAAATTGATTCCTGCCAAGTGAATGAAACTATCAATTAACTATTTGCATTGGAAGAAAATGGAAGTCTAGTTCACCACGATCATGGAATAGCGTTTATGCTACGAATTAAAATAAAAATCGTTATATCCTTCCTGGTCAGGCCTTAACGAGGACTACAGAAATGTGGTCTGTGGAGCCACATCGGTCTAAAAACGTTCAGCCTGGTTTTCTTTGCACGGATGGAGTCAATCAGCTTATCCCAAGCACTTCTTCTTCATAGTTCAGATTTCTAGCTTTAAGTTTAACCATCCCTCACCTAACACATCAAGTTAATTCAGCTTATCCACTCTGGAAAAAAAATGAACAGAATTGAAAAATCTTCAAAACGCGACTGTCTGGCTGCATCTTATTACATAAAAGTTACGTTATGTGCCTGGACCATGATTAACTGGCTCATGATCAAAATGATTGAAATTTCCATTGGTTTATTGGATCTTTCGAACTAGGACGCTAACATTCAACTCTTCTGTAAAATCTTTTATGTAAATGCCAGTTATTATTGTTATATAATTATCATAATACCATGTGTCTGTATTTGTTTTATAGTTGCAATTCAGATCATTGAACTCAAATATATAGAGCAAAGATTTTATTCATTAATAAACTTTCCTTTTCAAACACAGGTTAAGTTGCTTGGAGCTCTAATCGAAAATTCAAACTTTCAGTATTCTCTTTCCAGTTGAGATGAAGGTATATTTTTCAAATGGTACAACTGTGATGAAATCGTAGTCGAACAGTGTGGCTCTGGAAAAGCTCAGCAGATCAGGCAGCATCCAAGGAGCAGGAGAGTCGATTTTTCTGGCATAAGCCCTTCATCAGGAATGAAGCCCACTCTCCTGCTCCTCTGATGCTCCCTGACTAGCTGCGCTTTCCCACTGCCACGCTTTTCAACTCTGATAATCAGCATCTGCAGTCCTCATTTTTTCTTCATAAAATTGTAATCAGTGTCATTCGCAAATGCATTTATGGGACCCGCAATTGTATTCTGGATAGTTTTTGGAGCCATCAATGGTGTTGTTGACTTCACTGGATACGATATTAGAGGGATTCAATGGGAGACACAAAGTGATGTAGCTACCCATAGTCATGCAACGTTTTCGTTGAAGATCTGCTCTTGCTTTGGAAGGATGAAAATCTAAGGTTGTGGAGAAACAGAGCTGGATTGGTGTACTGGACGTAAATTCAACAAGTTAACTTTGTGAATATCTGAGTGCAGTGAGTTTCAACGTGTAGCATTTATGCAAATAATTGGTTGAAGCGAGATGTTTCACTTTATGTAGTGATTGAAGTTTTTGGGGACACCAAGTGTAGGTATACAAAGCTAAGTGTATTACAGTACGACAGGTATTTGGATAACGATATTCAGCGTGGGACAAGAAGGTGCAGTGTATTTAAGATTTTAAAAAGTAGTAAATAGGTCCAAAGGTGGAAATTGGTAAAAACAAAGGAATAAAGTAATGTATTTTTAGCTTAATAACCATACTATTCTCAACGAAATAAATGAATTCATAGTACAAAAATGAGTAAGTGAATGCGATCTTACATCCATGACAGTGCAATAGATGCAAGTTGACCCAAGAGGGGTCCGTGATATTTTGGAAAAAGCCAATAGTAAGGGAAATGTAGCGAAGTAGCGTTGTCAGTACGGGATGGAGTAAATACCTCATAACTTGAGTCAGAAAAAACAGCATCCACATGCAAAGAAAAGCACGATATATATAAGAGACTGGCGGAGTCCAAAGGTTCACGAGCAGCAGCTATTCGGTAAATCTGAGAATATACTTAGACAAAACAAGTACTTGTAAAACAAGAAGTATTCGTAATTCAAGGCACTCTTAGCTGTGCTGTATAATAATGAAGGAAAAGAAAAACGGGAAATAAATACAATAACTCCGCTGAGGTTAAAAGTGCTAAATAATCTATGGAACTAAAATCTGATAAGTTCCCACAACCTAATGGGGCAAGTAACCACAAAGTAACTACAAAGGTAATGGATGTACTAAAAGTAGGAGAAACTTTATAAACTGCCTCCCCCAGCATACAAAAGTAAACCTTACCCTCGCAAATAAGTTTTTCTAAAGAGACGTGTCACATCCTTCACAATCAACTCCTGCCAGTTTGCATATTCTGGTGCAGCTTTTTAGCTTCAACTGTGCGTCCCTTTACCGTTTCAACAAAATTCACTGGCTTATCTTGTTTTACCACTTCCGTCTTCCCAGTGTTTTTTTGAAAGTACCCACATTGCGACTTCATGTCGCCTACTTTATCGTCGTGAATGCAACTGAGCTTTTTTGAACTTCTACTTTCCCTTCATAGGTCCAAGTTTTGCCCTGTTGTAAACTATCTTCATTGGGCTCTCGTTTTCCACTGGTAATTTCTCTTTTCCCCAGCTTCTGTCACCGTCGAACTGAAATTGATTGTCGAAGTCAAGCTTTGCTTTGTGAATCAATTTGAAAATCATCGGCCATTTCCGCCAGTAACCTTGTAGTTTCAAATCTACGCTCTTCCACTGGAATTTTGATTACTTCAGGAAGTGAATTTTTGAACTCTTCCAAAATAATCGTCCCTCTAAAAGCGTTATATCATTGACCTATTTACAGTGCGCTTATCCACCTACCAAAATGATTGTGTTTGACCCTTTAAAACTCAATGTACGTTTGATCAGGTCTCTCCTTTGATTCGAGAAACGTTGTCGATAGGGTTCTGCTACGAGCTGATATGCACTTAACATAGCATTTTTTTGCCTCATTATACTCCGCAGACACCACAGCTGATAATGATACAAATATCTCAATAGCTCTCCACCAACTTTGTTTGGATCAACAAATCCAACATGGTCAGCTGCCTTTCCACTTGTTTAGCCACTTTTGCAAATGAAATTTTTAAAAAGTCTTCAACATCCCTCTCATCAAACTTCTGCAATGCATGCATGTATTTAAACAGATCTCCAATGTTGTTTTGACAACAATTAGTTTCTTGTGACTACTATCCTTCTCATTAAACCTATTTTCTACGTTCACCTCTGTCGTTTTCCACCAACCCTTGTTCTCTAACTATCAACATTTGAAAATCAAACTTTTTTTTTATTGCTTTTCCGTCTCTGTCATTCTGTTGTTTTTTTCTTCTGCTGCAGCTATTCATCGAATCCTTACGTTGTGGAAACAGCCACTTAAGCCCAATAAGTCCTCATGAATTCTCGAAAGAGCATCCCACCGTATGTTTCATTTGCCATCGTTAATCCACCGACCCTATGCATTCCTGATCACGACAGGCAATTTAGCGTGGCCAAACCACCCAACCTGCACACCATTGGAATGTGGGAGGAAACAGGAGCATCTGGAGGAAAACCGCATATACACTGGCAGAACTGATAACTCAGCATAGACAGTCACCGGAGGATGGAATTGAACCCAAGTCCTTGGCACTGTGAGGCAACACGTCTTGCAAACCAGCTGCTAACCAACTGTGCTAACTGACCTAATTTTCTTTTATTCATTCTTCTGCTATAGCTGTTGTCTCCTTTTTGTTTGACTCTAATTCAAACTGCCTCATTTCCTATTAAAATGTACGCATTTCCAAAGAATCCAATGGCACGTTCACAATCATTAATAACGAGCTATTGCTGCAATTCCGTCCCCATTTCACGAAGAGAAAACCTTTGCCTTGCCCACATTGTGTAAAATGCTGGAAGTGACTGTTTCCACCCCCAGGTAACTCCTCATGACAGAAAGAGCTATTAATACACAAGGCATGTTGACAACCCCAAAGACTTTTATTCGTATATAAGGAGCAAGCAGGCAACTAGGGAAAGGGTTGGCCCACACAAGGACAAAGAAAGAAAGTTACGCGTGGAGTCAGAGAAAATGTGTTGTTATTGAGTTTTTTGCATTGGTACTCACTGAGGAGAGGGACATGACAGATGTTGAGGTTAGGGATTGATCTTTGATTACTTTTGGTCAAGTCGGCATAAGGAGGGAGGAAGTGTTGTTTATTCTAAAAGGCATTAAGGTGGACAAGTCCTCACGTCTGGATGGGATCTCTCCCAGTTTACAGAGGGAAGCAAAAGAGGAAATAGCTGGCGTTTAAACAGATATCTTTGCAGCATTCTTGAACACGGGGGAGGTCCCAGAGGAGTGGAGAATTGTGCATGTTGCCCCCTGGTTTAAGAAGGGTAGCAGGGATAATTCAGTCAATTACAGACCTGTGACCCTGACGTCAGTTGCAGGGAGGCTACAGGAGAAGATACTATGGGATAGGATACACACCCACTTGAACGAAAATGTGCTTATCAACGATAGGCAATGTAGTTTTGTGCAGGCAAGGTCATGTCTTACAAAGTAACAGAATACTTTCAAGAAGTGGCAAAGTTGCTTGATGAGGGAAGGTTCCACATGGTAGGATGATGAAGAAGATGAAGTCGCATGGGGTCCAGGATGTTCTAGCTAGATGGAGAGAGAACTGGTTAGGAAAAAGGAGACAGAAAGTAGTAGTGGAAGGGATCTTCTCAAAATGGAGACCTGTGACCCACAGGGATCCGTGATGGACCAATGCTGTTGGTGATGCACATAAATGATTTGGAGGAAAGTGTCCGTTGCTGCATTAGCAAGTTTGTAGATGACACTAATATTGGTGGAGTAGCAGATATTGAAGGAGACTGTCAGAGATATAGCAGAATATCGATAGATTGGAGAAATGCGCAGAGAAATGGCAGATGGAGTTCAATCTGAGCAAATGTGAAGGGATGCATTTTTGAAGGACAAATTAAAAAGCAAACTATACAGTAAATGGAAAGGTCCGGGGGAAAATTGATGTACAGAGAGGTCTGGGTGTTCAGGTCCATTGTTCCATAAAGGTAGCAAAGCAGGTCAATAGTGTGGTCAATAAGGCATATGGCATACATCCCTTCATCGGACGGGGTATTGAGTACAAGAGTTGGCAGGCCATGTAAAAGTCGCATAAGACTTTGGTTTGGCCACATTTGAAATACTGCACACAGTTCTGGTCGCCACGTTACCAAATGGATGTGGGTGCTTCGGACAGGGTGCAGAGGAGGCTCACCAGGACGTTTCCTGTTATGGATTGTGCGAGCTATGAGGCGAGGTTAAGTAGATTAGGATTAGTTTCATTGAAAAGATCGAGGTTGGGGGCACCTGATTGAGGCCTACAAAATCATGAGAGGTGTAGATGAAGATCTACGTCCCCTCAAGAGGGGCCTCTTGGTTCGAGATCGGACAAAGGAATCGACAAATGCGGTTTATTCAAAAAGCAAGGTTCATTAGTTTATTGAAGTCTATCCACCAAGACAGAGATTGAAGCTTCTTTGTTCTGTGTTGAAGTTGCGCAATTACATTTGAAAATTACACATTCTTTATATGTTTTTAAAGAAATAGTACAGCCTTAATTACAAGAAAGACCAATCACAGAAAATGAGTTGACAAGATTTACAGCAAGTTAATCCAATGATATTTTCTTTAAGAAGGATATCTAATCTCTGTATATTGTCATGCCATGTATTAGTTCAAACGGTCAATTAATGTATAAGTATTCATCTTATGAAAACTCTGTTGTCCTCTTATCTTTGAACTGCAAGTTAATTCTGCAAAAAGCAGTATGTTCAGCAGTATGGTTTACAGGCCATTTTGTAATATTCTTTTAAATCGTGAAACCATTTTGTTGAAATAAAAATCTACATATTTTGTTGCCTAAATTCCAATTTTAGATCCTCATTCCCACTTCCGCACCTACCCCCGCCCCCCCCCCCCCACCCCCCTTTGGTCATTTTACGATCACACCATAAAGGCATAAATCAAGTCAATTTAATTCAATAGCAGCAAAAGACTGCTATACTTCCTCTTCCTCCGAAGGGGAACTAAGGGCAGGCAATGGTATTTCCTCGTCTTCATTTAAGTGGAGAAGGAGCATTTTCTGGGTCGAACCAATATTGCCAATAGAAGTTAACATTTGAACAATAATACACTTAGCTATAGCAATACAAATAAAAAAAAGACCAATTAAAACAATCGCACCATACAAAGACATACTAATTAATCAGTTGTACCATGAGCCAAACCACAATCTTTCCATCCCGCATTTTCGTTCATTTGGTTGACAAAAGTGTGAATATCATCAATATGTCTAGTAAAAGATCAGTGACCCTCGTCATGCATTTTCCTTTAATTATAACGCAAAATCCACCTTCATTCGCAAGTATGCATTGGATTTTGTTGGTCAAATAGACGCAATGCTGAAAGCATTTCTAATTTCTATTAACGTAGCAGTTGTCTCATTTCCAAAAATTGTGAGTCCACCAATGAGATAATTATGGTTTTGATGACTAACAATTCTTAAGGACTCTCCTAATGAAAGAATGCTAAGAGCTGCATATGCCAATGAGTGTGTTTTAATTCTTGATATGGTCTTTGGATACTTCCATTCTGCACAGAAGTCAGGATGTTTAAAGGGGAATTATGATTTCATTGCCAGGTAATTGGACATGGAACAGAAGTTGGAAATAGTGCTCCTACAGCTACGACACGAGGAGTACTTGCTCTATTCAGGACAAGGTAGTTAGCTGCCTTATTATAACTGAAAAAAATATATCCAGGTTTAGCATAGGCAATAGAGGGACCTTCCCTGTGAGATGCAGGCCTATATTTGTGACTTCCTAGGGTATGTGTTTAATCCATGATTACTTAATTCGGCCCTGGGTGCTGAGCGTGAAAATCATCCAGTACTAATGACGTGAGTTTCTTGATAAGAATCATGGTCAATATCCCAAAATGGTTCTTCCAATCCAATAACTGGTGCCGTTAGGGGCATCATAATGAAAATGTGTGTTGTTACCCTCTCCACATAGAGTTTGAATTCCAGTGATAATAGGGATACATTTTCGTTAAGGCATACAAATGAGATGCAAGGTTCTTCAGAAGTGCATTGACGACTAACACATTTAATCATAGCACAAAACTAATTGGGCACTCTAAAATAAGCACACCCCCATTCCTTACCCTTGCAGTAGTTTGGATATGATATTGCGGATTTATTGGCAGAAGTCCATAAACAAGTAGCAGGTGGGAATAGATAATAACTGTAAAAGATATTACCTCATGTAAATACGTTACTACTATTCCATAGCCCCATGTTAGGAATTGGAAGGATAAAAGGGGTCAGGGAGATGCTTACTGAACTAAGGGCATAACAAATTACTTCATCATCTCCAAAAATGTTACAATGGGTTTTGAGAAACATAACCCCTTTGTCTCTTTTACTATCTGATCTATCGGAAAAGGGATAACGCTTATCAGGGATGTCCATAGTAAAAAAATGTAATCAAACTGGCACACAACAATTTTACATGGTAAAGACCATTTAGACTTGTTTTGTAAATGAACTGTTAATCTTTTTTATGCAGTTGACCACTGCAAAAATCTTTCTTCGCAACATTCAGTCTTTTCGCACACAAGGACATCTTCATGGCATAGTTGGTACACAGTCTCTGTTTTCGCAGGATCGCACAGGTAAGCTGTCCCTTCTTGTGCACCAATGCTGGCAATAGCAAGTCCACACAGCAGGGCAAGTTCGATCTTTATCATCTCCCCACTTGCAAGGTTGGATATCGCGAAGTGTCCATTGTAATAAAATATAAACCATTTGCTCCTTGTATATAAGTATATTATGTATATATATTTATATATATATATATATATATTTTTTTTATATATATATATGTATATATATATATATATATTATATATATATATATATATATATAAAATTAAAATAGGCAGCAACAAAGAAGTAACACAAACTAATCTGGTAGAGGTCACCCATATTTTGGTTTGAGTATTGTGGGAGTACCTTATTTGAGGCCATAATCTGTGCTCTTCCTGAGGCTAGAATCCCTGAGAGCAATTTTGAAATAAATAATTCCCAAATTAATAAAAGTCAAATAGCTCGCTGGAGTAAATATATTGCCCAAACTGGCAAAAAGTTCATTCATTTTAAATTATGCACTAGCATTCCCTTCCTTCCCATAATTTTCTTATTTTATATAGAAAAGCTCGGGCATGGGCGAATTAAGCAAACCTATTTTTTATAAATCCAGCTTTGCTGGGATGTAATGCTCTTTGAAGTTTTGCTACCTAAAAAAAAATCTATATTACCTAAAATTTAGATTAGTTCTTCAATATATATTGTATTCTTTGTTTTAAAAAAACATTAACATTGTGCCCAATTAAATCGCCTGATCTACAGCTTTAGTTAGCAGTAACTAGAATTAAATATAGAAATCTGATGATGATTTTGAGAAAAGTCGGTAATAAATATTAGCTGGAGGGCAATGCTGTGCCTAAATTATGGTAATATTACACAAAGCTTTCAAACCACACGGAATATTTTCTAATACTGAGGTAACCCTAGAATATAGATATTGGTACAATCCTAAAATAATAAACCATCACTGTTCAGTATTAAATATCGTAGAGAAGATAATAGCTCAGCCAGACACCCCTTCTTACATCGAACAGCCCAATCCAAAAATAAATCAAATCAAGCAGTGTGTATTCTTACAAGCTCCATAGACAAAGCAAAGATATTTAGGCTTGGCGTCCATGTATGAAATCAAATCACTGGATAATTCAGTCAGTAGTATATGACAGTATAAAGTGCCTGTAAATATTTCAGAAATGGAAATTTGCAAATTACTTCCAAATTTCAAAACAATATTGAAAACAATCCAAGCACTGAACCTGTGTGATTAGAGTCAGTAAGCAATAGAGAAATCAAAATCTACGTTCTGAATTGGCAATGAACAGACAGTATCATTCCTCCGTGATTTTTCACCTTACCCAGGTCTGATATACCTGTCCTTATACTGTGTCTAAATGGGTTTTGCAAGGGGCCCAATGGGATAAGAAGTTTGGGGTGCAAGGCTACCTGCTTGGCAGCTGCATGTCTTTATCCTTTACTCTAGAAACAGTGTCAGTTTCATCAGGATGAGCCAGATATCTTGATAACTGTCAGATTGATTGGACAAAATATCATTACTATAACGCTGCCCCCCTTTGGAGTTAAAATTCTTCAACGTTCCCACAAGATTCCAAAATCGTGGATCATATTAAATTACAATGAAGAATCAGTGTATATTAGTAGATTTTCCTTTTGATAGGATGAAAGCCTGTCGATTCCCAACGTCAGCTCCGAGATAACATAAAAGACACATTACTCCCCATTGACCACATTTCAAAAGTTAAATCAAGGCCAGGCATATGCCCCTGGGTTCTTTTTTTTTGATGGTTTGTTGCTAGTCACAAAGGTGAAATGTTGGGGCCTGCCTGTCCCTATTTTCAGGGTCCCTCCGGGAAAAAGTTGTCCACCAGTGGTCGTCGGGTAGGTACGTGAGGTAGTTTCCGCCCCCAGTGGGTATTTGGTTCCAAACAACCCTATTAGGGCTGGCACACGGCATTTGAGATCGCGAGGATTCTGAATATAATTTGTTTTACATGTAACATGGTTCTGTCTTGTTCTGGCCATCCCAAAAGCAAACCACTGCTCACCTCATTTGCGACTGGAAATTCCTGGACAGTTTGTACTATTGATTTGGATCATGTCAGTGACTCCAGCCAGAAAACATTGCAAATGCCTAGCATTAAATAAAGGTAATTGAGCTTCTTAATTATTCAGTTTTTTTGCCAATTTCATCAGACAGATAGGCGCATCTTTTAGACTTGTAACACAAGCCATTCGTATTCAGGCTACTCCTAGAATTTTACTGCATTTGTATCCATATCACACTTGGACATACTGAGCAAATGTGGCCGTTTGTTCTTGCTTTCAGGGGCGTGCATCATTAACATTACTCTAGTCACTGGGCTGGGACCAGGTTTGGGATGGTGCAAGTCATTTATTCTCATGATATCGACTATGTAGACTGAATGCTTCATTTTCAAAAGAAGGCAAAGTTTCACCAAGTGGATGCTTTAAATTAAGGCTGGGGACAATCAGGAGATGATTCAATTTCCTAGAATGTGGAAACAGGCGCAGCAAGTCCACACCAACTCTACGAAGAATAAACCACCTAAACCAATTTCCCTCTGACTAATGCACCTAACACCATGGGCAATTTATCATGGCCAATTCACCTGACATGCACATATTTCGACTGTGGGAAGAAACCGGAGGATACCCAGACAGACAGAGGGAGAATGCACAAATTCCACACAGATAGCCATCCAAGGCTGGCATTAAACCCGGGACCCTGGCACCGCGAGGCAGCAATGACAAACACATAGCCACAGGGCTCAGCATATATGCAGGAACGAAATCCCAATTCTCAAAAAGGGTCGGTATGCCAGACATAGGCTCGGGATTCTGAGTAGAATCTCAGTTTTATTTTATTTTTAAGTATTGTTGCTTTAACCTTGTTTATATATTCCTCAACCTTAGTGGCCTTACATTGTCTTCTCATATTATTTCTTTTTTTTTTCACATACATATATATATATAAACCATTCAAAATCACCTCCTCAAGCTTTGCGAGTTTTATATATATATATATATATATCCATCCCTATCCCCAAATCATATGCAAACCTTCTTCAACTGGCCAGTAGTATAGCTTTCCATTCTTTAATTAAGAATGAATTAATGCAGTCATGTTTTATATTAGCCATGAATCAATGTGACAGGTCACTGAGAATGTGTGAATGAATCCTGCCAATAAATATTGATACAGGATAATACAATTGATTTATTATAAATATTATTATTATTAGTTATCTTTAATTCAAGGTGGAAACCCAACAAGTGACTAAAACATTTTAAAAACTATACTCTGCTGCTTTATCTTTCTTACTGCATCATTCTCTTCACGTCTGTACTTGAACTCCTTGCATTTATTTTCATTTTAACCTATCTTAACCAATTTATTAATTTATGCTTGTGTACCCTTAAAGCCTGTTCCTAACTATATATCTTGGAATCTTACTTGTCATATTCTGAAAGCTAATTTTAGGATTTAAATTTTCAGCTAATCAAAAATTGCAAGAGGAGAATAACGAAATAGGTGATTTGTCTCATTCCCTTGTCCTAGTCATTGTATCACATAGCTGTGACATTATGGAGCATGCCAACTCCATGAAATGGGGCAGTGATGCTACAAAATACATAATGATTGATATACCACCCTGTTCCTCGATATGTTTGGCTGTCCCTATTTTCCAAAGGTTGGAATGTTGGGTGACAGCAGTGCCTGCTTAAGCCAGGCAGTAGTCCTTTTTCATCGTTAGGGACACCTAATGATATGGATAGATTTCAGCTTGAATTTTGGAGAGAGCACTGAGTGGAATGGTAACAAGTGTACTTTACGCATTACTGAGTGTGGATTGAGTTTGCATTACTGAAGAAGATTATGGGGAATAAGATAGTTTTCAATTATTTTTGTGGACATTGGAGCATCAACAGAGCTTTGTTCTCAATGTCTTGTTTTTGAGAGTGGATCTCATCTGTGGTAATATATCAATGGTCTTTTGTATAATATATCTGAGTAACATTAAAAAAAAGATATAATTTATAAATATATATTTATATATTATATATAAATTGGAAATTATTTTATTCAGTATTTAATCATTAAAATGCAAAATGCATACAGTTCCAAACTTTGAAATCCACTATAATTGCCCGGTTTTAGTCCCTTAATTTAAATCCAAAATTAGTTTTCTTAAGTAGTCCTGACCATTCATTGCTCATTTACAATGCAACAGGTCGTGAAATAACCGGAGCTGCCTTAAAATAATTTGTCTATTCAAGTTAAAAGAAAAACTACTAATGCATGAATAATGGCCGAATCCAAGGACACAAATATTAAACATAAGTTTTTTTGATGATTTATTACAATATAATGTTGAACTGAAATTTCAACTGTCATTGAGGGAGGGGACTTTCTGAATAAAGCTATGGCTGGCACATCATAATCACCAAAGAAACACATCTGTCATAAAATTAAGTGGAAACAAACGAGCCTGAAACACAATTAAAAAAAAGATAATGTTGTTTTCCTCCGTATTAAGCAGATTTGAAATGGAATAAGGTTGGGTTTTCTGTAAGGATAAAAGAGATTATTTAGAAACTGATAGTAAGGAAGTCATGACCTGTAAAAAGAACAGGAATTAACATTTTATTTCATAATCACTGTAAAATCCTTAACCTTAAAAGACATCATGTTAAATTTCCATATTGGAAATCTGCTTCAAAACATCCCCGGATCTGAAGCTCCAGGGAACAAAGCACAAACATTCAATCACCAACAAACAAGTTTGCATTCAAACCGAGTCACAAGGGGTTAAATTTTCTATTAGCTGTACAACACTTTCTCTCTGTGTGTGTCTTTCTCTCTCTGTCTCTCTCCTCTCTCTCTCTCTCTCTCTCACACACACACACACACACACACACACACACACACACACACACACACACACACACACACACACACACACACACACACACACACACACACACACACACAAAATCACACACACGCCATATTTCAGTTTTTAGCTTGGGAGTTTAGTCTGATAGATCCTGGCTGTGGCATCATTGCTTAACCAAGTGTGGAAGAATTGCTACCACTGGCCAGCCTTATCTTTTAACACATCAACAAAGAACAACGGCCAGCCTCCATATTCCATAAACAAAGAACAATCACCAAAACGAACAAAAAAGCAACAAAGCAAGACAAGACAAGCTGAACAGATACAACAGGTACAACAATAACAGTACAGCAGATAAATAGGCGAGATTATTATCGTGTCAATGTTATTCCTGGACTACAGCAGTAAAGGTATTGAGAACTAAGTGAAACAACTGTAAGGAAGAGTCTGAAATGGGAGCTGTTAAAAAAACTATATAATACAACAAAAAAGAACACTACTCATCTAAATCCGAATTATCATTGCCTTCCTCATTAAAACTAAGGTCAATCGAATTGCACAGTTCTATTTGTTTACCAGTCACTTGTGACTTCTTCTTTTGTTTCTGTATTTAATTTGCTCGAGCACTTCACTTTTAAGAACCTCAACAGACTTCATAGCACCATTTGCAATTAATTCAATCCGCAATTTGGTGGCAGTATCCTGTCACGAGTGCTAACCTGATTCTTTGTGGCTCTCACCACAAAACTGTCACGATAGTCCAATTAAACCTTTAGTTTCCGTTCCCATGCGAAGTTGCTAAATCAATTGCTGAGCCTATTTAGGGAGAAAGTGAGGTCTGCAGATGCTGGAGATCAGAGATGGAAATGTGTTGCTGGAAAAGCGCAGCAGGTCAGGCAGCATCTAGGGAACAGGAGAATCGACGTTTCGGGCATTAGCCCTTCCTGAAGAAGGGCTAATGCCCGAAACGTCGATTCTCCTGTTCCCTAGATGCTGCCTGACCTGCTGCGCTTTTCCAGCAACACATTTCCATCGCTGAGCCTATTTAACCAATTGAACAGATTTAGGGACCCTAATGATATTCTTCATCACCCAATGTTTTGTTTAGACTCCATATAGTTTTCTAAAGGCCGCAGACCTTTCGGGAATTGTTTCACATAATTTTCATAACGTTGATGATGTAATGTGTATGTAATTACCCATTTTCAAGATACTTCAGTTTTACGGCAACTAATTTTAAAAACATATTACTCACTGATCAAACTTCCACAGACGCTAATAAATTTAACAAAACTTTTCATTAAAAAAAACTTTCATTATAAAATATCGTGATATTTCTTTCTTTTCTTTAAAATAAAGAAACTTATGATATCAATAACCTATAATAAAATACCAGGAACCTCTTGCTCCGTATAACTTCAAATATTAGGACCCTCATGCCCCCAGTAACTTCAAATGCCTGGGGCCTTTTGCCTCTGTAACGTCAAATACCAGGGGCCTCTTGCCCTAGATAACCCCAAATTCCAGTGGCTTTTTGCCCCCTGTAACCTCAAATACCGGGTCCTCTTGCTCCCGTAACTTCAAATATCAAGGGCCTCTTGCCCCTTGTTACCTCAAATACCAGGGGCCTCTTGCCCCCTGTAACTTCAAATATCAAATGTTAATAATTTCCTATTTTGAAACTGTTGAGGGCAACAGTCTTCGAAAACTGCTGAAAATACAAGCATCCGGTCTTTTTAGAACCTGGGAGTTAAAAAAATTCAAACGATCTCAAAGTTTTGTTAAAACTTGAAAAGAAAGGAAGACTGTGAGAAGCACAGCTCACAATATAATAAATTTCATTCCAAGTCAAATTCTGAAGCAGCAAATTTCATTGAAACTTTCTTGCAAGACGTGTGTCCAAAAACTAGGCACCCTGATCAAAACATTACTCCACAAGTTATACAGTTTAATTGAGTCTCTCTTGGTACTTCCCAGTTTTCCTCATTGGCCTAACATATTACGTGTCAAACGTATCACTATTCCTTATTGTATTCTGCCCCTGCCTAGCTGTGCTCCACACTTGTTTACTTCTCCCACTATTCCAAGCCGGGCGACCCTTACTCTTATTTACCCTATCCCTTATTTGCATCTAATTTGACTCGTTTTAGTGCCTACATGGGGGCAATATGCCGAGTTGGCACAACTCAATGTTCTTTTTCTCCTTGTGTATTTTTCTGTAACATCTTCCATTGTTTGCAGGCATGTTCCATTCTTGTGTGCACATTTTAGCTAACTCAGAAGCAATTATGTATTTCCTTCACATAGTGCCATTCTTATATGCACATTTTAGCTAACTAAGCTCTTTGCTGAAACAATTATACACTGGTTTAGGTTAGTTTATGCACTTTGCATACTCAGTTCTTGTTGCAGAAGTAACACTGCTTTACCTATATCCCACATTAAAGTTTTTCTTAAAAAAAACGAAAAAAATGAAGTTCAAACCGTCGGAGTTTTTTTAAAAACGAAAAAATGCGAAGTTCAAACGATCGGAGTTTTTTTAAAAAAAAACAAGTTTAAATGATCGTTTGTTTTTAAACGAAAAAAGACGAAGTTCAAACGATCGAAGTTTTTTTTTAAAAATCGAAAAAAACTAAGTTCAAATGATCGAACTTTTTGTTAAAAAAAAGGAAAAAGTGCGAAGTTCAAACGATCGGAGATTTCTTTAATAAAAAACGAAAAACCGAAGTTTAAATGATCGGAGTTTTTTTTAAAAAGAACGAAAAAATGCGGAGTTCAAACGGTCGTAGTTTTTTTTTACAAAACGACGTTCAAATAATCGGAGTTTCTTTTTAAAAAGCCGACAATAAACCAAGATAAAGTGACACGAACCCAAAAAAGACGAAGTTCAAATGATCAGAGTCACAAACCCAAACAAAATGAAGTTAAAGTAATTTGAGTTTAAAAAACGGAAAATAAACCAAATTAAAATGATACAAATCCAAAAAACAAAGTTAAATCAATCGGAGTTTTTTTAAAAACCGAAAATAAACGAAGTTAAAATCACATGAACCCAAAAACCCGAAAAGTTAGGTGTAAATGTCACGTACCCGAAAATAAACGAAGGCAATCGGAGACATTTTTTTAAAAAAAACGAAAATAAATGAATTTATAATGACACAAACCCAAAAAAACAAAGTTAAACCAATCGGAGTTTCCGAAAAAAATCGAAGTTCAAACGATCGGAGTCAGAAACCCAAAAACGAAGTTAAAGCAATCGGATAAAAGCAAATAAATGTAGATGCTGGAATCTGAAACCAAAAGAGAAAATGCTTTGACAAAGTGTCAGTTAGACACGAAACGTCAGCTCTTTTCTCTCCTTACAGAGGCTTCTGAGATTTTCCAGCATTTTCTCTTTTGGTTAAGGCAGTTGGAGTTTTTTTTTAAACCCGACAAAAAACGAAGTTAAAATGACACGAACCCGAAAATGAATGAAGTTAAAGCGATCGAAGTTTTTTTTTGAAAAAAGAAAACACCGGAAAATAACAAATCTCGGGAGATCGATTTTTTTTTCTTCTGAAATCAATGAAGCTCGGGAGATTTTTTCTAAAAAAAAACAAAAATTAACAAAGCTTGGGAATTTAGATTTCAACCCTCCCCTCAGAGTTCATCAATTTTCGAAGACCACTGCCCATAAGTACCAAAGCACCCTCAACTTCAATTAATCTCTCCCCCCTTTTTAAACATTTAACAAATCCCCCAGACTCAACCATTCTTAAGACTGATCCTTTTCGGCTGGACTGGAAAATAAACAGCGAGGAGTCACGTCAGAAACCACCTGAATGAGAGGCAAACCTTAAAATACTTACGTCTGGTCGAATGCCTAAGTACTCAATAGTGAAGGACATTTAACTCTTACACAGTTGTTCACAACCTGTCCGAGCCGAACGTGTCATGGCACCAAAATGAAGATCTGCATCCCCTCAAGAGGGGCCTCTTGGTTCGAGATCGGTCAAAGAAATCGACAAATGCGGTCTATTCAACATGCAAGGTTCATTGGTTTCTTGAATTCAGGTACATTGACACAATTCTATCCATCAACAGAGAGATTGAAACTTCTGTGTTCCGTGATGAAGTTGCGTAATTACATTTGAAAATTACACGTTATTCATATTTTTTTATGAAGTCGTACAGCCTTGATTACAAGAAAGGCCAATCACATATAATTAGGTGACATGATTTACAGTAAGTTAATCCAATAATATTTTCTTTAAGAAGGATATCTAATTTACATAAATTGTCATGCCATGTGTTCGTTCAAGTTGGGTTTAAATGGATAATTAATGTGTCAGTATTCATCGTATGAAAACTCTATTGTCCTCTTATCTTTGAACTGTAAATTAATTCTGCAAATCAGCAGTATGTTCAGCAGTATGGTTTACAGGCAATTTTGTAGTACTCTGTTAAATCAAGAAACCATTTTGTTGGAATAAAAATCTACATATCTTGTTGCCTCGATTCCAATTTTAGATCCTCATAGACAGGGTGGATAGCAATAAACCTTTTTTTCCAGGAGTGCAGAACTCATTTACTAGGGGTCACGAGTTCAAAGTGAGAAGGGAAAAGTTTAGGGGAGACTTACATGGACATTTCTTCATGCACAGGCTGGTGGGTGCCTGGAATGCATTCCCAGCGGAGGTGGTATGGGTGGGAACCTTAGCGTCATTTAAGATGTATCTAGACAGAAACATGAATGGGCAGGGAGTAAAAGGATACAGACCCTTAGAAAATAGGCAGCAGGTTTAGATCGAGGATTTGGATTGGTGCAGGCTTGTGGGGCCAAAGGGCCTGTTCTTGTGCTATAATTTTCTTTGTTCTTTGTTGTTTGTTTATACCAACCGAATTCAACACGCAAGACAAAGTCACAAATATTTGCCATTGGTAGCGTTTGAGGGTAATAATCCTAAATCCAATACAGATTTAGAGATTTTGATCAGAACAAGAATTTCCAATTTACTTGGTTCAGGCCAACCCCTCTCAACATATTTTAAGAAGGTGATCTAAAGCCTTTCTTTTTTTCTTATTTTCAAGGAAAAGGTATAGAGTTGTGTTGTAGATACAATTCAACTAGTCGAACGACTCCACTTTAAGCAAAACACGATTTATTAAAAAATAATAGATAAAATGCAACAAAACATAGAAGATGTTATACTAACTTAACTATCGAAATGCCAAAATAATAGATTCAATAACTATTACAAAATAACTGTTCAAATGCGGGAACATTCAAAAAGCACACTCCTTGGCAAAAAGCCAAAGTCAGAAACAGATTGATTCGCATGCAGTCCCGCAGCAGAGAGCGAAAAAATGCCAGCAACAGTAGCAGTCGGAGACATTTACTGCAGTTGCTAACCCTGTTGAGATTCGAACAGCAACTGCTTAAATCTAAACCTAAAAAGCTAAAAAAAAATCAAAGTTTGAGTCTCTCAGAGCTCGCCATACCCATCCAGGCTGGTTCTATTGTTCCAACATTAAAGAAATTATCAAGGTTTCACAAAATATTTACATTTACCCAGAGTTTGATCCATCTCTTCCTAAAAACAAACCAGAACAAAATACATTTCTTCAAGAAACAACATCATCGCGTACTCGACTTTGCTTCGTATACTATTATTCGGGCAAGAACTTCCACAATCGACAGGCATTATTGTCACTCAGCTGTGACACACCATTATCTAGTATTGTCTCGTAGCTTTCCTAAAGGCTTTGCGATTGTTGTACCTCGATAACTTGTTTAGGTCAGGGTCAATCCATTTGAATACCTCAGACCTGGACTTCAATCGGAAGTGGATCTCTTATTTCATCTATGGTTTCCTGTTGGGGAATACTCTGATTAACTTCTTTGCCAGGCAGTACCTAACACACTTATTGATGAAGTCTATGTCGGTCATGGGACACGCATTTCAGTTGGCCGCTGAGTTCTTGAATATGGACCAGTCCACGACTGCAAAGAGTCACCTCGGAGCTCATCAAATACCTCAGAGCAGCACTGTGAGTTTTTCTGTACCGAATTCTCATGCTTCAGTTTCTGCTTGTTAACTGGAAGCAGGAACACAGCCTGATTTTGCAAAATGCAGGTGAGGATGGAATGGTAGGTTTCTTTGATGGTATTGCAGCAATGGTGAAGTATGTTTGGATCGCAAATAGATCAGGAGATGTGTTGCTGATATTTTGTTAGCTCACTAAAATGCTGGCACTTGCAGTTTCCATTCAAACGTTACGCCTCTCACATTCCTCAGTAACGTTGTACGTATCCCATGAGCAACAAGCCACGTTTCTCAATAAGTTTTTAAGTCATGCATTTAATTTACTTTTCGTCTTGACCAATGTCACTTTCTTTTTAGTGGTTCTTGTGACAAACAAGTCTGTTCTCTAATCCTCAGTTTTGCATGTAATCATGCCACATGTCCACTAAATCAATGTGCGCAATGCATTAATTTTTCAAACAATAGTTTGTGTTCAAGCTGCAAAATCTGCAAATTCACAAAGGCAAATGAAGATGTTAGTTCATTGTATACGGTCGAAGCCATTGACGTGTCCTGCAGTTCCTACCTCGAATACAATATGTATCTCATATGCAACAAGCCCTGTAATTCGTCTGAGATTGCTTTTTATTCTCTCACTGGACGGAAACTTCATTGGCTGGGCCGTCATTTATTCCCAACACCTAGCTGCTGCTAAGAAAGCAATCATGAACTGCCACCTTGAATCAGTGCTGTCCATGTGCTTTCAGTGGACCGGCAATACCATTGGGGCGGGGTGGGTGGAATTCCAGGTCTTTCACTAGGCCAGGAAAGGAATGACGATATATTCCAAGTCAGAAAGAAGACTGGCTTGGATACAAACTTGGAGATGGCTATGGTAAATTTACCTGCTGCCTTTGTTCTTCTCTCTGGAAGTGGTCATTGGACTGGAGCATCTTACGTAACGATCTTGCGAATTTCTGCTGCACATCTTGTGGATAATACGAACTACTGTTAGTGAATCTTAGTCGGGGAGAAAGTCAATACTTATGGATGTGGTGCTAATCAAGTGGGTTTCTTTGACCCGGATGATGTCAATTTTCTTGAGTTGTCCTGGAGTTAAACTCACCCAGACACATAATGTGCAATTGCTGACACTCCTGAATTGTGTCTTGGAGATTGAGCAGACTTTACGGATACAGAGAGTGACATATTACTGTAGAATGTCTCATTTATCTGCTGCTCTTGTAGCCACTGTGTTTATATGCTGATTACAGTTTAGTTTCTCGTAAATTGTATCTCCCTTGATATTGTACCGACGGGATAGTCAGCAATGGTAACACCATAGAACATGGAGGAGCTGTGGTTAGATGATCTCTTATTGGCAGTGATCTTTGCATGGCATTGTGTGGTGTAAATGTTACTTCTTAGATTATAGCTAAGGAGGGAAATAATAGCCAGCTGCTGACTTCTTTTCTTACTAAAATTGACCTGAAATCTGTTACTTCTTCCTAAGTGTTCTCTTGTTACCACAAAGCATATAATGGAAGATCAGTGATGGGGACAAAGAGTAATTTATGAAATTCGTTAGTGACTTGAAGACATGAGTAGATTGTTTTGCAGCTAAATCTCTTAATGACGTTGTCTAGTGTCTGTCGAGCAGCAAAGATGAATAGTTGTTCCTGCACTGAAATTATTGCATTCAAAGCTGCTGAATTTGCCTGCTGGCACTTTCAACAGATCTTTGTCAGATGCGTATAACACAGCTTCACCGAAAGAATTCGATTAAATAAACAGATTACTTCGAGGGATATATATCACGCCTCCCAATTTCATGTTTAAATTTCACGTCATGAACTAAAACGAATGCAAGAGGAAACCTTTGAGCAGAAACTATGCATACAAACATCTCAGTGCAGGACCACTTTTCTAATCTTTGCTGCTTCTCAGAGGAAACATAACAGTGTTTTGGACATTTCTACTATTTTTCGACAAAAGAAATTTCGTTTGGCTTCTCTATTAAGGAAATTTCATTCTGAATCCATTCCATTGATATCCTCTCAGGGCAACCTCTCAGCAATGTTTTCATTTCATGGGAAGAAGACCATCTTTTAATCCTTTTCCGTTCCAGTGCTTATAAATCAGTTCTATCACATGGCCACTGCAACTGCATCGACCATTCTAAGTTTCTGCAAACGCAGAATGCAGACAGTTTTGTTGTAACTAGAGTTAATTTCTGTAATTCATTTCTTTCCACCTGGAAATATACGTCATGAACACAATCTTAAGCCTTTCATTCTCAACCGACAAACATCATGCTTAACTTCGTAAATTATATCATAGTCAATTTAAAACAAGTAATTGGTACACAACATGAAAGCACAGGAGGTCTCCTACGCAATGACTGCATTCCTGCCTCATGGTCATTTGCCTGTTTGATATTTGATAGTCAAATCACATATGTTAATAAAAGAACAAATATTTCCATTCCATAATCAAGGTCGGAATGTTTCTGATTAGTAATGTTCTGTCTTGCAGTCTCAGATTAATGTCGAATGTTAATGGAAGGAAGGGTATTGACCTGCATGATCAACTGTCAGATCCAATCCAAAAGCTAAACGTATGTGACATAAATGGATCGAATCAGACCTGTATTAAACGAAACGATTAAAAAGAGGCAAAAAAATCAATAAGAACATATGTCGTAAGAAGTAACTCATTTAGATCAAATATAGCCCCGGTATGGTTAACACTGCTGCCTCACAGCGCCAGGGACCCAGTTTCAATTTCACCTTCGGGCAACTGTCTGTGTGGAGATTGAACATCCCTCCTGTTTCCTCCAGTGCTCCAGTTTCCTCCCAATATCCAAACATGTACAGATTCGCTAGATTGGCCATGATAAATTGACCATAATGTCCAACGATTTGTAGGTAAGGTAGATTAGCCATTAGCCAGAGTTAGTTTAGGAGGGAATATGAATATGATGTTATTTAGCGGGTTGGTGTGGACTCGATGAGCCCAAAGGCATGTTTGCACACTGTACAAATTCTATTCTCCATGATAATAAGACAATTTCAGAAGAGAAGAACAAGCAAAAGAGATGTCAGAGAAACATAAAAAGAGAGGGAAAAAAGCAAGATAAACACTTGAAAAAGAATGACAAACTGCAGATGATAGAGGTCAGAAACAAAAACAGAAATTGATTAAACTCTCAGCAGGTCTGGCAACATCGCTGGAGAAAAAGCAGAATTTGCCATTCGATACCAGTGACCTTTCTTCAGAATAGAGGAGTAATAATTAGTCATGAACTGATGTTTCATTTGTAATGCTCGCCTTTGAAATCATTACACATACATAGAAGCTTTAAATTGAAGGCAGCAAACTTTGAAGAAATTCCGAACTCAGGTCTGTTTTATGAAAGACCACAAACTTTCCACTGCACTTTGTGAAATTATCATTCAAAACAAAAGTAAGAAAAGTCCTTATGTAGAGCTTATATCAAATGACAAGACACAGATACAGAGTCAGAATTAACCATTAATTCATTTGCTTCCGCACGTCTATACCCTCCAAAAGTTGCATTAGTTGCAGTCTGTTACATAAGCAAAATATGAGTGAACCAAAGACAAGAATGGTTCAAATATATTTACATCTTTGAGGCAGGGAGGGAGATAGAAGTGAGAGAGTTTAAGACATAACGAAAAATGTACCTAATGCATATTGGCTGAAGGAAAAGACAAGTATAGAGTGAGAGGTAGAAAAAGGATGAAAATAGCAAACGATATGACGAAGAAGAAAAAGAGAGCACTTGGATGATGACAGAATGCAAAATGGAGACATAAATGGAGAGAGACAGATTGGCATATTCGGCGAAAAATCAAGAAAGATAGAGAGAGAATACTTGTTTCAAAACACACACGAAAAGTTCTGTGGATGCTGGAACTGGTCATCGAACCAAAAACAGTAACTGCACATTCTCTCCAGAGAACACCTGGTAGTAGGTTGCATTTGTGGTGAGTGGAGGTTGGGATTGAAATCTTTGGTGGGGGAGAGGCAGCGAGGTAATATACTCACGGACTGTAACGGCAGAGACACAAACAGGACACATTGCACAAACATTCCCAAACTATTTTCATTTGATGTCGATGTGTTATGTTACCGACTTTTAACTTACAAATTGCACATGTTGTGGGTGATAAACATGTGATAGCAGATGCATTGGAGTGGATGTAAAAGAAATGGTGTCAAGAAGATTGGACCATATCGTTTCCAATGTTGTAAATGTATGATGAATCAGTTTGAGAGATATCACTGAGATTAATGGCATGTACATTTCAAAGTAATAGTTTTAAGAATTTGAAAAAAAATGCCATCTTTTCATTTTAAAGGAACATTTTTCTTAAGGGGATTGCTATGAAGGCGAAAGCATGCATGTTCAATTTAAATAAAGTGTGTTTTCTGCACGTTGGAGGCTCAATTACCTGAATTGAATGGCTACAAGCAGGCTGTTCCAAAATAGATAAATGGAAAGAAATTACTGTTAAATGGATACCTGAATATTGGTTGCTGTATTGATAACAATTCGAATTAAACCAATTAGTTTAAATTAAGTCCAGGATACTAAAACCAAATCGAGTTTGAATGTATTGTTTTGATAACATTGGACCAGTGACAGCGAAGAATGTTGGGGGAATAAAAAGTATGGGCATTTTGAAAATTGGTCAGAGCAACGCCACTGAACAACAGAGCTACGGCTATCAAGCCAGATCGAAATGCCCGTCTAATATCAGGCTCTCAAAGAAATTAGAAGGCACTCTCCACTAAGAGTACCTTTTTCTGTAAAACGTACTTGCAGTAAAAAGAAAAACGAAGTCGTAGGGAGATTAGTAGATGAAAAGTTAAAGATAACAGAGAAGACGGATGATGTGTGTACTTGTGATTTAGTTAATATAATGTTTAAAAAGTGTGTTGTTGAAACAGCATGTTAATAGGATTGTGTTCAGTTAGGTGAAAGAGTATTCCGTTTGTTAATAGTTATATTTAATCTTCTGTTAGGAAAATACATTGCTATTTTTCTTTAAATCTTAGAATTTAGGCGTTCTTTTTCACTCCCTCCCAGTTTTAACAGATTACGAAGTGAGGCGAGCTTTTCTGGGCATTTAGGTTTCGTTAACAGAGTGCTTTAACTTGCAAGTGATAACATAATGAACAATAATTTGAAAACATACAATTTTTAGAATAGATGATATTTCCTACGCAACGTGATCAGTGAAAAAACAATGTTTATTCGAACGAAATGTCAGATCCTTTCAAAGATTTTTGTTTTCACCAAAAACAAACAATAGTTGTTTTGGTCATTGGGATTGAAAATTTAACATAGTCTGTGCTGAGTAATCATTAGATTTCATAATGAAGCTGATATTGCAACGCTTGTATTTTAAATAGTTTTGCTGCTCCAAATATGATCAAATATTTGCCAGAATTTCCACGGGGAATGAACGGCATCTGGCTTTTATCAGCATCTGCACATAATAGAGTTCAGTACTTCGACCACTTTGGCCACATTGTATGTACCGGATCCTGAAATGTCTGCCCAGTTCATCTCATTTGTCAGGCCTATCTCCACTGCCACTAAATTTCATAACTTAACAGTTCGCTTTTGACTGCACATCCACAACTCTGTATAAAGGAGTTTATTTCTGTCTCACTCCGAGCTCTTTTGCTGGAATTTTGAAGTTGGAGCTCTTAGTTAATGCAATGCCAATGAATGGACACAAGAATATCTTTTTGTTCGCCCTGCATTGTTTTCTACACGTTTGAGCAACTTAGTAAGTTCACGATATGGTGAACATAGAACATAGAACATAGAAGAATACAGCGCAGTACAGGCCCTTCGGCCCTCGATGTTGCGCCGATCCAAGCCCACCTAACCTACACTAGCCCATTATCCTCCATGTGCCTATCCAATGCCCGCTTAAATGCCCATAATGAGGGAGAGCCCACCACTGCTACTGGCAGGGCATTCCATGAACTCACGACTCGCTGAGTAAAGAACCTACCCCTAACATCTGTCCTATACCTACCCCCCCTTAATTTAAAGCTATGCCCCCTTGTAATAGCTGACTCCATACGAGGAAAAAGATTCTCACTGTCGACCCTATCTAAACCCCTAATCATCTTATACACCTCTATCAAGTCACCCCTAAACCTTCTTTTCTCCAATGAAAACAACCCCAAGTGCCTCAGCCTTTCCTCATACGATCTTTCTACCATACCAGGCAACATCCTGGTAAACCTCCTCTGCACCCGTTCCAGTGCCTCCACATCCTTCCTATAGTATGGCGACCAGAACTGCACACAATACTCCAGATGTGGCCGCACCAGAGTCTTATACAGTGAAGCTGGCTTTTAACTGGGTTGTAAGACACAGAATTTTATAGCAAAAGGTTAATGCCGTACAAATGAAATTATATATTGAACAAACCTTCTCGAAATAACTTAAGGTTTTTTAACAAATGTTGACATCTCAGCTCAGACAATGCATAAAAGTTATGAGGTCTGACTCTGTCTGCATCCAAATCTTGAGTCAGTCTTGGTCCATTTCCAACGTGGAATTTGTGAAACATTGCATGTATTGACTGCCTGCATATTGTGCATTTTTGAGCGAAATAGAATTATCTGCAAATATAATTCGACCTTTTGTTAAAAAAAAAATAAGTTATCCAGAGAAGGTGACTTAAAAGAAGTTCTGGGATTTACATATTCATGTAGGCTATTGTACAAAATGTGGAGGAATGGGATTGTGGGAAATATAGCAGTTTGGATCAGTAATTGTCTAGCTGAATGAAGAACGAGGTTGGTGGTTGTTAGGAAATGTTCATACTGGAGTGCAGTTCCTAATGGTGAACCGCAAGTGTCGGTGTTGGGTCCACTGCTGTTCGTCATTTTTATAAATGACCTGAATGAGGGATTAGAAGGGTGGATTAGTAGATTTGCAGATGACACTAACGTCGGTGGAGTTGTGGATAGTGACGAAGAATGATATAGGTTACAAAGTGACATAGATAAGCAGCAGAGCTGGGCTGAGAGGTGGCAAATGGAGTTTAATGCAGACAAGTGTGTGGTGATTCACTTTGGTCAGAGTAACCGAAATGCAAAGTACTGGGCTAATGGTAAGATTCCTGGTAGTGCATATGAGCAGGGAGATCTCGGTGTGAATGTGCACAGATCCTTGAAAGTTGCCACCCAGGTTGACAGGGTTGTTAAGAAGGCATACCGTGCTTTATATTTTATTAATAGAGGGTTGGAGTTCCAGAACCATGAGTTTATGCTACAGCTGTACAAAACACTGGTGCGGCCACACTTGGATTATTGTGTACAGTTCTAGTCGCCGCATTAAAAGAAGGATATGGAAGCTTCGGAAAGGCTGCAGAGGAGGTTCACTAGGATGTTGCCTGGTATGGAGGGAAGGTCTTTTGAGGAAAGGCTGAGGGACTAGAGGCTGTTTTCGTTGGAGATAATAAAGTTAAGAGGTGACTTAATAGAGACATATAAGATAATCAGAGGGTTAGATAGGATGGACAGGGAGAGCCTTTTTCAAAGTATGGTGACGGCGAGCACAAGGAGGCATGGCTTTGAAATTGAGGGGTGATAGATATAGGAGAGATGTCAGAGGTAGTTTCTTTACTCAGAGAGTAGTAAGGGTATGGAATGCTTTGCCTGCAACGCTAGTAGATTCGCCAACTTTAAGTGCATCTAAGTCTTCATTGGACAAGCATATGGATGTACATGGAATAGTGTAGGTTGGATGGACTTCAGATTGTTATGAGAGGTCTGCGCAACATCGAGGGCCGAAGGGCCTGTACTGCGCTGTAATGTTCTATGTTCTATGAACGAAAACCTACAACCCATTCTAAAAGATAAAAGACTTAACAATCCAGTTTGTTCAATATATCATTTCATTTGCATGACACTGTAATCTTTTGCTAAAAAATTTGTGTCATCTGATCATACACTCTGAAACCACCTGATGAAGGAGCAGTGCTCCGACAGCTCGTATTTCCAAATAAACCTATTGTGTTATAACGTGGTTTTGTGTGATTTTTAACTTCGTAACTTCACATAACAGTCTTTTCAAGAAAAATAGGCCCAATTTCTCTCATCCTTCTGTTATCTAAATCCTTCATTGCAGTTATCATGCTAATTACTTGTAATGTTATTTGTATTTTTAAACAAAGTAATTCATTGCGCGTGTGTGTGTGTGTGCGCATAAGTGCGCATGCGTGTCTGTATGTGTGTGTCTGTGTGTGTGAGTATATGTAGTAATGATTGTGTGTATTTGTGTCTGTGTTTTTGTCTTTGGATATGTACCTGTATGTGTGGGTGTTGTGAATAATCCTCTGTAATTGTACTGAAATGACAGAATATGATGTAATTACATTTTTATATGATTCAGAAAATGTGCAATATTTCCAAACTGTCGAATATAAAAAAAACTGATGTAAAGTCCCTATAATTCGTGCATTCTTAAAGTGAACAACTGATGTTCATGGATCGAAGAAAAATAGTATAATGGGCATGTACTGCAAATATTTGGTTTTATCCTGAGAATATTAATTCAGCTTCTTTTTAGTCTGAGTTGCATCAGTTTTGATCAATATGCGATGATCATCAGTGACAAAACAATAAATTGCTTGAAATGCTCAAACGTTCTGGCAGTATCTGTGCTGAGAAAACAGAATCAAAATAAGGTGGGGAATGCGTCTGGGTGGTCACTCCGCTCATAGTGTTCAGCGCTATGTGGGTGAGGTACAGTGGTGAATGGAGCAGTAGAGTTGTGGAATGGGTATGGGTAGATTCTTTTCGGAGGGTCAGTGTGGACGTTTTGGGCCTAATGGCCTGTTTCCACACTGCAGGGATTTTCTGATTCCAAGATTCCTTCTCAAAAAGGGTCATTGGTGTCACGATCACGGATTTCTCCGAGCATGCTCACGGCATACTAAATGGAAACGGTGAACAGGCAGCAGTTGTGGGATACGTTGCTACCAACAATATGGATAGCAAGAGTGACAAGGTCCTCCAAAGAAATTTCAGGGAGCTCAGGCTGAGCTGAAAAGCAGGATCTCCAGGGTTGTAATCTTGGGATTACTCCCCACGTCAGGTGGAAGTGAGACAAGTAAGAGGAAGATAGTACAGTTAATGTGTGGCTAAATAAATGGTTCGGGAAACTGGTTTCATATTTTTGGATCATTGGGATTTTCCAGGGCAGGTGGAAAGTGTAGAAAAAGGAAAAGATGCATCTTCACCGGAGGGGCACCAACATCCTGCAGGGGGTTTGAGCGTGGAACTCGGGTGGATTTAAACTAACAGGTCAGGAGGCTGAGAACCAAAGCAGCTGGTCAGAAAGTAACCCGGAAGTGGAAGATAATTAGATGAACAGGCAGGGACAGTTTAATGACCATGCTAAGGGAAGGAATCAGAACAATTTAAAAATGTGAGTCGAGAGTTGGAGTAAATGATAAGCTCAGTATTATCGAGGATCATTAAATAGAGTGTGGAAAGTGCAGTGCACAAAATGCATTAAACAGAAAGACAAATCAATGGAACTCATTTAAATACCATGTACCAAAATGCATGTAGTACTTGGAATAAAGTGAATGAACTGATACTCAAACAGAGATATATAGTTATGGCCGAATGGGGTTAACTGACACCTGGTAACAGGAATGTCAAGACTGGGCAGTTAAATGGGCAAGGGTACTCAGTATTCTGACAAGAAGGAACAGCAGGTGGAGATGCTGTATTGGTTAAGGATCATATCAAGACTATGTTAAGATATGATTTTAGCACGAGGGACTAAAATGATGAATCAGTCTGGGTCGAAATAAAGCACATGGAAAGAAACCCATTGGGAGGATTAATTTCCAGCCCACAAACCCCAACTTCCAAAAGTACTTTCAAAGTAGAGAATATCACCAACCAGGAAATAACAATGTCTTGTGAGAAGAGCACAAGGGTAATTATGGGTAATTTGAATATGCACTTTGACTGGATTACTCAATATGGCAAGGGTAGCTTCAAAGAATGATTCATTTAATGTATGAGGGATTTTATATTAGAGCAACGTGGCATAAAATGAAACAGAGAACTTTTCTTTAGATTTGGCATTATGTAAGAGGAAAAAGTGATAAGTCATATTGTATTACAGGATCCTCTTGGAAAGAGTGATCACAGCATGCTGGAGTAACATTTTCACATTGATAGAGTGAAGACAGAGTTATATACAAGTGGTTTTGTGTTCGGCAATGATAAATTTACTGGCCTGAGAAAGGAGTTGGTCCGAGTGGACTTGCCAATAACGTTCAAAGGGAGAACATTTATAACAATAGCAAATACTGAGGGAGATAGTCAAAACCCCTCACTAAATATATAATCCGGTGCGGATGAGGCAACAGACAATAGACAATTGGTGCAGGAATAGACCAATATGCCCTTCGAGCCTTCACCACCATTCAATATGATCATGGCTGATCATCCTAAACCAGTATCATGTTCCTGCCTTATCTCCGTAACCCTTGATTCCACAATCCTTGAGAGCTCTATCCAACTCTTTCTTAAATGAATCCAGAGACTTGGCCTTAACTGCCCTCTGGGACAGAGCATTCCACACAGCCACCACTCTGTGGGTGAAGACGTTTCTCCTCATCTCTGTTCTAACTGGTCTACCACATATTTGTAAGCTGTGTCCTCTGGTTCGGCACTCACCCATCATCTGAAACATGTTTCCTGCCTCAAGAGTGTCCAATCCTTTAATAATCTTATATGTCTCAAGCAGATCCCCTCTCAGTCTTCTCAACTCAAGGGTATGCAAGCCCAGTCGCTCCAGTCTTTTGGCAGAAGGTAGTCCCGCCATTCCAGGAATTGACCTCGTGAACCTACGCTGCACTCCATTAATAGCCAGAATATCTTTCCTGAAATTTGGAGACCATAACTGCACACAATACTCCAGATGTGGTCTCACCAGGGTCCTGTACAGCTGCAGAAGAACCTCTTTGCTTCTATACCCAATCCCTCTTGTTATGAAGGCCAGCATGCTATTAGCCTTCTTCACTACCTGCTGCACCTGCATGCTTACCTGCATTGACTGGTGTACAAGAACACCCAGATCTCTTTGTACTGCCCCTTTACCTAAATTGATTCCATTGAGGTAGTAATCTGCGTTCCTGTTCTTGCCACCAAAGTGGATAACCATACATTTTTCCACATTAAACTGCATCTGCCATGCAACTGGCCACTCACTTAACCTGTCCAGGTCACCCTGTAATCTCGTAACGTCCTCCTCACATTTCACTCTGCCACCCAGCTTAGTATCATCAGCAAATTTGCTAAAGTTGTTACTAATACCATCTGCTGTAGCATTAATATATATTTTAAAAAGCTGTGGTCCCCGCAGTGATCCCTGTGGTACCCCACTGGTCACTGACTGCCATTCCGACATGGAGCCGTTTATCACTCCTCTTTGTTTCCTGTCAGCAACCAACTTCAATCCAAGTTAGTACTTTGCCCCCAATACCATGCGCCCTAATTTTGCTCACTAACCTTCTCTGTGGGACTTTATCAAAAGCTTTCTGAAAGTCCAGGCACACTGAATCTGCTGGATCTCCCTCGTCCATCTTCAGAGTTACATCCTCAAAAAATTCCAGAAGATTAGTCAAGCATGATTTCCCCTTCATAAATCCATGCTGACTTTGATCTATACTGTTACTACTATCCAGACGTGTCGTAATGTCATCATTTATAATAGACTCCAGCATCTTTCCCACCACTGAGGTCAGACTAACTGTCTATAATTTCCTGCTTTCTCTCTCCCACCTTTCTTAAAAATTGGTACAACATTAGCCACCATCCAATCCGCAGAAACTGACCCGAATCTATCGAACTCTGGAAAATAATCACCAACGCATCCACGATTTCTCAAGCCACCTCCTTCAGCACCCTGGGATGTAGTCCATCAGGCCCCGGGGACCTATCAACCTTCAGACCTAACAGTCTGAACAACATCAACACCAATTCCTGGCAAATTCCTGGAAGAGGAATTGCAAAAAAGTGAAAAATCAACCTATCTTTACAAGGAAATCAATAATAACATGAAGGTGATGGCCTATTGGTATTATCGCTGACTGTTAATCCAGAGTTCCAAATAATTTTCTGGGGATTTAAATGCTGCCATGGCAGATGGTGAAATTTAAATTCAATATAATACTGGAATTAAGAGTCTAATGATGACATGATTCCACTGCTCAATGTTGGAATAAAAAAAATCATACGGTTCACTAATTTCCTTCAGGGAATGAAACTGTCATCCAGACCTGGTCTTGCCGACATGTGACTCCAGACCCACAGCAATTAAGCATGGACAACAAGTCCTGTTGAACCCAGAGAAGCCCTCATCTTGTGATTGAAAAAAACACTCCTTTAATATCAGCAAACGGTTCCTTAAAAGAAAATCAAAACAGCTGTTAAATGAGTACAAAGCATAAACATTGTTTGCAAACACTTCTCTGAGTATATGAAAAGGCAAATAACGGGTAAAGTCAATGTTGGCCTTTTAGAGGACAAAAACTCCGGGATAAAAATGGAAAACCCAGAAATGGCAGAGGCGTAGCCAATATTTCCAGTTTTCACAGTGGAAGATAGTCTCTTCGCAAAATTTACAGCAACTGCAAAGGCTCTTGATGGAAGTAAGATGACAAGGAAGAAGGTATGAAGTAAATTGTTGGGATTAAATGCAGATAAGGCCTTCAGGTCTGATTGCCTGCAACCTATGGTATTAAAGGAGGTGACAGCAGAGATATTAGAAATATTAGGATATCCAAAAAAAACCTTAAATTCTGGAATGGTGCCGAAGTATTGGAACATTTGTAATGTGGTAGTGCTATTCAAATCAAGAAGTCACTAAAAAGTGCAAATTATATACCCGTGAGTTTGAACTGTGTAGTAGAGACGTTGCTTCAGTCAATTGTAAAGTACGAAATAACTGAACACGTGAAAAATAATCAATTCAGCAAAGTCAGCACAGTTTCATGTTGGGCAGATTGTGCTTAACAATTCTGCTGGAGGCCTTTGAGAATGTAATCAGCGAGGTAGATAATGGGGATACAGTGGTATATCTAGATGTGGTATGTCTAAACATCCAGAAGACATTTGTTAAGATGCCGCTTAAAGGGTTGATCAAGAAAGACAGATCCCGGGGGTTTAGGGGAGATTGTTGAATTGGGTATAGAATTGGCTGTCTCTCGGAAAGCGGAGCATCAGGATAATTTTCCTTTTTTGGCAAACTGAAACAATGATGTGCTGCAAGGTTCCGCTCTCAGACTTCAACTGCATACACTCTACACAAATGACTTGGAAGGAGAGACAGAGTGCAGCAATAAAATTTACATATGATACTAAAATAGATGGTAAAATAGGTTGTGATGAAGAGATAAAGACTTTACAGAAGAATATTGATAGGCGAGGAGAATGGGACAGCACCTGCCAGATAAAGTTTAATGTGAATAAGTATGACGTTGTCTGTTGTGGCGGGAAAATTTAAAGGGTAAATGATTAATTAAGTAGGAAGCAGATTCAAAGTGGGTCAATGGTGAAGGTTTTAGGTATCTTTGAGCTTGACTTACAGAAAGGAGACACTTCCATCCGCCATGACCAGGGCCTCCAAGCCCTCCGTTCTTTCCTCTCCAGACGTCCCCAACAGTACCCTTCCACCGACACTCTCATTCGTTTGGCCGAACTGGTCCTCACCCTTAACAATTTCACCTTTGAATCCTCCCACTTCCTCCAGACCAAAGGGGTAGCCATGGGCACAAGTATGGGCCCCAGCTATGCCTGTCTCTTTGTTGGCTACGTAGAACAGTTGATCTTCCGTAATTACACCGGCACCACTCCCACCTCTTCCTCCGTTACATTGATGACTGCATTGGCGCCATCCCGTGCTCCCGCGAGGAGGTTGAGCAATTCATCAACTTCACCAACACATTCCACCCTGACCTTAACTTTACCTGGACCATCTCTGACACCTCCCTCCCCTTCCTGGACCTCTCCATCTCCAATAGTGAAGACCGACTTGACACTGACATTTTTTAGAAAACCACCGACTCCCACAGCTACCTGAATTACACCTCTTCCCACCCTATCTCTTGCAAAAATGCCATCCCGTAAACCCAATTCCTCTGCCTCCGCCGTATCTGCTCCCAGGAGGACCAGTTCCACCACAGAACACACCAGATGGCCTCCTTCTTTAGAGACCGCAATTTACCTTCCCACGTGGTTAAAGGTGCCCTCCAACGCATCTCGTCCACATCCCGCACCTCCGCCCTCAGACCACACCCCTCCAACCGTAACAAGGACAGAACGCCCCTGGTGCACATCTTCCACCCTACAAACCTCCGCATAAACCAAATCATCCGCCGACATTTCCGCCACCTCCAAAAAGACCCCACCGCCAGGGATAAATTTCCCTCCCCACCCCTTTCCACCTTCCGCAAAGACCGTTCCCTCTGTGACTACCTGGTCAGGTTCACGCCCCCCAACGACCCATCCTCACATCCTGGCTCTTTCCCCTGCCACCGCAGGAACTGTAAAACCTGTGCCCACACCTCCTCCCTCACCTCCATCCAAGGCCCTAAAGGAGCCTTCCATATCCATCAAAAATTTACCTGCATATCCACTAATATCATTTATTGTATCCGTTGCTCCCCTTGCGGTCTACTCTACATTGGGGAGACTGGGCGCCTTCTAGCAGAGTGCTTTAGGGAACATCTCCGAGACACCCGCACCAATTAACCAAACCGCCCCGTGGCCCAACATTTCAATTCCCCCTCCCACTCTGCAGAGGACATGGAGGTCCTGGGCCTCCTTCACCGCCGCTCCCTCACCACCAGACGCCTGCAGGAAGAACGCCTCATCTTCCGCCTCAGAACACTTCAACCCCAGGGCATCAATGTGGACTTCAACAGCTTCCTCATTTCCCCTTCCCCCACCTCATCCTAGTTTCAAACTTCCAGTCCCCTTGACTTGTCCGTACTTGTCCGACCTGCCAAGCTCCTTTTCCACCGATCCACTCCACCCTCTCCTCCCTGACCTATCACCTTCATCTCCTCCCCCACTCACCCATTGTACTCTATGCTACTCTCTCCCCACCCCCACCCTCCTCTAGCTTATCGCTCCACGCATCAGGCTCTCTGCCTTTATTCCTGATGAAGGGCTTTTGCCCGAAACGTCGATTTTGCTGAAGCTCCTCGATGCTGCCTGAATTGCTGTGCTCTTCCAGCACCATTGATCCAAATTACAGAAAGGAGATATGCAGTTGCAAGACATATTAAGATAGGCAAATAAAAGCCTGGCATTTATTGGCAAAAGAAAAATGTGTTGCTATAATTATATAAGACATTGGTTGAACATCTCAAGTATGTTGTCCAATGTTGCTCGCCACACTTGAGGAAAGATTTGGTGGCATTGGAGGCATCTCTAAGGAGGTTTTCCAGGTTGATTCCAGGAATGAAATGGCGGTTGCACGAGGTGCAGTTGAATAGCTTCTGCTTGTAATCGTTGGAGGTCAGAAGAATGAGGGAGAATCTGACTGGCTTAAAGAAACTCTAAAGAACATCGGAAAGATATCCCTTTGTGATACAATCTTGAAGAATTAGTCATAGATATGGAGTGAGAGGAGGTAGGCTTAAAATTGAGATGAGAAGAAACAATTTCCCTCAGAGGATTGTGAATCTGTGGAACTCGCTGGCCCAGAGTGTAGTGGTGGGACAATCAAACAACAGATTCAAAAGAAAAGGTATGTTTCTGATGAAATTCGAGATTGAGACATGGGGACTATGCAAGAAAGTGGAGATGAGACCAGAATAAGATTAGCTATGATCATGCTAAATGGCTCAGTGAATCGAAGGATGGAATTTCATACTTCCATTCCTAATTCTTCTGCTCTTATGTTGTTCCATCTGCATTTTATTCTTTGCTTTTTATTCACAGTTGGTGACTAGGGTGACAAGAGTCAAGGCGTTTGGTTGAGGGAGGTGCAGGTTGCTCTGAGTGTAGGTAACAAGACGATAATGTGGAGAAAATACCGCAGTCAGGTCTTGTTGATTGTCAGGGAAGGCCTGGCAATCTTAATTCCTCATGTTTGGTTGTCTGCAATGAACCAAATCAAAATGTCACAGTCAGATAGATCGTCCATAATAATCATGTCCGTTTCATGATGAAGGGGAAGCTGACCAATTAGATTGGAAGTCAAAGAGTTGGCTAAACTTTTGAGATTTAATGACAATTTGCTGAAACTGCGGGCTGGGAACAGGATTGCAACTCGAAAGTTTCAACATCGAATAAAAATATTACATTATTAATTCCAATGGAATGTGGCCACAATCTATATCTTTTTCAAAATATTTTGAATATATTATTGAAGAATACAAACATTACAAAAGATGAGACATAAGTCTATAAGGAAGTGGGTGGGACAATGGAATGGACGAATATTGGTCTTTGGATCATACTTGTAAACATGCATTTGTGTTTGAGTACATTGTCGAGTTGAATGGAAAAGCAGCGTATTATTTTAATGGACAGATTGCACGAGGAACGGGGCATCAGCATCACAAAACAAAACCTCTTCATTACCATCAACGTTTTCAGGAGGCAATATAAATGTTGCAATATTTTGAAACTGAATGCATTTAACAATAGGGAAGATTTTTTTCTAAATTTTACTGAATAATGGTGAGAGCACTTTCACTTCAAAAGTTTGTCTCCTTATTATTGAGCCGTCGAGTAAGGGGAAAAGCTGCGCTCTGTTCACCCTGTCAATACTCATCATGCGCTTATATACCTCGAGCAGGAGCCCCTCTCAACCTTCTCTGTTTCAACGTAAAACCAAGGAAATCTTGATAAATTGAGGACTCTCTTGTCTTGTTCCTTCTCCCAAAGTGCACCATCTCACATAATTCAGTGTTAAATTTTATCAGCCATTGATCTGCACATCTCAACAATCCGGGATAATCTCCTGTAGCCTAACTCTTACCTCCTCACTGTGAATTATCCAGCTAATCTTCATGTATTCTATAACATTATTCATTATTTCCTGCAACTCCATCTCTCACATTCTCATCATCATCATATATGAAGTTCACAAATAAGCCTTGATTTTTCGTCTGTTCATCAGATGTTCTTCAGAGGTGAAGAATCAAGAATTCCGGTCTCTTGTTTTTTTTTTTCAACAGTTCTGGCAACTTTGGAGCAGAGAAACACGAAATTAACATTTTGAGTCCAATATGACTTGTTCAGAACAGCGTCATATCAGACTCGATGTGTTCACTGTGTTTTTGTCTCCAGATCCTGCCTCATCTCTATTTTGCATTTCTACATCATTTTGTGCTTGTATTCCATTATCGCTAATATTTTGCTTTTTTTGGTGGTTCTGGACTTCGAATATGATTATATTTGGACAATATGTTCCATTCCTTTTCGCAATACTTGTGTCAATGAAACCTGTATTACACTGGATTTGTTTCTTCTTTGAGTTGCCAAAAAAAATAACATTTTGCCAATATCCTCTTAAATGTGCACACCTCAGCAAATGCATTTTGATTAAAAAGGCAATTTTTAAAAAGGCTACACTTCATTAAACAACAGGAATATATTATTGATGCTGACATCCTCTGTGTCCTTCATAATAAGTTTGCGTCCTCCGACTCTGAAAGCTTATAATACATTTCATAGAATATTTACATTAAAAATGGTGACAAGGCAACCCATCATCTCTGCAGCAGCTCGGAATGAGCTATATACCGACTGTTACTCGTGGCAATTTCCCAGTTACACCAGGTATTTTGATATCTATGTCTGTTTTGAATTCCGAATATCCTGTCCAGATAGGAACAACCTTATTATCCTTTATAACCTGTGATTAAACATTCTACATATAAAATAAAATTCCCTACATAATGTTTAAAATTATCCTGTTCTATTTGCATTGTCGTTCAGTATTCTATGTCCCAAATGTCATCTGTTCCCTAACTCTGCATTGAATTCCATTCCAATGTACCATACTGTAAAGAATTAATTGGAACTGTTTGTTTCGTGTCTGTGATTAGCATCTATTCCCTGGAGCCTAACTGTATCTCTGGAGCATTTCTATCAACTATTAGTAAGGGGCTATTTCAATGTGTTATACCTTTGTAGCAGCAGATCCATCACCTCCATCACGAACAGGGATCAGCAGCTGCAGAGACAGGGAGAGGAAAGACCAGAATCTGAGAACACCAGTCTGTAATATTCCAGCAATGGATCAGAAGCTGAGACCAATAGACTGGAAGATTCCAACAATGGATCAGAATCTGAGAACAGCAGACTGGAATCTTGCATCAACTGCCAGGAGTTTATTCTGGAGTCTTTCCTACCTTTCCATGCCTTGGTCAACATTACCATTGCGAATACATAGTGTTTTGATAATCATTCACGCAGGTTATTACCCCATCCTCAGCATTGTTGTTGTTCCTGATAAGTCTTTCTATCGCTATTCATTTGTTAATCCCATAAACCATGTTGAACTTCATTTATTGCTATTTCTATTACCGTTATTAATCAAAGACGGAAACTATTGTCTTCAATTTCAAGTGCAAACTCAATTCATTACCCAGAAATTTCAGACGACACCCCACCCCCTGACAATCATCTGAGAATAAGAATGTTCACAATCTCGAGGTCCATTTTTGCCCCGAATTGATTTATGTCACAGTATTATCTCCATCAAAAAACCTATCCACAACCGGCACCACAATATCTCCAATACCATCCTAGAGTCAGTGCTGTTGAGAAGTAAACAGTTATCTACGTCCTGGTAAATTTGATATTTTTCGGTTCCAGATCTCTTCTTAGTACTCTTTCAGGTGCAATTATTTTGAACACAAATTTGTTCTTGTCTCGAAAGTAACTTCATGATACGGTCACAGTGTCAGAGTAGTACTGTCGCTGAACATGTAATTCAGAGGCCCAGGTTATTTCACGAAAGACACTGCTTCAGATCCTACCACAGATGATCTTCGAACTTAAATTCAAAGGACAGGAATTCGAAATAAAAGTGAATTTCACTAATGGCCGTCATAAAACCGCCAGCACTTTGTCTGTAAGTTTATCTGTTTGACTGATGTTCTTTGGAAAGGAATTTAACGTTATGACCTGATCTGGATTAAGGGACCAACAATAATGTGCTAGGCTCTGTACTACCTGACTGAATGACCTCACAGTAAAGGGCACTTTGTGAAGTCAACAGATGCAGCCCTTGCCAGCGATGCAGATATCCGTGTGAAAACAAAATTAAAGCTTAAATAAAACAAAGAATAATGCTCGAGATCCAAAACAAAAAGAACGAGAAGATGCCAGAGAAACTGAACAGACTTGGCACCCTCGGGCCGAGATAAAAATAGAGTTGGCATTTTGAGTTCACTGACACTCTGTCAGAACTAAACATAGCTGTGAAATAACGTGTTTGATGTTGGTGACAGGGAAATCGAGTGAGTTGAATAGATAAAGAGAACGTTAGAAAAAACTAAACAAACAAAGTGATTGTTGGAATGGAAATAAAACACGAGATTAATCTTATTTATTTTTCTCCTGTTCCCATATTACTGAATATTATGACAATGCAGGGCATAAATCAATGTCCCTGTTTAAAGTGAGTTATATCCCTTTGTCTCTCTTCCCGAAGTATGATGATCTCATCTTCATTAATGGGATGCTGGGCCACCATTTAAGTCATTTTTCCTCATTGTCCTTGAGAAAGTGTTGGTGAGCTGTCTTTCTGACCCACTGCAGTTCGTGGCTGTAAGTAGCCAGTACTTAATTCCATGCGGTTTCATTTCTTTGATAAAAATCTCAAAACACCAGGTTATAGTCCAACAGGTTTAATTGGAAGCACACTATCTTTCGGAGCGACACTCCTTCATCTTCTTGGAGATGGAAGATACCTCCTTGAAAAATGGCACTAACCACCCACTTTCCCTCCTTAGTCATCAAACTATGGTAACCTAGCACGTGGGTTTCATTAGCAATGGAAACAGAAGGAACTACAAGGAAGTGTCTGTCGGTGCAGTTTCTGCTGCAATGGTTTGTCGTTTTGGAGCATCATTGACATCCTCCTGTTTCTTTGTTACAGGTTGGATGGGCTGAATGGCCGCTTCAGTTCGTCTGTTATTGTCTCGAAGGGCTGAATATCCTCCTCCTGTGCCAGAAAAGAGGTTCAAGAACATTATTGGGCAACTCGTTGTTCCTGCTTACGAGCCTGATGTCCTGACAAAACTCCTTATCTTAGTGCGTCATTGGAAACAAACAGAATGCTGGACGAACACAGCAAGTCAGGCAGTATCAGGAGGTGGAGAACTCAACGTTTCAGGTATAAACATTCTGCAGGTCTGGGGGTTGGGGGTAGGGGGACCTGCAGAGGAAGAGATAAGTCGCGTGGTTTGGGTGGGAGAGCAACGTAATGGTGAGGTCGGGATAGGTGAAAACAAGTGGTTGGTGCAATCTGGTTGGTTGACGGGAGGGATGAATCCGGTTGGTAGATGGAACGTATGGCTGTTAAGTGAATTGTAAGGGGGTGGGAGGGGCTGGAAAGGGAATGGGGCATATCTGGGATGGTTAATTAAAATTGGAGAACTCAGGATTGAGTCCTCTGGGCTGTAGACTGGCCAGGCAGAAGTTAACTTGTTGTCTATCCAATCTGCGGTCTAACTTAATGTGACAACAGAAGAGGCAGAAGATGGTCATCTTGGAAAGAGGGTGGGAAGGGGAATTGAAATGGTGGTGACTGGGATGTCAACTTGGCCCTTGCGAACCCGGCTGTGATGCTTGGCGAAATATGCCCTTACTTTATATTTGGTCTCCGCAATGTAGAGAAGACCACATTGGGAGCATATGATGCAGAAAACTAGGTTGGAAGAAAGGCAGCTAAACCTCTGTCTCGCTGGAAGGACTGTTCAGGGGTTTGGATGGAGATGAGGGAAGTGGTGTGCCAGCAGGCAATGCATCTTTTCCAGGAAAAGGTGCCTGTGGGGAATTTGTCGGATTGGTGGGGTGTGTGGAAGGAACGAAAGATTAATCAAAGGAAAGGCCCTTGTGGAAAATGTGCCAGATAATGGGATCCAACGGAGTTTATTGCATGTGGCGATCCTGACGTGGTCTTCTCATCACCAGGTGGCCAAAGTTAAATTAAGGCATCTGAACATCTCAGCCGGGTCTGTAAGAATTGGTCTGAATTTCCAGTCACCATCTATTTCAATTCTCCCTCCCAATCCCTATCCGACATAGCCATCCTTGGCCTCCTCCTTTGCCGTATCGAACGAAACTATAATTGGAGAAGCAACACCTCATCTTCCACCTGGGCAGCGTTCAGCCCGGAGGACTCAACATTGAATTCCCAAATTCAAATAACGTCCTTTCACATCACCCAACTCCCTTTCCCATATCCTCCCCGTCCCTTCCATTCCTCTGATCCAGCTACCAACCGCATTCATTCTTCCCATCAACTAACCCGGCGGTAACCTCTACCTGTGCTCACCTATCCTCACCTCACCATCCTGCCTCTTCCTACCCCATCCCACTTTTTCAACTGTAGCTCCCCTTACTCCCACCCCAGTCCTGAAGAAGGGTTATCCCCAAGGTGTTGACTTCTGCACATCCTGATACTGCATGGCTTGTTATGTTCTTCCAACCTCCTGCATTCCAATATTTGCAGGTTTTGAAATCTCTGCTTGTGTAATAGGCAGGGCAGAGTCAATGGGTTTTGCGTCTTGTTATGCAATAGTTTCAATGGGGTGAATCACTTTCTTATACTCCTGTGAAGTGAGCTTCAGGTGTTGAATGAGATCCTCTTTTCTATTACCATGGAAATGAGCAGTGTCTAGCAGTACTCTAACATACTCTAACTCTGATCTTCAGAATCTGGGAGATTTTCCTGGGACAGTATATTTAGTCTATAAGAATTTCAGTTATACCAGAAAAGAATGAGGTTGCTCAGCCCAGGAGCCTGATACACAGTTAGCAGGACAGGCCCGACTGATGTCCACGTTAAGATGTTTTATCAGCTGAAGGGGTGGCAAATTGTTCTGAATATTGTGTGACCTTCACTGAACATCCTCGTTTCTGATCGTATGAAGAAGGGAAAGATATTGATGAAGTAGCTGATAATGTTTGTGCTGACGAAGCTACCCTGAGTATCATCCACGGAGACATCCAGGGACTGAGATGATTGATGTCCACCAGCCTCATTGTGTTCTGAATGATCCAAACTAGTGAGGAGTTTTCTCCTGATTGCCGTTAAGTTTAATTATGTTCAGGGTCCTTGACACCTTGCTCAGTCAAATGCTGTCATGATATCAGGGCCAGTCACTCTGACGCGGTGTTCATATCTTTTGTTGATGTCAATAGAGCAAGGTCTCTGTGCAGGGAGTGTTTCCTTCTTTCAGACAGTGACTGTTGGGACCTCTCTATCGCAGACAGTTAGGGGAGCTACATGACAGAAGTGTTTAGGTGGTTGGGTGAGTGTCAACGCATTTTGACACATCAGAGAGTTTAGGGCGACAAGGATTGGGGCATGAAAGACAAATTGAAGCCAACAGCAGATCAGTCCTGACCTTACTAAAGGGAAAGACCGGTCTTGAGGGACTAAAGGGTTTCCTGTTATTCCAGTATACCTCATACTCCAGTCGCTTTGTGGACTCTTCCAGTTCTTGTGTTACAGACTTGAGGAGGGGGAATGGACTGATCCTGTTGTTGTGTAATAGGATAACTAGTGCTGCATGGCCTACTCTGGGTACAGTGTGATAACCTCGAGGGGCTGATTGGCCTCCTGCTAACTGTTGTCAGGCTCCCGGGCTGAGCAACCTCATTCTGTTCTTGTGTAACTGAAATTCTAATAGACTAAATATACTGCCCCAGGAAAACGTGAGAACTGCAGATGCTGGAGATCAGAGTCGAAAGATGTGGTGCTGGAAAAGCACAGCAGGTCAGGCAACATCCAATGAGCAGGAGAATCGCGAATCTTTCCTGATGAAGTGTTTATGCCAGAATCCTCGATTCTCCTACACATCTGATGCTCTCTGACCTGCTGTTCTTTTCCACAGCACACGTTTCGATGCCTCCTGCCCTGTCCTTCCTGGTTACGTCATCAAAGAACTTTAAAAGATTTGGCAGGCATGATCTCCCATGGACAAAGCCATTGTGTCTTTCCAAATGCATGCGCATCCTATCCCCAGAATCTTCTTAAGTAATTTACTTATCATAGATGTTAAGCTTACTAGTAAAGAGTTCCCAGGCTTTCTGTTTTTAAGCAGACTTTCTTGAATAACAGAACAAGTTTTGCTTACCTTCAGTATTCCGGGACCTCACCTGACGTTGATGATGATTCAAAACTATCAGCCAGGGCCGCTGCAAATTCTTCTCCAACCCGAAAGGAGCCTTCCACATCTATCAAAGTTTGACCTGCCCATTCACACATGTAATTTACTGTATCTGTTGCTACTGATGTGGTCTCCACTTCATTGTGGAGCCGGGAAGTCTACTCGCACAGTGCTTCAGAGAACATCTTCGGGACGCCTGCCACAGTCCCGTGGCCAAACACTTCAACTCTCTCGCCCACTCCACCAAGGACATGCACAGGACATAGAACATAGAGAATTGCAGCACAGAACAGGCCCTTCAGCCGTCGATGTTGTGCCGACCTGTGAACTAATCTCAGCTCTTCCCCCTGCACTATCCCAAAATCATCCATGTTCTTAGCTAAGGATTGTTTAAATCTCCCTAATGCGGCTGAGTTGACTACCTGAGCAGGTAGGGCATTCCACGCCCTTACCACTCTCTGCGTAAAGAACTTGACTCTGACATTTGTCTTAAATATATCACCCTCTCAATTTGTAATTATGCACTCTCATACAATCTGACGTCACAATCCGAGGAAAAGGTCTTTCCCCGTCTACGCTATCTGATCCTGTGATCCTCTTGTATGTCTCTATCAAATATCCCCTTAGCCTTCTTCTTTCCAATGAGAACAGAACCAAGTCTCTCAACCTTTCCTCATAAGACCGTCCCTCCAGACCAGGCAACATCCTGTTAAATCTCTTCTACAATGCTTCCACATCCTTTCTGTACTGGGGGACCAGAACTGTACACAATATTCCAAGTGTGGCCACATTAGCCATTTGTATAGTTGTAGGTCCTGGGACTTATCCATCGCCATTCCCGAACCACCAGACACCTCATTTTTACTCACCTGATATTACCCCGGTTCGAAACTTCCAACTTAGCACTGCCCTCAAGACCTATTTCACCTGTTCATCCTCCTTCTCAACTATTTGCTCGACCTTCCTCTCTGACTCTTCAGTAAAGTGTTCAACAAGGTTCCCCATGTGAGACTGGTTAGCAAGGTTCGGTCTCTTGGAATACGGGGAGAACTCGTAATTTGGTAACAGAACTGGCTGAAAGGTTAAAGATAGAGGGTGGTGTTGGAGGGTTACTTTTCAGACTGGAGGTCTGTGACCAGTGGATTGCCACAAGGATCGGTGCTGGGTCCATTACTTTTCATCACCGATATAAATGATTTGGGTGTGAGCATAAGAGGTACAGTTAATAAATTTGTTGATGACACAAACATTGGAAGTGTAGTGGATGGCAAAGAAGGTTACCTCAGATTACAACGGAATCCTGTTCAGATGGGCCAATGGGCTTAGAAGTGGCAGATAGAGTTTAATTTTGGTAAATGTGAGGTGTTGAATTTTGAGAAAGCAAATCTTAGCAGGACTTACATACTTAATGGTAAGGTATTAGTGAGTGTTGCTGAACAAAGAGATATTGGAGAACAGGTTCATAGCTCCTTGAAAGTGGAGTCGCAGGTTAAAGGATAGTTAAGAAGGTGTTTGGCATACTTTCCTTTATTGGTCAGAGTATTGAGTACAGGAGTTTGGAGGTTATGTTGCGGCTATACAGGACGTGAGTTCGGCCATTGTTGAAATACTGTGTGCAATTCTGATCTCCTTCTTATCGGAAAGATGTTGTGAAACTTGAAAGGTTTCAGAAAAGATTTACAAGGATGTTGCCAAGGTTGGAGGAATTGAACTTCAGGAAGAGATTAGATTAGATTAGATTAGATTCCCTCCAGTGTGGAAACAGGCCATTCGGCCCAATAAGTCCACACCGACCGTCCGAAGAGTAACTCTCCCAGGCCCATTTCCCTCTGTTTAATGCACCTCGCGCTATGGGCAATTTAGCGTGGCAAACCCACCTGACCTGCACATCTTTGGACTGTGGAAGGAAACCAACGCAGACACTGAAGACGTTAAATAAGCGAGGGCTGTTTTCCCTGAAACGTCGGAGGGAAATCCAAAACTAGAGGGCATAGGTTTAAGGTGAGACTGGGAAAATATAAAAGAGACCTAAGGGGCAACTTTTTTTCACTCATAGGTTGGTATATGTATGGAATGAGCTGCCAGAGGAAGTGGTGGAGGCTAGTACAATTGCCATTTTTAAAAGGCATCGAGATGGGTATATGAATAGGAAGGGTTTGGAGGGATATGGGTCGGGTTCTGAGGTGGGACTAGATTGGTTTGTTATATCTGATCAGCATGGACGAGTTGGACAGAAAGGTCTGTTTCTGTGCTGTGCTATGACTCTGTGATCACCTTTACCCTCACCTCCTCTACCTATTGCAGTCTCGGCTGTCTTCCTCCCAGCCCTAATCTCCTCCATTTATCTCACTACTCCCTCAGCTCACAGCCTCATTCCTGATGAAGCCCTATTGCCTGAAACGTCAATTCTTCCTCTTTTCAGCACCACGCTCATATCATGTTGATATCAGGGAGCACTCTCCAGGTTACAGCAGCCCACAACATTACACTCTCATCGGATCACACTGGGCTACACAATCCCACAATATGTCACTTTCAAGGACCCAGTCCGTGTTACACCAACCAATACCATGTCATTGTCAGCGGGACATTCTGGTCTACACCAGCTCACACGATGTCGCTGTCAGGGGGACAGTCTGGGTTACACCAGTCCACACGATGTCACTGAAGGGAAAATGAGGTCTGCAGATGCTGGAGATCAGAGATGGAAATGTGTTGCTGGAGAAGCGCAGCAGGTCAGGCAGCATCTAGGGAACAGGAGAATCGACGTTTCGGGCATTAGCCCTTCTTCAGGAATCCTGAGAGCCGAAGGGCCTGTGCTGCTCTGTAATGTTCTATGTTCTATGTCCTGTAATCTCTTTCCATTGCAAGAACATACTACCTTCCATTCTTCCTGAAAATGAAATGTCAGGTTGTACATCATGCTATAATCCACCTGCCAAACTATTGCCTGTTTACATCTATTTGCAGATTCTTAATTTTCTCTTGATATTTTAATTTCCTCCTTATCTGAGTGTCATCGTCATAGTACATGTGTTCCACTCCTGATCATGACATTGGTTGTAAAAAGTTAAAATTCACACAACACCAGGTTATAGTCCAACAGGTTTAATTGGAAGCACACTAGCGTTCGGAGCGACGCTCCTTCATCAGGTGATTGTCATCAGGATGAAGGAGCGTCGTTCCGAAAGCTAGTGTGCTTCCAATTAAACCTGTTGGACTATAACCTGGTGTTGTGTGATTTTTAACTTTGTACACCCCAGTCCAACACCGACAACTCCAAATCATAGGTTGTAAAAGGTGAGGATCCAGCACTGGTGACTGTCTGTCTCCACTGGTCATGGTCTGTCAAACCAACGAAAAATGATTTATCCTGAGTGTCTGCTTTCTGTTTGATACCCAATCCTTCCCCATTCCTGTGTAGCACATTCGAAGCGCTGAATAAGAACAAGGGACATCAGTCGGCAAATCATCCCCTCAACCCTGCTCCGCCATTTAATGCGATCATGGCTGATGTCATCTCGACCTCAATTCCACTTTCCTGCCCGCTCTTCACCTCCCTTGTTATCCTAAAATTCTAACATTTTGTTGTAGATTAGGCCACGTGAAGAAATATCCACTCCACATCTATATCGTCAATCACCTTTATCATCTTTAAAATTCAATGAGATCTCCTCTCATTCTTCTATACTCTACAGAGTAGAGACCTGAACTGGTCAATCTCTCTTCATGAGATAAACTCCTCATCAGTCGAGTGAAAATCTTCGGACTGCCTCCAATGGAATTGCATCCCTTCTGCAATCAGGTCACTGAAACTGTACATAGTACTCCAGTTGAATCTTACTGATTTCTCGGAAAGTTTAGTAATGTTTCCCTCCTTTCATGCTCTATTCTGTTATGAGTAAATGCTGAAATTGCACTTGCCTTTCCCATTACCTGCTGTACGTGCATGTGCGTTTTCTGTGATATGCACAAGGACACCCAGATCCCTCTGCTCATAAGCACTCTAATATTTATCTCAATATACACAACAAGTTGCCTTTCGCTTCCTCTGATTAATATGGATAATATCATACTGATCCACGTTAAATTTTATTTGCCAGTTGTTGGCTCATTCATCTAAACTAGTTATGTCCATTTGTAAATTGATTTACAATTTTTCATTGCACCAAATTACTTTTCCAAAGGTTTTATTACCAGCTGAAAATGAGGCTGTAGTGTTTTCTATCCCCTCGTCCAAGTAGTGCAATAGATGGCAGATAATCAGGGACTGTAATCTGAAGTCTATGGCACCCCAAAAGATGTCAGCCATTAAACGAATCATATATTCCATCTCTCTGCGTTTGTTGGTTCACCAATCCTCTATCCAAGTGAATAACGTCCTCCTAAACACATGTCTGCCTATTCTGCAGCATATTCTTTTTTTGCAGCAGTTTGATCAATGCCTTCAAGAAGTTCAGGGAGTTTACATCTCCACGATCCCCATTGTCTTCTTTGCTTGTCATATTTTTAGGAGAAGGTGACTCAGTGGATAGTACTGTAGCCTCACAGCGCCAGGGACCCAGGTCCGATTCCAGCCTCGGGCGACTGCCTGTCTGGTGTTTGTACACTCTCCCCGTCTCTGGGTGCTCCGGTGTCCTTCCACAGGTCATAGATGTGCAGGTTAGGTAAATTGATCATGCTAAATTGCCCATAGAGTTAGGTGTATTTGGCAGGGGTAGATAGGAGAATGAGTCTGAGTGGGTTACTCTTCGGAGCGTCGGTGTGAACTAATTGGGCCAAACGGCCTGTTTCCACACTGTAGGGAATCTAATCTAATCTAAGTACAGTCTTCACAAAACCATGCCTCTTCTGATGAATTGTGGTTTGTAATTGCAAAACTGTTGATCTTAATTAACTAGTAATGGATTCTCACAATTTCCCTGACACAGTTTCCCAACAGGTTGCTCGCTACTGTTTTATTCACTAGTGAAAACGATTATGCTGAGGCCTACTCTTCCTATACCCTCTAGGTTCCCTTTCCCACATTCCTGTGAAACAGGCAAAAGGCTTGAAAAGATCTGCTCCGATCGATGTGTAAGATGCATGAGAGACTGAATTAATTCATTCTGTTCCTAGTTTACACATTCGATGGGCTGAATGTCCGCCTGGTTTTCCGACATTATTGTCCCGATGGCCGCAACATCCTGATTAGCAAACGCAAGGACTACTTCTCCTCCTCCTGATGATGTCTCAGAGGCTTTCGGGTTTATGGAATCTTCCTGTTGTTGCCTAACAGTTTGACTGGCTGAAGAGTCTCTTCATACTCCTTCGTAACAGGCTCGAGATATTGAAGAATCACCTTCTGCGTCCCTGAAAATGGATTAAGGGAGTCATTGGTCTGCTCCTGTTCTCATGCAACAGATAAATGGCTGAATTACCTTCTCCTTTCCCATTAAAATTTCAAATAGTTTTATCTCCTGATCTAATTTTCATGTTTCAGGCTCAATGGGCTGAACGTCCTCCTCTTATTCTAGTGTCACAAACTCTTCCCGTTCCTATTTTCCTACTTAAGGAGGCTGAACGGACTGATCCTATTGCTGTTTATCAGGATACTGGTGCTGCATGGCCTTCTCTGGGTTTTGCAATATAGGTTCGAGGGACTGATTGGCCTCCTCTTGGAATTATGTCAGTCTTTAGGGGCTGAATAGCCTGGTCCTGTTCTGCTGTATCAGGATCGAAGACCTTAATATACTTTTGCTGTTCCTGTGTAACGGCTGAAAAAGTGGCATGGATTCCTCCATTTGCTGTGCAATTGGCTTCTGTTGCTGACTCCTTCTGGTTTTTCATGGAAAGATAAGATCATCTTTCATTCTTGTAAACGCCAGTGTGGTGGGTCAACCTGATCATCCTTCCCTTGTAAACTAAAAATATCATTCCAGGAATCAGTTGAGGGAACCATCTCTAATGTGCTTCCAATATAACAATATCCTTTCTTCAGTCAGGGGATTAAATCTGTGCACACGACTACAGAAATGATCTCACTAACATTCTACACAGCAGCAGCAACACTTTACCAGACTGCTGTAAAATTCCCAACCCAGATTCGTGCGGACTCAGCTGTCAGGAGGAATGCACAACATTGTTGATAGATCATTCTCTCCTTCTCTACTCCATCAGTGTAGTGTGAGATCTAGTGAAAATATCATAATGATCCGTGCAAAGAACGAATAACATGACGAGATGATCTCAATGTCCAGATGGGCCTCTCCAACCATCTCACCTTCATCCCGAGAGGCCACGTCTTTCAGTTTCCACAGAATCCGCTAAAGTGGAGCTTAGAAACAGCAAGGAGAAGCAGTCATTAGTGGGAGTTATATATCAAAGTCAAAACTGCAATGTAAATTTTGAGCATATTTCAAAACAGGAAATTAGACTAGAGTAATAATGGCTACCTTCAAGTTATAACGGAACCATGTTAACCCAATTGAATGCTTATGCTGGAAAAAATGGATTTTGCGACCTTATATGCGATTGATTGCATTAATACTGTGTTGAGCACCGAGCTAGAGATGACGCTGTTATTGAATTGATCTTATGTGAGTCGAAGAGCATATGAAAATCTTGCAGTAAAGGAGCTTTGGGCATAGTGATCATAATGTTTTGAATTTTATGTGAGGTCTGAATATGAAACTGTTTACTTTTGAAATTGCAGTTATACACCTGAGTCATGCAAGTTGTGAAGGTATGAGGGGCAAGTTGGCTTCAATGAATTGGAAAAGTACTTGAGAAATATTTAGTGGAAGACAAGCAATAGCTGTTGTGCAAATAGTCAATATATATCTCCCCGCGACAGTGCAAACAGCACAAGGGTAGGGTGACTCAACGATGGTTCACAAAAGAAGTTACCCATTGCATTTGCTCAAAGGACATCAAGTGAATGTCAGATATTGTGGTAAGCCATGGATTCAGAGACATTTGGAACCTGACAAAAGAGGACCAATGAACTGATGAGGAAATCAAAAAGAACAAGGATGCAAACTAACAGGAAACATGGGGAATACTAAATTTTTCTCTCTATACTTGAAACAGAAGTGAAGGCAGGGTCACATGCAGAATGGTGAACATCCGGACAAGATAATTTCTTGCAGACAACTGGAAAAGTGCAGAGAAACTAAACCGTTACATTCATCTCTGTCTTCATAGAAGCAAGATTATCTGATGAGGAAACTCACTCTGTGTTCTCTGGTGATTCAAAAATGAGAGGTGATGACAGTGAAACTTAGAAATTTCACGAAGAGGGACTGACTAACACAGCGGCATGGTCAAGTGTTACCATGCAAGTACAGGGAGGATGCCAGGATATTCTATACGTACATCAAGCAGAACAGAATAACCTGGGATCAATTAAGGCCCATTGAACAGCAAGGGGGCAATCTGTATATAAAGCTGGCAAACATTGATAGATTGTTACATGAGAGCTTCACATCTGTTTTACTTGGGAAATTTAGGATGCAGGTACAGAATTCGAGAAGATGAATTGGGAAGCAGGGATTGGAGGTTTTGGCTGGTGTAAAATTGACCAAATCCCCACGTTTTGGTGAATTGTATCACAGGGTGCTATTGGAGACAGGGTAGGAAAGGCCCTGACCTAAATGTCCACAGAGAGTTAATACACAACTGGAGAATGAGCTAATGCGGTTCCACGTTACAGGAAGGATAGTGAACATAGACCAGGAAAGTATTGACAAATAAGTAGCAGGTCAGTGTTAGGGAAACTATTGTATGAAAGAGGAAAGGAGAAAATTGATCGCCATTTAGAGAGGATATGTTTGAACGAGGGAGTCAGAGTATCTTTATCAGACGGACGTCATGGTGAACGAACTTGATTTTTTTCAAGGTGGTCGTTTGCATGGTTTTTCGGCAAAGCCTTTAACAAAGCGCCATCTGGGAAATTGATAAAGAAAGTGAAATCTCATGGTATCAAGTATAACTTTAAACGTTATAAGGAAAATTGGCTTTGTGGCAGGAGACAGAGGGTGGTTTTAGAAGGCTGTATGTGTGGCCCAGTTGGGTGGTGCAACACAGGGATTATTGAGTATTCATTGTGGCACCTTTGTGGTGTTCATAAATGATATTGATTTGAATGAGGAGGGGGTGGAGAATGAGCATGATAGGTCATTCTGTGCTTGACACAAAGATTGGCTGGATATGGACAGTGTGGAGAAAGGTCGTATGTCACAGGAAGATCTAGATTGAATGGTCAAATGGACAAATGTTGGCATGTAATTCTGATATATATGATGTGATGCACTTTGGAAGAAGGAACCAGACAGGGGAGTAAACAATGAATGGCAGCAGACGAAGAAGCTCAGAGGATGCTTCTCTAAAGATCCCTGAATGTGACTGGACAGGAAAATTAGCAAATTCAGACGGCATATGGGAGCTTGGGTATAGCCTTTAACCATTGGGACATAGATTATAAGAGCTTTCCAGGACTTTGGCTAAGCCATACATGGAATACTGTGTGCAGTTTTGGAAGCCAAATTACAAGAAGAATGTGACTTCAATGGAGGGTGTAGAGGAGATTCACAAGGATATTCCCTGGGATGCAGCACATCGGCTGTGCAGAGAGGCTGCATAAGCTTGGGTCGTTTACTATGGAGGAGAAGGCTGAGTGTGACTTGAGACAGAAGGATAAGATTGCAAGGGGCACAATAAGGATGGATAACCAGCAGCTGTTCCTTTTCGTCAAAGGTTCAAAAACAAGGGAGCATTCTTTTAAAGTGAAGGGATTGACGGTTAGAAATGATTTGAGGATTGTTTTTCACCCAGAGGCTGTTGGGGACTGGATTGCACTTCCTGAGAGTGTAGCTGTCACGGGTAACCTCACAATTGTCATAAAGTACTTGGACGACCATTTGAAGTGTCATAACATTTCTGGCAACAGGTCTTATGTCAGAAAGTGTGACTAATGTAGACAATTCTGACGTCTGAGTCTATGTACAGAATTAATGTTTCTGTGATTTTATAGCTGTGAAAGGTCAATCATTGAGCAGTGTAAGACGGGGAATTGATGGGTTTCTGACAAGTATATGAACATGGTTTTAAGAGCGAACACTAATATCTTCTAAAGGCATGTCATTGGGAAAGGTAATAGAAAACAAATGCATTTTCTTTACAGTCTGAAACCAGGAAATGGAGAATGGAGAACAGAGATATGGCAGAATTATGTAACAACTACTTCTTTTGAAAGTTCCTGCCTAATATTATCAAAATGGGCCTTGCCAAAATTTATAACGTTAACTTGTGGATCAGGCCTATTCTTTTCCAGAACTATTTTCAAACTAAGTAAATTACAGTCACTGGTCCCAAAGTGCTCTCACTTTAACAGTGCAGTCACTTGCCAAACCTTATTTCCCACGAGAAAATAAAGATGATGCCAGGATCAGATCAGCCATGATCGTATTGAGTGCCAAAGGAGGTATGAGGGGCCGAATTTCTGCATATATCTCTGTGTTTGTGGTTTTGTGTATGTATACGTTTGCCTGTGTCTTTGTGTGTGCGCTTTAGTGTATTAGTGTGTGCAACTCTGCATCTGCATCTCTGAGCATTTGCGTTTCTGTTGATTTGGGAGTGAATCCATTGAAACTGGCATCAAAATGTCCCTCCTCACTTCCTCTCCGTCTGTCTCTCCCTCTTATGTTGAAAGTGATGGCATACCCCCCCCCCCCCCCCCCCCCCAGGTGGCCACCCATGCCAATGCACAAATAGCAGCTTTGTTTGGAAAAGGCGTCAAAGACATTGACGATCTCACATTGAATTGAATTACTTTATTGTCACGTGCACTCTAACGAATGCAGTGAAAAGTTTGCAATGTATTTGGTTATGGTACCATCTTAGGTTTAAGACATCTAGCTACAGAAACTTAAGTATTTGGTACAAAATTGAAAGAATAATAAATCAAAGTCCAGCATAAGAATGAAAAGGAAGAAAAAAAACAATGGGCTCCATTTGCAGTCTCTTCACACTGTCTGTTCCAGCAAAAACACCCCAGACTGCACCGGGCCCAGTCTGCAGCCGACGCCTGGCCGAGCCTCCAGACCGTGCCGGGCCCAGTCTCTAGACCACGCCACGCCCAGTCTCCAGAATGCACTGCACCCAAACTCTAGACCATGCTTAGCCCAGTTCCTAGACCATGCCTGGCTCCGTCTCCAGACCACACTGGGCCAGACCCAGTCGACAGATCATCCCAGGCCCAGTCATCAGGCAACACCAGGCTCAGCCTCCAGACTGCACCGCGCCCAGTCTCCAGGCTGCACCGGGCCGAGTCTCCAGGTCACACCGCTCCCAGACTCCAGGCCATACCAGGCTGAGCCTGCCAGCTGCACTGTGATTTAAAGTTCGAGGGTTTGACTCCCTGCACCAACCTCCAGTCTAGTATTCAGCTCCTTCCATCCCAATGGAATAACTAAAAAAAGTTAAACGTTTGGGAAGAAAATGTCCTCCAGAAAACAGAATAACAAAGAGAGACTCAAAGTGCGGGCAGAGCAGAGGAGCTCCTGCTGGAACATTCTGACCCTGTCACCATCTTTTGGACATTTCCTGACAGTTTCCTTCTTCAAATAATGACTTTCGTGACTCAGAGCAGTGTTGCCCGATTCCTTGCAACGCTCTTCCTGAAATATTAACAGAAGGAAGTGAACATGCCCATTGCTGGCCCATATGCTGCCATTGGATTTGTTTCTGGACTTTAGAATCCATTCTCATTATAATTTGGATGAGCAAAAAAGTTAGAGCAAGTGCCAGAAAATTCATCCCAACCTCTTCCAAAGTGCTTTACTCAGAGTGGCCTGGATCCAATTGTCCTGTTGTAGTCTGCATAGCTCCCAGTACTGGGCAGGTATCTAGTCCGGGTTTATACATCAATGCACTGCCGTCGTCTGCACAACTCCGGGTGCTGGACAGATATCCCGTCCAAGTTTATAGATCAAAGCACAGTTTTTTCTGCACTCAGCAGATTGTTGGGTTGAACCTAGCAGAGTGTGATTTACACAGTTTTCTGTGCTGAACAGGTATCTCCTCTGGGTTAATGATTCTCTGTGGTGAATTCAGAATGTGATATAACTGACCATTTCAGCTGATCTGACAATGCCTTTAGTTCTCATTCTTGTGATTGGACCGTCCGTCTCTCACTCCATTAATGTTGCAGTGCACCCATGTACAGTGCATCATATTGGTGAATACAAACTGTCCTGGCAATAGCCACAGCCTCTTCATTAATACGCAAGCAGCCATTCCCATCGTCTTCTGGTCTCCACATAGAAAGAAAGGGTGGCCTGTCAGATAAAGGCTGTCCCCACGATACATGGCTCAAAGCACCACCCCTCTTACCACTCTCAATCGCCAATCAACTACATCAAAATATCCTGTGTGTACTGAGAGCAATGGATGCACTGGGAACACCACACAGCAGACCATCAGGAAGATGGAGCAACATATCCCATGCCTGAGTAGCTCAGAGTGAACCCTCCAGTACTCATTGTATCACGACCTCTTGTAATCTCTCTCCATTTATGTGACATACAGCCTGTTATTCTTCCTGAAAAATTCACAGGTTCATAGTTACCCACATGATGTTCCAATTGCCAAATTGTTGTTCATTGTTTATCCAATTAGAGATTATGTGACTCCTCTTGATAATTTCAGTTCTTACCTATCTTAGTTAGAATACATTTGCTCCATTTATCAGAAAGGTTGATATTGGTTGCAAATCGTTGCGATCATTATGTCACTGAAGTCGTTAATTTGTGTTAAACTGATAAAGACTGATTTACCTTAATTTATCCCAGCTCCCAGCTCAGTAACCAATCCTCCCATAGTAGCTTTAAGAGGCTAATTATTCCGTTCCATTTCCAGTGTAACAGTCATGAACGATTAAAATGTCTGTTCCAATTGCAGTGTAACAGCCTCAATTGGTTGGGTGGCCTCATTCTGTTCCGGTTTAAAAGTCCTGAATAACCTGCTTCAGTACAGGTGTAGTTGTGAATGGTGCTGTACATTTTGGAACCATCAGTGTACGGCCCAGTTCTGCGTTTATGATGGCGGAAAGGCCTTTGATGCTGCAGTTGCTGATTCCCCAGAGTGCATCATGGATGCCCAGTTTCCATTTGCTTGGTCCTTTCGAAGTATGTCCTACTTCTCAGGAGGTAGTGCCACATAATACAGTGGGCGGTATCTTCAATATGAGACAGAGACTTGATCTCCACCAGGATTTTCAGCTAGCTGCTCCAACAGATACTGTGAGGGACAGATCCATCTGTGACAAGCAGTTTGGTGAGAATGTTTCCCTCTTGTTCGTTCCCCAATCACTTCCCACAGTTTGGCTGCTGTGTATTTGAGACCTCACCCTGCTCATTCAATGGTGGGAATGTGGAGGCAACCTTGGTGATGGACATTGAAGTCCCGCACCCAGAGTACGTTCTGTGTCCTTGTCACTCTCAGTGCTTTGTTTGCAATGTCGAGGGGAATTGAATTATCACCGAGAGATGGTGTGTTGTGTGTGGCAGTAAATATCCATCAGCAGGACATTTTCTTGACCTTCTTTGACCTGTCACCATGAGATTTCCCAGGCTCTCGAATCAATGCTACTTTCCTGACTATCCCACTGTGTCCCCACGACTGGTGGATCTTTCCTGACAGTGAGACAAGGTATACCCAGGCATGGTTATGGAGCTTAATGAAACATTGTCAAATCAGGCCTGATTCTGTGAGTATGATGGTGTCAGACTTTTTCCTTAAACGGTCAATATGAGGACAAACACCTAACAATGGAGCAAGGAATAATGGGTTAAAAGCTGAATGACAGACACACTATCGGAATTTGTGTTGTCCTCTCTAAATAGACAGGAATTCCATGCATACTCTCTGAGGGAAATGGATATGATCTAATGGCGTACCCGGGCTCATACTATAACTGAGATGGCTGCAGAGTGACTGATATTGAGAAATTAATATCCACAACATTTTATATTTGGGAGTGTTATACAAAAATGAAAAGGAAGTGGGGAAGGTCTCAGAATAAGGATTTGCATCTGTATGATCGTAAAAGAGGACCTTGCATCAAATGATTGAGATCTTGCCTTAACCATATGGTTTTTGTGCAAAGTGCCAGTTGAGTTGAGTTTGGAGAAAGATTCCCACTATGAGGCTGAGTGGGTCACCAAACCAAATGGACAGAAGAATCTGTGTGATGTGTGTCTTTATGACGCTATCACAGCCTATACCCGACATTCTTCAGAACATTCTATAACTGACGTTCCCTGGAATATTCTATAACAGACATTCCTCAGAACATTCTATACCTGACATAGCCAGTAACATTCCATAACTGACATTCTCCGGAACTTTCCTTACCAGACATTCCTCGAAACATTCTCTCCCTGACATTATTTGCGAACGGCCGAACGTCAGTGAATTGAACAAAAGTTAAGAACCAAAGGGAAGAGATCTCTTTCCAGGGAGAAGGAGACGATGTTCCCATGTCCTGATAGGCAGTTAACGGTTTAAAAACATTTTTCCTGAGTTTACCGCAGAGGAACCGACCACAATTTGCATTAAAAGACAGAAATATCCAACCTATGCTTGTCTTCAAGGAACTGAGAAAGAATCCTTCAAGACTGCAACGGCTTCACCCTCTGTATAAGGAATAAGAAAGAAGTGACCTTTGACTGCTCTGGAGTGATTGAGTGTGTGGGAACCACCTGGAAACCATCTGTTCTCATGTGTGTATCTTTGTGTGTTTGGGCATGGAGGGTTTCTTATGTTTTATGACACATTTTTGTCAGTAATTCAGAACTTCACATTTGTTATTTGAGCTCCAAGTATTTGAATAAATCACTGAATACGTGACACAGTTGAAACTCTCATTGGATCCTCAATCAAACTGATCATTCTGCCTCCAGGCTGATGTATAATGTGCTTGTGTTCCTTCCTCACAGTGAACGTAATGACAATCTATGTCCTGCTTTATAAAGATTGTGTGTTGTCTCCATGCGTCAGACGTTACCTGGGGGCCATGGCAGCGGCGGATCTACTGGTCATTATTCTCGACCTGATACTGAAACACATTCCCATTGTTTATCGGGAACAGTTTTATTTCCTGTACTTCATCCCTGTGTGTAATACACATGTGGCCCTGCTTTATGCAGCCACTGACTGTTCTGTCTGGTTCACCGTCATATTCACCTTTGGTCGGTTTGTGGACATTTGTTGCTAGTAGCTGCAATGTTATACTGCACTTAGAAAAAGGCGGCTGTGGTTCTGGGAGCAGTGACTGTCCTGAGCTGTTTAAAGCATATTTTCTGGTATTTTATGCTCACAGCTCAGTATTGGCTGGTGAACACACCCTGTTTTTGTGATGCAACAATCACTGTTCAATTCTCTCGTGTCTGGGCTGCAATCGAGTTCCTTCACTGCATTCTAACACCGGGTCTCCCATTTCTCCTGATTCTGCTGCTCAATGATTTAACCATCAGATACATTTTAGAGACCAGCAGAGTCCACAGGAGACTCATACCAATGGGGACACTCTATCTGACACAGAAATGAGAAACCGAAAAAAATCTATCCTTTTACTGTTTGTGATCTTGGCCAATTTCATCCTGTTATGGTCACCATTAATTGTGTATTCTATATGTCCCCGTAAGTATTGGATTTTGTATCGGTCTGTGTTTATAGATTACTTTGTGCAGGAATTGGACTTCAGCTGCAACTCCTCAGTTGCTGCACAAACACCGCGATTTAGCCATGACTCAGACTGCAGCTGAAGAAGGTGCTGAAATTCCCTTTACCCAAATAAATCAACCAAATCAAATTCACTCATTAATAAATCCACCTGGATTTTCTAATTTCCGTTCATTGTTTCAGCGATGAAGCAATCTGTCACTCTGTTAACAGAACGAGGGTATCTCTGGTTTGTCCAATCTTATCCCACAGTGGGTTACAGGGACACATTTCAATGTTACACACAATTCAGGGGCTATTGCGTAAAGGCATTTTCCTACTAATTGTTTCTAACACTTCACTTTGTAAACAATAAAAATATTCATTAAAAGAGCCGAGCAGCAGAGTTAACAAGAATGTGGTTTGTATTTGTATTGAAGAAGCTGACCTGGAGAGAGACAGACTCAGCCCCAGGTCCTGGTCCTCAGAGAAGGGAAGGGGACCGAAGCCCCTGCGCTCAGGAGTTGCGTTTAAGTCTCTCTGTACTTCCTGTCCCCTCTCGGTCCTCCACTCTGACTAGCGCTGAGCAAAACTCATCTCTCTACTCTGTTCCCTCATCTCCACTCAACCCCATCCATTTCTCTCTGTGTGTCCATCCCTCACTTTCCCTCCTCTCCATCAACCCCTCTTGAACTCTCTTCCATTTTCTCTCACAGCTCCTTCCCCTCATTTTTCTCCCTCTCTCCTTCCGCATTTCGCTCTTTCTCTCACTGTCTTCCTTTCACTCTGTGTCATCACCCGCCACTCTCTCTCTCTCCCCATCTCTCTCTCTCCGCGTAAACCCCCGATTGCTCCATCCACCTCCACTCTTCTTTCTCATCCACCCTTCCTCTCTAACTCTGCTGTGGTCTCTGTCTCTTTTCCACCTCTCTACCTCTCCCACATTTTCTCCCTTTCTCCCTTCCCACTCACTCCACGTCTGTCTATTCTCGCTTCTCTCTCCACCCTCTCCACCCACCATCCGTCTCTGGGTCAGAGGGAGACGGAAAGAAGACCGAGACAGAGTGTATCAGATAGAGTGAGGGAGGGGTATACATTCAGTTAGAGGGAAAGCGAGGAGAGAGAGAGAGAGAGAGTGGGAGGGGGAAAATAAAGAGTGGGGTGCACAGATAGAATAGACTGGGTAGAGAGAGAGAGTGGCAGGAGGGTAGAGAGTTTCGGGGGGATTGAGAGCGAGAGTGTCTGGGGAATAGACACAGAGAGTGCAAAGAGAGTAGAGTGCGAGATAGTGGGAGGGGGTAGAGAGCGAGTGGAAGGAGACAAAGCGACACAGTTGTGCATACAGAGAAAGAGATGGAGAGAGGGTGTGATGGGCATAGCTAGAGAGTAGGATGGGGTCGGAGAGACAACGACAGAATGTGGATGGTAAAGATAGATTGTGGGACGAGTATGTGCAGAGACAAAGAGTGGGAGCGGTCAGAGAGAGAGAGAGAGAAAGGAGGAGTTTGTGGAGGGATGTAGAGAGACAGTGGGGAGGAAGAGCGAGAGAATGAGAGAAAGAGTGAGAAGACGGTAGAGAGAGAGTGGGAGGGGTCTTAGAGAGGGAGAGAGTGGGAGTGGTGCAGAGAGAGAGGGAGAGGGGTCAGAGAGAGAGGGAGAGATAGTTGGAGGGAGTAGAGAGCAAGGTTGCTAGGGGAGAGTGCACTGAGTGAGAAAAAGTGGGGTGATAGGGAGATAAAGAGATAGGGAGGGTAGAGGGAGAGAAAGTGGAAGGGATTAGAGAGAGAGAGATGGAGCGGGGAGGCAGAAACAGATAGAAAGAGAGGGTGTGGGATAGAGACAGAAAGAGAGAGTGGGAGAAGGGTAGAGAGTGAGTAGGAGTTATAGAGAGAGAATAGGAGGGAGATAGAAAGTGGAAGAGGCTCGAGAGAAAGGGGAATGTTGAGCAAGTGTGGGAGCGGGATAGAAAGAGACAGGGGGTGTAGGGTAAAAAGAAAGAGATAGAAAGAGGGTGTGGTGCAGAGAGAAAGAGTTGAAATGAGGTAGAAAGGGAGTGGGAGGGGGATATAGAGATTGTGGAAGGGGTGCAGAGAGAAAGGGAGTGGTGTATAAGAGGTGGAGAGACAGAGTGGGGATGAACGAGGGAGTGAGAGGAGGTTACGGAGAGAGAGTGGGAGGCGGTTGGAGAGGGAGAGATGGAGAGTTGGAGGAGGAAGAGAGAGTGGGAGGAGGGTAGAGAGAGAGAATGGGAGTGGGTAGAGAGAGTGGAAAAGGATAGAGAGAGTGGAAGGGGATAGAGAGAGGGGGCAATAGACAGAGGGAGAGAGAGTGGGGATGTGGAGAGAGAATGCGAGACTGTTTAAGAGAGAGAGAGTGGGAAGGAGAAGAGTGAGAGAGTGGGAGGTGGGTATATATAAAGAGAAAGGGATGTTAGAGAGAAAGTGGAAATGGGTCGACAGAGATAGACTGAGGGGGAAGAGAGAATGGTAGGGAGGTAGAGAGAGAGAGAAAGAGTGGGAGGGGTAGAGAGATAGTGGGGGATAAAAAGAGAGAGTGGGAATGGGGTAGAGAGACAGTGTGGGAGGTGGTAGAGAGAGAGAGGGAGGAGTTGAGGAGAGCGCGAGTGGGAGGGAATAGAGACACAGTGTGGGATGGTATAGAGACAGAGAGATGGAGGGAGTAGACAGATTGAGAGTGGGAGAGGGGTAGTGAGAATGGGAGAATGTTAAATGGAGACAGGTCGGGGGGAGAGAGAGGGAGGGGATTGAGGAGAGAGAGGTCGTGGGAGGCGTGAGAGAGAGTGGAAGGGGGATACAGAGCGAGTGTGAGTGGAGTAGAGAAGAGGTGAGTAGGTTCGATGGAGAGAGTGGGAGGGCATAAAGAGAGATTGCGAGGGGGATAGAGTGTGAGAGAGGGATAGAGATAGAGAAGGAGGAGGGTAGAGACGGAGAGTGGGAGGGGTGTAGATAGGGAGGGCAATGCAGAGAGAGAGTAAGATAGGAGGTAGAGAGAGAGTGTGGGATGGTTTAGAGAGAGAGTGGGGGTTAGAGAAATTAAGAGACAGACAGTGGCTAAGGGGTAGAGAGTAAGAGAGTGTGATGGTACAGAGAGAGTGGGAGCAGTAGACAGATTGAGAGTGGAAGAAAGGTCGAGAGACTCGGAGGGTGTTAGAGGAAGATAGGTGGAGGGGAGGGGCAAGAGGGAAAGAGCCTGGGAGGGGGAGAGAGACAGTAGGAGAGCATAAGAGGCGGAGAGAATGGGATGGTGGTCAAGAGAGAGAATAAGAGGAGGGTAGAGAGCGAAGCAGTGGTCAGGGGTAGAGAGACGGGGTGTAGAGAAATAGTCGGAAGGAGGTAAAGAAAGAGAGTGGGAGGTCTTTAGAGAGAGACTGGGAGGTGGGAGACCGCGTGGGAGGTGTCTCGAGCATGAGATAGAGTGGGAAGGGCGTAGAGAGAGAGAGACAGGATGGGGTAGAGAGAGAGTGGGATGGATTAGAGACAGAGAGAGAGAGATAGTCCAGGGGGTAGAGAGGGCACGCATGAGAGGAGCGTGGAGAGAGAGAAAGAAAGCGTGGCAGTGGGGCAGTGGGAGAGAGGGAGGGGTAAACAGAGAAAGTGGGAGAGGTATAGAGAGTGAGGTATGGTAGAGAGAGTGTGAGAGGGTAGAGAGACAGAGGGGGTCTAGAGAGAGAGTGGGGTCTAGAGAGAGAGAGAGAGAGAGACAGAGAGACAGACGGGGTTAGAGAGTGTGCGAGGTGGGTTGAGAGAGAAAAGGGGAGGGTGAGAGAACGAGAGGGGAGATGTGTAGAGAGAGACTGGGAGCTGATAGAGTGAGTTGGGGGGTGGCTGAATAGACCTTGAGAGCGAAAGTGGGAACAGCGTAGAGAGTGAGAGAGAGATAGAATGGGGTAGAGAGAGGGATAATCGTAGGGTAGAGAGAGAGAGAGTGCAATGAGAGTCTTGTGGAGAGAGAGAGAAAAACCGTGGAAGTAAGGGGGAGGGAGAGAGAGGGAAGGTAGACAGCGAGAGAGTGGGAAATGTGTGGGGAGTGGGGTGTTCTAGAAAGAGAGAGTATGAGGGAGTAGGGAGAGTGTGGAGGTCTGGAGAGAGAGAGCTCGACACACAGGGGCTTAGAGAGAGAGTGGGAGGGGATTACAGAGGAAGAGAGAGGATAAGCGAGGAAGAGAGTAGGAGGAGATAGAGAGAGAGAGAGAGGGTGTAGAGAGGGATTAATATAATTTCAAGAAAGAGGGAGATGTGGAGAAAGATTGAGAGAACAAGAGTGCGAGGGGCAGAGAGAAAGAGAATGGGAGGGTGTAGAGAACGAGAGTGGTCGGGATGTAGAAAGAGAAAGAGAGGGGGTAGAGTGGGGTGGTTTAGAGAGAGAGGCGACGAGGAGAATTATTGAGAGACAGAGTGGGAGAGGGGTAGATAGAAAGAGAGTGGGGGTTAGAGAGAGAGTGAGAGGAATCCCGAGAGAGAGAGAAAGGAAAGGAGAGTGTTAGCGTAGTAGAGGGAGATGGGTAGTGTGGGAGGGGAAGTAGAGAGAGTGGGAGAGGGAGAGAAATAGTAAAAGGGGATAGAGGCAGAGAGAGAGTAGGAGGAAGATCGAGAGAGAGAGTAAGAGGACGGTATAGAGAGAGAGTTGGTAGAGAGTGCGTGGGAAGGGGATCGAGAGAGAGTGAGAGGGTTTAGGAAGAGAGAGAGTGGTTGATAGAGAAAGAGGAAGAGTAATGAAGAGAGAGAATGGGAGGTGGTAGAGGGAGTGAGGGGTGTCTAGACCTTGAGAGGGTTTGTGTGAAGGGCGTAGAGAGAAAGATGGAGTGGGGTAGACAGAGAGAGTGGGATGGATTACAGAGAGAGAGAGAGATAAGCAAATGGGGTAGAGAGAGAGAGAATGAGAGGAGCATGGAGAGAGACAGAAAGAAAGCGTGGAAGTGGGGCAGAGGAGGAGAGATGGGGTAGACAGAGAGAGAGTGGGAACGATGTAGAGTTCGGGGTATGGAAGAGGGAGATAGTGTGAGGGGCAGCGACAGAGAGTGGGAGGGGTGTAGAGAGGGAGAGATGGAGGGTTGTAGAGAGAGAAAGAGAGAGGGGTTAGAGAGAGTGTGTGAGATGGTTTAGAGAAAGAGAGAAAGGGGGTATAGAAAGATTGAGAGAAAGTGGGATGGTTTAGAGAGAAAGTGTGGGAATGATGGAGAGAGAGAGAAGGAAGGGTAGAGAGAGAGAGTGCGAGGAGATTAGAGTGAGAGATAAGGAAGCGGGTAGAGAGCACGAGAAGAGGGAGGGATGTAGACAAAGAAAGAAACAGAGAAGGTTGGAGAGTGAATGCGTAAGATGGTTGAGAGAGAGAGGGAGGGATGTAACAAGATTGAGAGAGAGTGGGAGAGAGGTAGAGTGAAAGAGAATGGGAGAGGTAGGGAGAGAAAGTGGGGGGGGGTAGTGAGAGAGTGGGATTGTTTAGAGAGACAGAGTGGGAGTCATGCAGAGTGAGAGAGAAGGGGAAGGGATGTAGAGAGACAAAGAGAAAGACAGGACAGAGAGCGGGAATGTGGGATGGTTTAGAGAGAGAGAGTGAGGGGTGCAGAATGATTGAGAGAAATAGAGCTGGAGAAGGGTAGATAGAAAGAGAGTGAGTGTGGAGAGAGAGTAGGGAGATAAAGAGAGAGTGGGATGGTTTAGAGAGAGTAGGTTATGCAGAGTGCCTGAGAGGGGGAGGGGCATAGACGGAGAGAGAAAAGGAGGGGGGTACTGAGAGAGAGAGTGAGAGGGATGTAAAGATGCACAGGTGGAGGAATGCAGAGAGAGAAAAAGAGAGTCGGGACAAAGAGCAAGAGTGTGGGATGGGTTAGAGGGAGAGAATGAGGGGTGTCGAAAGATTGAGAGAGATAGAGTGGGAGAGCAGTCGAGAGAAAGAGAATTGGGGGTACAGAGAGAGAGAGAGAGAGACAGAGAGAGAGTGCCGGGGTGGTGTAGAGAGTGGAATATTTTCAAAGAGAGAGGGTGTGGTCTAGACAGATTGAGAGAGGGTGGAAGAGAGGTAGAGAGAAAGGGAGTGGGTGGGCGTTAGACAGAGTAAAAGAGATAGAGTGAGGGGGGTGCAGAGACAGTGAGAGAGAGAGACAGACAGAGACAGAGTTGGGTAGAAAGAGAGCGGAGAAAGAGGTTGGAGACAGAGAGATATAGGCAAAGGGGCTTGAGAGAGAGAAAGAGAGCGTGAGATGAGTGTGAAGAGAAAGAAAGAAAGTAGAAATGCGGCAGAGGGAGTGAGAGTGAGAGGGTAGAGGGGATGAGAGTGAGTAGAGAGAGAGAGATTGGGAGAGAGAGTGGGAGGGTGTCATATGCAAAGAGAGGGATTGGGAAGCAGGAAGCGAGAGTGGGGGAACAGAGAGAGAGAGTCGGGGCTGAGAGAGAGTGGGAGGGTGTATGGACAGAGGGAAGAGGTGGGGATAGAGAGAGAGAAAGAGTGGGAAAGCGTTCGAGAGAGTGAGGTTGGGAGAGGCTGCAGAGAGAGAGAAGAGAGGGTAGTGAAGAGATAGAGAGTCTGTGAGAGGGAGGCAGAGAGACAGTGAGAATGGGGTGGAAAGAGAGTGAGAGTGGGAGGGGGAGAGACAGAGTAGGAGAGGTGTAGAGGGAGAGGGAGAGAGTGAAAGTGAGAGGCAATGTAGAGAGAGTGGGATTGGATAGAGACAGAGTGTGGGATGGCGAAGTGAGAGAGATGAAGTGAGTTAGAGAGAGTGAGAGAGAGTGGGAGGGAGTAGAGAGAGTGTGTGGCGGGGTGTATAGAGAAAGAGATAGATAGAGAGAGTGTGAATTGAAATGTAGAGTTTATTCAAGGATCAGCAACTGCGGGTCCTTGATAAGTATGTACCTCTCAGGCAGGGGGAAGTGATCGAACGAGCGAGCCGTGGCTTACTGAACAAGTTGATTTTCTTGTCAAGACGAAGAAGAAGGCTTATGTTAGGAGGAGACGTGAAGGTTCAGTTAGGGCGCTTGAAATTTACAAGTTAGCCAGGAAATACCTAAACATGAGGTAAGAAGAGCTAGGAAAGATTATTAGAAGGATTAAGGAAAACTCTAAAGCTTTCTCTAGATGCATCAGCAATAAAAGATGACGAGATGAAGAATAGGTGCAATTAAGGAAAGTAGTTGGAACTTGTGCCTGGAGTCCGAGGAGAGATGGGAAGCACTAAATGAATATTTTTCGTCAGTATTCACACTGGGAAAAGACGAAGAGAGTACCGAGATACAGGCTATAGATTAGACGGGATGCAGGTTCGCAAGGAGAAGGTGTTAGAAATTCTGGGAAGTGTGAAAATGGATCAGCCCCCTGTGTCAGGCGAGATTTATCTTAGGATTCTCTGGGACGTCAGGGAGGCGATTGCAGAGCATTTGGATTTGATCTTTATGTCGTCATTGGAGACACGAATAATATCAGAATACTGAAGGAAAGCAAATGTTGTCCCCTTGTTCAAGAGGGAAGTAGAGACAGTCCTGTAATTATAGACCAGTGAGCCATACCACGGTTGTGAGTAAAGTGTTGGAAAACGTTATAAGAGATTGGATTTATAATCATGTAGAAAGGAATAAGTTGACAAGGAATAAGTCAACAAGGTTTTGGGAAGGGTAGGTCGTGACTCACAAATCTTATTGAGTTCTTTGAGATGGTGACCAAGCAAGTGGATGAGGGTAAAGTAGTTGATGGGTTGTATCTGAATTTCAGTAAGGCATTTGATAGTGTTCTCCAAGGCATGCTATTGTACAAAATATGGAGGCATGGGATTGAGGGTGATTTAGGGGTTTGGATCAGAAGTTGGTTAGCTGAAAGAAGACAGATTGTGGTGATTGATGGGAAATGTTCATCCAGGGGTTAATTGTGGTGTACCGCAAAGATCTGTTTTGGGACCACTGTTGTTTGTTGTTTTTATAAATGAACTGGATGTGGGCGTAGGAGGATAGGTTAGTAAATTTGCGGATGACATTGAGGTCAGTGGAGTTGTGGATAGTGTTGAAGGATTTTACAGGTTACAGAGGGAAGTAAAGCTGAAGAGCTGGGCTGAGAGGTGGCAAATGGAGTTTAATGCGGAAAGGTTGGAGGTGTTTCACTTTGGAAGTAGTAACAGGAGTACAGAGTACTGGACTAATGTTAAGATTCTTGGTAGTGTAGATGAGTAGAGCGATCTCGGTGTCCATGTATATAGATCCCTGAAAGCTGTCACCCAGATTGATAAGGTTGTTAAGAAGGAATAAGGTATGTTTTGTTTTTGGCAGAGGGATTGGGTTTTGGAGCCATTAGGTCACTTTACAGCTGTACAAACCTCTGGTGCAGCTGCACTTGGAGTATTGCATCCAGTTCTGTTCGCCACATTATAGGAAGGATGTGGAAGCTTTGGAAAGGGTGTTGCCTTGTCTGCAAGGAAGATCTGTGGAAACACAGAGGGGCTTGAGTCTATTTTCGTTTGAGAGAAGATGATTGAGAGGTGATCAGAGGGCTAGTTAGGGTGGACAGTGAGAGCCTTTTTTCTCAGATGTTGATGGCTTGCACGAGAGGACACTGCTATAAGTTGAGGGTTGCTAGATATAGGACAGATGTCAGAGGTAGGCTCTTTACTCAGAGAGTAGCAGTGGTATGAAACACTCTATCTGCGAAAACTAATTTGGTCCAACGACCATTTATGAGCATATATATGGTGGTTGGATAAACATTTGGATGATAATATAATAGTGTAGGATAGATAGGTTCCAAATTGGTTTCACAGGTCGACACAACATCGAGGACAGAAGGACCTGTACTGCTCTGGCATATTCTATGTTCTGTGAATATCGCATCTCTGGGAAGTGCTGTCGAAGTTCTATGGAACTGATGTCCCACCGACATGTCCACATGATGAGAGACTTTTCAGGTGCTGGGACTGGGTTCTTGTGATCATCTCACTCTCAATACAACAGTGCGTTCACAGTGGGGAGAACGCATTTATCTGCCCCATGTGATAAATACAGTTATCTCACTCATTGACCCTGCTAAGAGAGCAGATATATCACACTGGGGGTAGACCATTCACAAGTTCCATGTGGGGGAATGAATTTACTCACTCACTGGTGCAGAGATGTACTGCTGAGGCTACAAAAGGCTCAGACCACATTTGGAATATTGTCATAGTTTTGGGCCATGTGTCTAAGGAAAGATGTGGTGGTGTTGGAGTGGTCCAGAGGAGGCTTACAATGGGTGGCACAGTGCCTCAGTGGTTCGCAGTGCTGCCTCGCATCCTCAGTAACATGGGTTCAATTCCAGTCTTGGGTGACTGCTTGTGTGGAGTTTGTACATTCTCCCCCAGACTGCATGGATTTTCTCCCAAAGGCCAAAGATGTGCAGGTTAGGTGGGTTGGCCATGGGAAGTGCAGAGTTACAGAGATAAGGGTGAGTTTGGCGTGGGTGCTGTTCAATGGGTCAATGGGCTTGTTGGGCCGAATCACCTGTGTCCACATTGTCGTGATTCTAAGAGAACAAGATTGATCGCAGGGATGAAGAACTTATCATTTAAGAATAAGAAAGGAATCACACATCAGATATATGCAAGTAGGTTCAAATGATTCAAATTCAACAGTATAAGGAGTGTAGGGGTATTCTTAAGAAAGGGATCAGGAAGGCACAGAGCGGCTCTGAGATAACCTTATTTGTCAAGGCTAAGGATACGCCAAGTATATTAAGAGCTAGATATCTTTATGTTGAAGCTCACGGGATGGGAGAGATATTAAATGACCAGTTCACGTCCGTTTTTACAATGGAGAGTGAAATAAAGGCTAGATAACTCATGGAACTAAATATTTACGTTTTGAAAATATTTACATTACAAAACAGGAAATGCTGGAGGCCTTAGAAAAAGGTGGATATTTCTCTGGGAACTATTTGAGGAGGTGTAGGGGGCAGTGGAGAAGGTTACTCTAGAGCAAAACCGGATCTTGATCAGATGGACGAATAGGCTGAGGAGTGGCAGATGGAGGTTAATTTAAATAAAGGTGAGGTGCTGTATTTTGGAAACGTAAATCAGAGCGGAGTTGGAGGATTTGAGCTATAGGGAGTGGCTGAATAGTCTGGGGCTGTTTTCCCTGGAGCATCGGAGGCTCAGGGGTGACATCATAGCAATTTATAAAATCATGAGTGGTGTCGATAGAGTGAATATACAAGGTCATTTCCTTGGGGTGGGGCAGTCCAAAACTAGATGACGGAGGTTTAGGGTGAGAGGGGAAAAAATTAAAAGGGACCCAAGGGGCAAGTTATTTGAGCAGAGTGTGGTGCATTTATGGAATTATCTGCCAGAGGAAGTGGTGGAAGCTGGGACAGTTACAATATTTAAAAGGCATCTGGATGGGTACATGAATAAGAAGGGTTCAGAGGGATATGGGCTAAGTGATGGCAAATGAGACTAGATTAATTTAAGTAATGCAGTCGGCGTGGATGAATTGGACTGAAGGGTCTGTTTCCTTGCTATACATCTCTATGACTCTGGTGTATTCCACAATTTTGTTGGAAGTTTGGGGCGCAACTGTGGGAACCCTTGCAGAAATATTTGAATCAACTATAAATATGGTTGAGGTGTCGAATTACTGTGGAGTGGCTAATGTGCCTTTGGCTAAGAAGGGATGGAAGGAGAAACCTAGCAACTCTCGACCTGTGAGTTTAGATTTGGTGTTGGGTAAGTTGTTGGAAGCAATTCTGAAAGATAAGAATTATATGCATTTTGAGAGACAAAGAATGATTCAGGATAATCAGCATTGTTTTGTGTGAGGGAAACTGTGTCTCACAAATATGATTGAGTCTCTTGAGGAAGTAAGCAAGAAGATTGATGAGGGCGGTGTGAGACATTATTGACTTGGACTTTAGTAAAGCCTTTGACTAAAGGTTCTGCACGTTAGACTAATCCTTAGAGTTAGATCACATGGGGTTTGGGGAGCTTTCCAATTGAAGTTAAAATTGTTTTAATGGCAGAAGACAGAGAATGCTGGTGGAGCATTCTTTCTCAAACTGGCGAACTGTTCCCAGCGGATCATTGCTGGATCCACTTTGGTTTATCATTTTATAAATGATTTAGACGAAATTACAGAAGGCCTGATAAGTAATTTTACATATGACACCAAAATTGGTGGCATAGTGGACAGCGAAGAAAGTTAACCAAGATTGCAAAGCCACATCTTGATCATTTCGGACAATAGGCTAAGTAATGGCAGATGGCATGTAATTCAGAAGATAAATACTGGCACAATTAAAAGTAGTTACACTGTTGGATCTTGCTGTTATATCTCGTCCGAAATGATGAGCTGGAAATGCTTCCCTCCGCTTCATCCAGGGCACAGTCATCCATGCGAGTTGGTGGTGGAGTAATCTCCTCACCAGAGCTCATTCGCTCCAATCACTTTTCTGTCTTGTCTTGACACTTTAACCTGACTTTATTTTGGCGCTTTGGTCTTTGAAGCTAGGTCGTAGAGGCGGCAACAGCGGTAGCTGGGGCACTTTGGCAATCAGACACAAGGCAGCCGGTCACAACCAGCAGCATCAAGACTTCAGCAATATCCACAGCTGGATTCTGCCGTGAGACAGCCGAAATGGCAATGAAGCATAGCAGCAGAACGGGCCCAGAGTGGGACCGAACATGGGCAGTGACAGTGAACGATTTTTACAGTAGCGAGGCCTGGCGTGCCCGATGGGGGTCAGCAGCAGTTAGTGCCGAAGCCTGGTGATCCCGATGTAGGTCAGCAGCAACAATCAGCGTTGACGACTGGTGTGCCTGATGTAGGTGAGCAGCAGCAATCAGTGGTGAGGCCTGGTGTGCCTGAAGTAGGTCAGTAGCAGCAGCAGCAGCAGCAGTCAGAGGTGAGGCCTGGTGTGAGCGATATCGGTCATTAGCAGTCAGTGGCGAGGCCTGGTGTGCACGATGATAGGTCTGCAACAGTCAGCGGTGAGGGCTGGTGTGCCCGATGTAGGTGAGCAGCAGCAGCAGTCAGTGGTGAGGCCTGTTGTGACTGATGTAAGTCAGCACCATCACCAGCAGTGAGGCCTTCTGTGCCCAATGTAGGTTTGTACCAGCAGTCAACAGTGAGGCTTGGTGTGCGCGATGTTGGTCAGCAGCAGTCAGCGGTGAGGTCTGGTGCACCCAATGTAGGTCAGCAGCAGCTCTCAGTGGTGTGTCCTGGGGTGCCTGATGTAGGTCTGCAGAATTCAGCAGTGAGGCCGGGTGTGCGCGAAGTACTTCAGCAGCAGCATTCAGTCATGAGGCCTAGTGTGCCCGATGTAGGACAGCAATAGCAGGCAGCGATGAGGCCTGGTGTGCCTGATGTCGGTCAGGAGCAGCAGTCAGCAGGGAGACCTGATGTGCACAATGTTGGTCAGCAGCAGTCAGCGGTGAGGACTGTTGTGCCAGATGTAGGTCAGCAGCAACAGACAGTGTCGAGGTGTGGTGTGCTGGAAGGAGATCAACAGCAGCCCTGAGCGGTGAGGCCTGATGTGTCCAAGGTAGGTCAGCAACAGTCAGCAGGGACGCCTGGTGTGTCCAAAGTTGCTCAGCTGCAGTCAGCAGGGAGGCCTGGTGTGACCGATGTAAGGCAGCAGTACTCAGCGGTGTGGACTGTTGTGCCCGAAGTAGGTCAGCAGTAGCGGTCAGCAGTGAGACCTGGTGCCCGATTGTGGCCAGCAGCAGCACTCAGTGGTGAATCCTAGTGTGTCTGAAGTTGGTCAGCAGCAGCAGAAAGCAGTGAGTCCAGGATAGCCCGATGTCGATCAGCAGCAGCAGTCAGCGTTGAGGCCTGGTATGCCCAAAGTCGGTCAGCAGCAGACAGTGTGAGGCCTATTGTGACAGATGTAGGTTAGCAGCAGCAGTCATCAGTGAGGCGAGGTGTGACCGATGTAGGTCATCAGCAGCTATCAGTGGTGAGGTCTGGCGTGCCTGATGTAGGTTAGCAGCATTCAGCAGTGAGGCCGTGTGTGCCCGAAGTACTTCAGCAGCAGCATTCAGTCATGAGGCCTGGTGTGTCCGATATGGGACAGCAACAGCAGGTAGCGATGAGGTCTGGTGTGCCTGATGTAGGTTAGTAGCAGCAGTCAGCAGGGAGACCTGATGTGCCCAATGTTGGTCAGCAGCAGTCAGCGGTGAGGACTGTTGTGCCCGATTTAGGTCAGCAGCAACAGACAGTGGTGAGGGCAGGTGTGCTGGAAGGAGATCTGCAGCAGCACTGAATGGTGAGGCCTGATGTGTCCAAGGTAGGTCAGCAGCAGTCAGCAGGGAGGCTTGGTGTGACCGATGTAGGTCAGCAGCACTCAGCGGTGTGGACTTCTGTGCCCAGACTAGGTCAGCAGCAGCAGGCAAAGGTGAGGCCTGGTGTGCCCAATGTAATTTAGCTGCAGCACTCATCAGTGAGGCCTGGTGTGCCCGATGCAGTTCAGCAGTCAGCAGTCAGAAGTGAGGTGTGGTATGCCCAAAATAGGTCAGCAGCAGCACTCAGTGGTGAGGCCTGTTATGACGAATATAGGTCAACAGCAGCAGTCAGCAGGAAGACCTGACATGACCAATGTAGGTCAGCAGTATTCAGCAGTGAGGCTTAGTTTACCCAATATTGGTCAGCAGCGGAAGGCAGCGATGAGAACTGGTATGCTCAAGGTAGATCAGCAGCGGACAGTGGTGAGACCTGTTCTGGCAGATGTAGGTTAGCAGCAGTCATCGGTGGGGCCAGGTTTGCCCGATGTATGTCAGCAGTAGCAGTCAGTGGTGAGGCGTAGTGTGCCTGATATAGCTCAGTACATGCAGTCAGCAGTGAGACCTGGTGTGGTCCATGCAGGTCAGCAGCAATCAGCAGTGATGCCTTGTGTGTCCGAGGTCGTTCAGCAGCAGCAGTCAGGCATAGTGGTAGTGAGGCATAGTGTGCCTGATGTGGGTCAGCAGCAGCAGCAGCAGTCAGCAGTCAGCAGTGAGGCCTGGTGGCCCATTGTCGGTCAGCAGCGGTCACTGGTGAGATCTGGTGTGCCCGATGTAGGTCAGCAGCAGCAGTCAGTAGTGAGGCCTGGTGTGCCTGATGTACATCAGCCGCAGCAGTCAGCGGTGAGGCTTGTTGTGTTTGATGCAGATCAGCAGCAGTCAGTGATGAGGCATGGTGTGCCCGATTTTGGTCAGCAAAAGCAGCTTTCTCTTACCTTTCCAAATACATTTTAATCCTTCCCTCATAATCCATCAATGATGTCTGGCTCACTGATCTATACTCTTCTGACTTTCCCTTACCACGTTTCTTAAGTAGTGGCACCATGTTAGCCAAACGTCAGTCTTCCACCACCTCACCTGTAACGCCTGACTAATGCATCTAATCCACACAACTCCTGAGCACTATGGGCAATTTCCCACGAGCAATTCACCTCAGCTGTACATCTTTGGATTGTGGGAGGAAACGGGAGCACCAGGAGGAGATCCAGGTAGACATGGGGAGAATGGGAAAACCCCGCACAGTCAGTTGCCCTAGGCTAGAATCAAACCCGGGCCACTGGCGCTGTGAGGCAGCAGTGCTAACCACTGAGCCACCATGCCAGACTTTAAGACATCCAGCATCACCTTCTTTGTAATATGGACATTTTTCATCTATTTCTCAACATTCTGTATCTTCCATGTCCTTCTCTACAGTAAACACTGATGCAAAATACTAGTTTAGTATCTCCCCCATCTCATGCGGCTCCATACATCAGCTGCCTTGCTGATCTTTGAGGGGCTCTATTCTCTGACAAGTTACTCTTTTGTCATTAGCTTTTTATAAAATACGTTTGGATTCTCCTTAACACTATTTGTCAAAGCTGTCTCATGTCCCCTTTTCGTCCTCCTGAAATCCATCTTAATTTTAATCCTCCTACCTTTATAGTGTAAGGATTCACTCGATCTCTCCTGTCCGTACCTGACATATGCTTCTTTCTTTGTCTTGACCAAAGCCTCAATTCCTCTAGTCACCCAGCATCCCTACATATACCAACCTTGCCTTTCACCCTAACAGGAACACGTTGTCTCAGGACTCTCGTTATCTCATTTTTGAAGACCTCCCATTCTCCAAACATACCTTTACCTGCATGCATCCTCTCCTGATCAACTTTTGAAAGTTCATGCTTAATACCGTCAAAAATAAGCTTTCTCCAGTCTCAAACTTTGACTTTTAGATGTGGTCTATCCTTTACCATCGCTATTTTAAAACTAATGGAATTATGGTCGCTGGCCCCAAAGTGCTCCCACGCTGACACCTAACTTAACTGCCCTGCCCTGCTCTTTTATCCCAAGAGTAGGTCAAGTTTTGCACATTCTCTAGTACGTATATCCACATATTGCATCAGAACATTTTCTTTAGACACTTAACAAATTCCTCTCCATCTAAACCATGAACACTACGGCAGTCCCAGTCTATGTTTGGAAGTTAAATTTCCCTACATTAACCACCCTATTATTCTTACAGATAACTGGGATCAGCTTACAAATGTGTTTCTCAATATCCTGCTGACGACTGGGGAGCCTATTGCACGATCCCAATAAGGTGACCATCCCTTTCTTATTTCTCAATTCCACTCAAATAACCTCCCTGTACCTATTCCCAGGAATATGCTCGCTAAGTACAGCGTTGATGTTATGCCTTATCAAAAATGCCACACTCTCAAATCTCTTGCTCCTCTTTCTATCCTTCCTACAGCATCTATACCCTGCAACATTAAGCTCCTAGTCCTGTCCATACCCCAGTCATGTTTTTGTAATTGCTATGACATCCCAGTCCCATGTACATACCCATTCCTTGAGTTCATCTTCCTTCCCTGTTCGGCTTCTTGTATTAAAATATATACAGTTTATTTTGTAAATCTACCTTGTTCTCTGTTTTCTTCCTGTCTGCCCTGACTGTTTGTCTTGCTCCATTTCCTTATTGTACCATCTCAGACTCATTTCTTTCCTTCCTCTTCTCCCAGTGTCCCACCACCCCACTCCGCCCACCACCCCCTCCCACACCTCACTTGTTTAAATACCCTATCTATCAAATCTAGAGTCCCCTGTCACAAACGATCTCTTAAAACCTGATATATCCCTCATTCCATTGAAGCCATTCTCTGTACCAGAAACTTGGCTGTTCGTGCGTTATTCCCCTGAGAGTCCATCACATTCTCCATTTTCCAAAACACCATACTTGCTTGAGTTGAGGATACCGACAGGAAATTCCTGCATTGCCGATCTCCATCTCTAACCTTTCCTGGCATTAACCCAGGACTGTTTCTGCGATTTTTCTCCATTCCTGTAAATGCCATCCATCATAAACTCTCGTTCCTGTAAATTTCTCCTTACTCTTAACCGCTCTTCTAACTGATCCTTGTGATGTGATAGGATTCAAAACCAAACACACAAACTGCGCACATAATGATCAGTAAAACGGGAATCCTTGCTAATACCCATATATGACAGGAAGAGAACATCAATGTCCTAAAACGCCATCTTTGCACCTTAACAGATCCAGAACAGGATTGGTAGACAACAGTGAGCAAGAAACAATGACATGCATCCACAAGAGAACAGTAAATGTCTGGGAGTGGAGTTTATAGGTGCTGGTTCCCCATGAACCGCTGGTGAAGGAAGTGTCTGTCAGAGTTATTCTTAAATATCTCATTCCTCTCACTGTCTTTCCTCCCATTGAGGGCTGAGTCTTGCGGAGTCCCCAGACAGGGAGTGCCCCCCTTCCCTGAAGGACATTCCCTAACTAGTTGAGTTTTTATGACAATCCAGTAACTTTTCGTGATCACTATTTCGGAGTGTCTTTCACACAAATTACCTGCTTCAAATTGTCCTCTATTTCACAACCTCCTTTCGTGTTGTAAAAATTTCTTTCTCATGTTCATGTTTTCGTGATTTAAAATAGGAAAAACTGTACTGGTGTCCTGTGTAAGGGACAGATTATCCAATATGGAGAGACATGAGCACACCTGCACCATAGAGAAACCGTGGAAGTATGCGGGCTTTGGGAAGGGGTTTAAATTGAGTTGAATGGCTACTCCTGACCCTTTGTTCACTGAAAGCTACTGGCATCAGACCTTGTTACAAACTGTCTAAATCCAACTGTAACGCTCAATCTTGTAACTGTCTGAAACAGACTAATCTCACTTTGATGTTCCATTTCCATTTCAGAGACATGGTCTGCCTCCAGCACAGTCTCGACTCGATTTGCTGAAAATTTGATCCAGTCCTTTACACCTCGAATCCATTGCACCTCGAAATTGATGTCATCTGCAAACCCACGCACTATAACTCCGACATACATATCCAAATCATTTGTTTCCGTGATCAATAGCACTAATCCATCTGGAACACGACTGGTCACCGGCACCTAGTCTGTAAAGCAACCCTCTGCCACCACCTTCTCTCTTTTATGTTCGTGCCAGTTTTGTACCCAGTTGGCTGGTTCTGCCTGTATTCCATATGATCTAACGCATGTTAACCAGTCTACCATGAGGTGCCTTGTGAAATGTTGTGCTGAAGTCCATACAGATCACGTCCAACACCATGCCCTCATCAATCCTCTTGGTTACTCCTTCAAACAAACTCAAGCCAGTTCGTGAGGCACGTTTTCCTGTGCAAAAGCTATTGGAAGGAGCTGCAGAATTCGGAGGAACCCGGCGTAGACACGGAGAGAATGTGCCAAAATTAGCCAGAGGATGAAATAGATTTCTGACCTCTGGCCTTGTGAGGGAGCAGTGTCACTATACCGCCAATGCAAAAGTGTGTATCATCGATATGACGTACGACACTTTCTAAAATCTCGTCCGATATCCAGATGGATATTGCTCGATGGGATGTCTATTTAGAGCGCAGATAGACATTGCCAACGCCATGAACGACATCTACAGAATGCTGGTAATTTACACATTGATTCTTCACATATAAGCGTGCCCGAAAATCTTTCAAAATCTTGAATTCGAAAGATATCCCTGTTTTCTTCAGTGTCATTGGAAAAAAAAATCATCGGGTCTGCGGTTTCGGAATATGCACAGCTCATCGACTGCACCTGCCTGAGGGGTAGCTCATTATCAACTTCAGAAGTCCAAATAAGTTTTACTCTTAAATGCAGACTTAACCAATGGCGTACGAGTCGCACAAATGAGTGAAATAATAAACAAATAAAGCAATACATCCTCAGATTGATATCAGAATAATCTGTCTGCACTTGTTTTGAAAAAAAAAACTTTTAACTTATCAAAATAAGTATTTGGTCTAACTTTGAAAGCAGATAATTAACTTAGTTGTCGTCAAACAGATTTCTTTTTTATTTTTCTCTCCCTGGAGGCTGCGGGAAGAGTTAAAATTTCCAGCACTTCTGTTTCGTTTTTATTCAATGAACAGACCTGTTGCAAAGACAGTTTTATATCTTGAAGTAGAAGTTCTCATGAAGTTCACTCTCCAAATTCGAACAAAACCATCCAATACTCTTTGGACTAAACGTCTAAACAAATAAGTACTATTCACTGCTTTTGATCCATTTGAAATGACGGCTAACAAATTTGGGAACGTCAATATTCAGTGGCAAATGTTATATTGACAAAACACACCTCAACTATCGAGTCAGGTGTGTAACAAAATACTTTGCTCGAACCATTGCTAATGTGGGTTTATCTCTGGTTATAATCAAGAAATAATGTATTTTGTCAACGTATTCTAACAGATCAACGAAGCACAATGCTTTTAATTTTTCCAAGCCATTGGCCACATCAGCCAGGAAGATATTTCTTTGTGCTCAGCAAAATGATTTGGAGCTCGTTGTCGCAGTTGTTCAGCACAATAGTATAGACAGTATAGGCAGTGGTAATGTATGTTTGCTGCTTGTTTTAAAAATCAAATTAACAATTCAATTTTGTTATTAAACAAATGAATGGATAACTGAACAGCTCAACGCCACTTTCATAAATTCAATGATTTCAGTTAAGTTGAAGGAAGAAAAGGCAATGGCACCAGCTATTGTGAGAGGTGCAATCAGGTAAATTGTGAAGTGTCTGTATCAGTTCATGAATGAGGTCGATGAATAAATGACTGAGCAGATGGATGTTTGACGAAAAAAGAATGAAATACTATTCTATGCAATAGAGGCAGTTAGGTGTCTGGTTGGATACAAAAGTATATATGACTTTGGCAGACAGCATTGATGAATAATGTGTTTGACAGATGTCTATTCGAAACGTGTAGTACGCAGATGTAACGAGTGGTGAACAAGTGATTATTTTTTAAAAAGTTGACGAAACCAATCAGTACGAGTATTAAATATGTTCTAATGCAATGTGTAAAGGTAGTCAGACGTAGTTGAAGGGAAAAATGTTTTTCCTTCTTTAATGGGGTATAATCGAGTGTCAAGAAGATTCATATTTTTATGTCAGAGGTTATTGAGTCGTTTGGCAAATAATTGTTTCATTTTGGGGGTACTGGCATTGAGTTGAGAACGCAATTAATTTGAGTGTAGTTTTGAGATAGAGAATGATTATCAGTGAGGTTTGTTTCATCCAAGTAGTGTTTTGTTGAGTTGCACAGAGATGGATTTTGATAAAGTTGGCACACAGGTGATTGTATCTAACATAATTCGGAATCTTGGACAGCGTTCTTGATTGCATAGGTAATGGTTTTGTCACAGACAGAACTTGAATGGTCACGTTCATGGAGGACCCAATTTGAGAACTCTAATGTTCCCTCCCTTTCTGGTGGTTGTAAAGCATCGTTACAATAGTTGCACTATTATGTCTCAAAGTCGTATTACTTGTTGAGATAGCAAGCTGCTGTTAGGCATTGAATTCACATTGCAATTAATTCATTGCCTGACATAGTCAGGTGAACAGGAGGATTTTGGTGAAATCTGTGTTTGGGTGGGGATGGGTGATATTTAGGGACTTATGGATAAACATATAAATATATCGTCAGACAATGGGTTGGAGACTTAGATCCGTGCGTGTGCCATAACATTCAATTATTTCTCGGTTGATCAAGCTAAAATTAATAAATCTTCAACGCTCAACTTCCCTACTTTCATCTCTTTACTTCACTACGTGAAATCTACATTTGCCTTAAATTATATTTAGAGGCTGTGCTTGCATCAAAAGAATAAAGAACGAATTAGAGTTGCAAAGCCCAACAACACTCGCAGAACTAGTGGGAGGGTAAGCGTCACGGGATCGGGGGTGGGTGGGGGGGGGGGGGTGGAGAGGGAAAAAGAGAGGGAGAGAGAGAGAAAGAGAGAGGGAGAAATCTTTAAATTGAATTTGTGAGTACTGGCAATGAAACAGTGACACAGCATTGCAGCTTATTATATGACAACAAACATTTTCACCCAAGCTAACTTGTCAAGACCGTTTAAAAGTTTCAATCAGTTTATTCCTTATTTTTCTACAATCAGCTGATGCAAGCAAGATCTGTTCAAATTGTCATCTTATGATAGACCGCCAAATCTGAATACTAGTCAAATAAATATAACTTACAAGCCTTAATAGAATTTGCATCATTCTGGAAATAAAATGAAAAATAAAGAATGCTTAACTCCACGTGGAGCACTACTTCACCATATCATGATGCATAATTTTCTTATTGCAGTACACTGTTGAATTTCCCTCGTATCCGTTGATAATGCTGCATTATAATTAATTATACGTCCCTGTGTAAATTCTAAAGTTTTGTAATTAGCACTCTAAGGTTTGAGAATTTTCAGTCACAAGGCTAGCAGAAAATAAGTTGTCAGTACATTGCTGATAAGTTCTTAGATAAGGCGAAAAATTACATGCAAAAGTCACATCAAAATCTCCTAAGCACACGAAATGGAACCATTCTAACAAATATTGAAACAAAAATATTTTCAGCAAGCTAAAGGACGTCAGCAAGATAATGATGTTCATCTGCAAATGTGCATCACTAATGACCCAATGACAGAAGGATTGGTGGTGGGATTTCTAGGTTGTCCATTATCAGATTCACTTTCCTTCCCACTCCTTCAAATTGATTATGACGAAGGTAGAAACATCAACTTATTATTTTAGCCAGCATTCATTCCATGCGACAAAACACTTAACAATGACCTTGCACATGCAACACTGTAGCTTTTCCCGAAAATAGTTAGATGGTTCTTCTCGCATTAGCTCTTTTCCTTTTACTTTTTTTAGCTCGTTCCTTCAAGTTACACGGTCTTATTTCATTCCTAATTTGTTATATCTCGATCTTTGTTCGAAAGTCAATAAGACAATAGAGGGCGAGTAATGAGCATAAAACTGTTCTTTTGAGTGTGAAATTCTTAACTAGACGCATCTTTTACGTTTCATTTGCATGATGAATTCGAAAATTTCAAAAGGCCTACAGGAGTGACACGCAAGTTTCACCATGTCGGCTGCAAAGAAGTGACCTATTTCTGCAACGTTTCGAATAATATAATTGGCAGCATATGTACAACACGTGGTCCTTTAATTTCTGTTGATGACAGGCATTCAATTACATCTATGTTTTACTTTAATGTAATTTTATGCACGTTTGACTTTTTAGTGTTCATGCGTCATTTTATGTGAATATCGATGAGGAAAAGTGATTTTCTATGTTTACAGGAACATTTACAAACCAATTTTATAAAGATCATTATTATATATTTTATAAAGTGATTTACGTTATCGAATTCGATTTACTTACTGAAATAAATTTTGCTATCACAGACAAGGGATATTTAATGAGATTTTTGAACTCCTCTCGAAATTTACGCTGTGCAACAGCATAGATGAAAGTGTTAGTACAACAACTCATAGTCCGAAGTATATATCCACTTTGCTCAAGAATAGGAAATGAATCATTGAGATTTGCTTCTAAAAATCGTGCGTCAGTAAATTGCACATAAACATATGACACAAAATTTACAAACCATAAAATTATAAAATTTCCTGATATGGCTAACAATAAAACAATTGATTTTCTTCGATTCACTATCTCTGAATCTTTATCTTTCATTGCGCTGTTTGTTCTGAGAAATCCTTTTCTGACACGATTAGCTTGCACAATGTGTTTGATCGTCAGTACATTCAGCAGAAGTGTCAAACTAAATGGAAGAAATGGGGTGAAAATTGTTTCCCACCAGAAAAATGCAATCCATACAGGTAAGGTATAAAAGCTGGCTTTTACAGTACAGGACCACGGAATATTATTAACTATATCGCGGGGTCTATATATAAAATAAATAGGAACACTTTGTAAACTGCCCAAAAGACAAATGGCTGTAATGACCACAAATGCCGCTTTTGATGTGCAATATTTTGTGCGTCGATCCTGACAACAGATCGCCACAAACCTGTCGAAGGTTAATGCCACGGTTAGCCACACAGAGCAGTGAACTGATGCAAAATTAAAGGCGAGAATAAGACGGCATGCTCCAGTATAACTGAATATTGAGAATGGAAAGTATGAATCAATAATCTCATAAAGTACTACATCAAATATCAGGAAAAGGAGATCCGCTGCCGCCATGGCAAGAAGGTATTGAGTGATGCATTTTGAAAGTTCACACTGTCCACGAGATAGTATCAGAAGTGTCACCACGTTCGCTGCAAAACAGAGTATAGTAATTGAACTATACATTTTTACTGTAAGAAAATGAGAATTCACTACTCGACGTTAGTTTTGATGGTAAATTTGTGCAGCACTACAATTTTTCTCACGTGTAAATTAATATCTTAATGAAATTAATTATTTTCAGCTCGAATTCCGATTTTATTGCCTGGAATATGAAATTACGATGACTGAATTTTTAAAAATCCACCAGAATTAAAACGAAAGTTTTAGAGCTTTGTGTTAGATTTGACATAGGCTGAGGATTTTATAATATGTGTTTGTGTTTGAATGCTATGCTTGATATAATTTGCACAATAGAAAGGTTATTGTAGCAAAAGCGGTTTTCCAAACATGCAAAATTCAAATGGAACTATGTCTCAAATTCGAAAAGGATATACATTATTTTGCAACTCTAAGCAGTTAATACCTGAAGGAACATTCGACATTTCAAATGAAAATGAACACCGAAATAATAGATCATAAACTGTAAAGTTGTTGGGATAAATAGAGTTAAGTATCCTCGTAAAATAAAAATCAAACATAACAGATGAGTGTTTGCACTTGGAAACATCGGCACACAGGTCATTCAGGGAGAAAAGCATTCTGGGGTAAATTGCCACATGGAAGAAATTATAATAAAGAAATAGTGTGGAAAAACTAGTCAGAGACATGGCGAGAAAATATTTCAGATACTCTGGCGATCACTCATTTCAATATCAGAAAAGGCTTGTAACAGCTTTACAAACTGTGGTAAAACTAAATCTTAAATTGATATCAGGAACGAAACATTATCCTTATTGCAAAACAGTAAACATGGTTAGCTTATTTTATGTAATTATTGAAAGGTCGCTACATGATTGGTCATGACGTCATCATTATCATAGTTACATTGTAAGTGAATACTAATCTGTCGATGAAATGAAAACGAGTGGCATAAATTTGCAAACAGAATTTTAGTTGGAATCCCAATGGTCAATAGGAAAAAGCACTATGTGCGAAATGCAATTCTGTTTACAAAAGTAAATGATAAACGAAACTAAAACAGATCTTTTCAAGGATATATCAACTGGATAGAGAAACGGTTGGACCGATTTGCGTTTTAAAATGCATCAATTTTTGCAAAGAAAATGTTAAATGTCAAGCCAGATGAGCCAGCAACAAAGTTGAGCTGCAATGGTGTTTCATAGAATACAAATCCTGATACCAGAATTGGTTCAGTTGTTTCATACAAGTTGACTCATATTCGTAATGATACCAATATTGTTGACAAACAATAGGAAATGCTCACAGTTTATTTCTGAAAATAGATGGCTCTCCAGAAAGGGTATTAAATAAAGCTTAACTTCATTTATCAAAACAACTTGCACTGCCTGACAAAATATTCCGTTCAGAAAATATTCACTACATGGAATATTCTTATGATTTGATTGATGATCTTATCATTTGCCTGGCCAATAAACAGACCAATATAAACAAATGAAATAACGGATAATAGTAGTAATGATTCAGTTTTAACAGAAATAATTCTGATTAAGAATTGATCATGATCAACTTACCAGGAACACCAACAATTGTCAGTATAGGATAGTAGAAACGTTCTATTTCTATAATTACCGACTGCCTCATGTTACTTCGGACTGAAGCCTTTTGTTTATATCTTGCACAAGTTGATCGTATTTGTAGATTAGGAAACCCCACGTGGCAAGAACGACTTGTGTTTCATTCAGTCATGCAAAAATGTGTTCAATTAAAAAAAAAATAAAGATCAATAAGAAAGTGTTTTCCAATTTACAAATTCTGTAATTTATCAGTCGTGCTCGCATTTCTGACAATACATATTTCTCTGAAAAAGAAAGCAATGACACGTCCTTGATTGCTAAAATTACAACCAACATTGAAAGTACATCATTGACCCAGTGAATGAAATGTTGGCTTTCTCGCTTCCAATATATTGATGGACAAATTTCCACTTCCTCCACTGAAAGCATGTTAGTAACTCATCCACAATATGTCGATGATTTTTATTAATTGCTTTTAGTGTATCCATGCTAGACGCCAGGCATAATCATAGTTGAAACTGCGTGATATCAAACTGGAAGACAAACTCGTGTCAGAAATTCATTGACACTTCTTCACAATGAACAGTATTTTCACCTATCTGATGCAAATGCTCATTGTGCAGGCTTTTATACCTCTGAGGACATACATGGATTTCTTTTTAATCTGCAATTATTTTGAAACGATGTCATAAATCCAACATTTGATCAACTTTTAAAGTCAGCAAATAGAGACGAGCAAACAATATAATTGATCAATTGAAGCAATGACATGTGGAAGGAGTATAGATATAGTTGAAAATAAAAATGACAGCCAAATATATAAGTTAAATAAATCGCAATTTTGTTGCTGTCATCATTGCAAGCACTTCAACAACAACATATTGCATTCATGTTGTGTTGGATCTGAAATCACAATCGTGATTTTAAATTTTATGCACACTATTTTTTCCAAAATAATACACTAAGTAAGGTTCTGTGAGGCTTTAAAAACAACATTAATAAGACAATGTCGTGATGTTATGATCAGAATCATGTTATGAAATGTGATAAGCTTGAAAACTAAAAGGAGGCAGTTATTCTTATTGAGAGAGAATGAATGATTTGATTGAAATATTTACTTTCAATGCTTTGAAGAAATAGTATTACATAAAAGTGTTAATATGCTTCATTAAAATTAGAAGTCGATGGTAAAATGAATGCAAACGTTTTCATTGTTTGAAATGAATAAGGAACTGTATTTCTTGAACGAGACCCATAATTATTACAATCACAGATTATGCTACTATAAGGTGCCTTAAATTACAGATATGAACTTGAGTGCAATTTTTTTTCCAAGAAATTGTTAAATTTGCAGTTAGTGTCAGCAACATATTTGCACGATACTGAAAAGAACACAATGAAACGGAAGAAGCATGTTCACATGCCTCATGATATTATTCGATTCGGTTCCAGTAAAGCTACAACATTATCAAAACATCTTAACTTTCAGGATACTGAATCATTCCTCATATTTGAAGGAAATATAAACTGTGGTACACATGACCATCAGAACGAAATATATGCATGACTGTTCGCCAATTCAATTAATTGCAGATTCCAGTAAAAGATTCAATTTCCAAGGACGTATACTAAACTGTTCTGTTGATATGCCTTGCTTCCTGAACTTGCAATTTTTTTGTGAATAAGTAACATGACTTTTATTCTCACGCGTGATGTGTTCTGCACTGATTTTTTTCTTATATTTTAATCGTAGGTTTTCTAAACTTCAAACAGAGATAATCATCCTCAATCTGTGCATGAAATCAGAGATTTAAATTAAATGTAATTGCATGGGGAGGGGATGACCTCGTGGTAATACTGATATTCTATTAATTCAGACATTTAGCGTATGTGGGGACTCAGTTTCAATAGCATTCATATCAGATGGCAATAAAATAACAACATGGAGTTAAGAAGCAAATGATGCCCATGTCAAAAAATCACATTTGGTTCAATCGTGTCCAGGGAAGGAAAAATGCCAGGTTTACGTGGTCTGATCTGCATGTAAGGCAGATCTAGAGAAATGTGGTTAATTATGAATTGACTTCTGAAATGGCCTAACAAGCTAGTCTGATTGCAATGAAACCAGACTGATCATCTGGCATCTGAGGAGGCATTGTATAAGACAACAGCAGAAACAAACCTGCAAAGTCCTCCATACGAACATTTGAGTTAGAGTTCAGAAATTGGTACAGCTGTCTCACAGACCAATCGAGCAACAACTTGATATCGTCATGCTCACACAATCGTGCCTTGTAGACAATGTCACAAATATAGCGATCACCATCCCTGGATGTGTCCTGTCTCATTGTTCGGACGGATCTGGCAGATCTAGCACAAAATAGACAAATCATCTGGGGGGAGGTGCTGTGGGAGGCAAAACATTGAAACTAGACCACATAAACTATCATTTATTGAAGGTAACATGCACAAGGAATAAGTCTGATGCTTACAAAATGCTGTCCTTTAAACGACGAATTGGTACTCTTCCATGCCGGACAACACTTCGAGGAAGCACTGATGGTAGAAAGAACATACAATGTAGACTGGGTGGGAGGTTTCAATGTGCACCACAAACAGTGGCTTGGCAGCGGCCCTGTGGATCTAGCTGTTCGTATCCAAAAATATACAGCTGCATGACTGGTGCTGAGGCAGATGGTGAGTTAAGCAACACTCGGTAAAAATAAAATACCTGACCTCATCTTCCCAATCTGCCAGTAGCGGATGCATCTGTCCATGACAGTTTCAGTAAGAGTGAATAACGCATTGTGCTTTTGGGAGGTCAAGCTGCGCCTTCATATTTGGAAAATTTTCCATCATGTTGTCAGTCACGTGCTTTAAGACTCCAAACAGAATTGGAACATCAAGCCTGGGCATCTATGAGGTTTTCTGGGATTCCAATAACAATCGAATTGTTTGACAGCACAATCTGAAACCTCATGGCCGGGCATGTACCACACTCAACCATCAAAATCGAAGGTTATTCCTGTTTCAATGAAGAATGGAGGACGTCACTTTCGGAACAGCACCATGCCCACGTGAAAATGAAGTTTCAACTTTGTTAGGCCACTTGTATGCCCCAAAAAAAACATAAGCGGCAAGTAACAAATATCGGCAAGTGACCCAAAAAACAACAGATCAGATATAAGTTCTGTAGTTCCACATCATCCAGTCGTGAGTGGTATTTGACGTATAAACAACTTCCTAGAGCACGACCCTCCACAAATAAACTCATCTTCAATAATGGAAACGCGCAGCACTTCAGTGCAAAAGATTTGATTGTATCATTTGCAGCAATCTTCAAAAGAAGTACTGAATGGATGAACCATTTCGGCCTCCCAATGTATCCCCGTAATAACAAATATAGTTTTTCAGTCAAGTCGATTCACTCCACGAGATCTCAAGGAACAGTTGGTGAGACTGCATACTGCAGAGGATACAAACCTTGATAACAGTTCTGTAATAGCACTGAAGATTTGTGTACAAGACTTTGTGGCTCCAGTTCCCAAGCCATTCCAGTGTAGTTACAAATGGACCTCTTCACGAGAATGTGGGGAATCCTCCACGTTTTTGCTTCACATTAAAAAAAAAACAAAGAATCCAATTCTGCCAAATTCCAGCCCACAAGATGACTTTCGCTCTTTACTACAGTAAAAGAAAGGTCATCAACAGTGCTAACAGGCAACACCCTCTCAGCAGGCAACTGCTCAGTGACTCCCAGTATGGGTTCCAGCAGAGCCACTCAGCTTCTATCCTCATTACAGTATTGCTTCAAATATGGACAAAAGAGCTGAATTACAGAAAGTAATTGAGTTCGACATTGAGGCTGCATTCGACATAGTCTGAGTTTAAGTCGATCAGCAAAATTAGATTGATTGCTCATCCAGGAAAACACTCCGGTGGTTGGAGTCACGCCTGACATATCGGTGGATCGTAATTATTGTTGCTGGTCAGCGCTAGGACATTTTAGCAACAATTCAACATCAGAAGTTGAAAAGTGCGCAATTTGGCTAATAATTGCATAATGTTCAGCTCCATTCGTCAGTATTCAGTTTTGAGGCAGTCTATACTCAAACGTAACATAATCTGGACATATCCACGTTTGAGTTCACAAGTGCCTTGCCATTTTCACGTCACTAAATGCCAGGTCATGACAAAATCTGACGCAATCTTACCAGCAACACACGGCACTTAATTGTTTTACCATCATTGAATCGCATACTGTCAACAACCTGGGGACTGAACTTGGTAAAATGTATTCCTGCACCTCTGTTTCTTGATAGCAGCCGTGTGTTCTATTTATAAGATACATTGCTGAAGTTTGCCAAAGATCCTTCATATCGCATCTTCCAAACTCATGACTAAGTTCATCTAGAAGGGCAAGAACAGAAGATACATTGGAATAGCACCTCCTCCAGGTTCACCTCCAAAACCCTCAACATCCTGACTTGGAAATGTATCACTATTGTCGCAGAATCAAAATCTTGGAATTTATTCCCCAATGGCATTGTGCACCATACTACAGCAATTGGCAGCGTCACATCAAGAAATCAGCTGGCCACCAGCTTCGCAAGAGCAACTATAGATGGGCAATACATTCCTGCCAGCCTGCGACGCATTCTTCCCACAAAGTGAGAGAGAAAAATCTTCTAGCAAACATCAAATGACTCTCTTGGCACTTCGTTCTTGTTGTTGCTTACTTTTTTAAAACATGGAATCATTTGGTGCTTTGGACGGACAGTATTTTCATTTTCTAAAAAAAAAAATCCCGACTCATCTGTAACTAATATCGATCTGCCGTTATTCAAAATGCAAATTCCTATATTGATATCAACATGTGCCCAGTCAATGTCGTCATTCACTCATTTTTACTTTTGTCTTCCTTGGGTATTTGATACAGTGATCTGTGCACTGAAGAAAGCAGGTGATGTTTGGATTATTTAAAATTCAATTTTGCAGGTAAACAAAATGACGATTGATTTTGACGCCACGTTTCCAAGTTAATTATACCATAACACAGGGGTGATTTGCTCCATTCCAGTTAAATATTTGACTTCTCAATGAGTTATCGAATTAAACAATTAAAGAAAGAGAATTATCTAAATATATGCAGAAAGAGTACTCAACTTTTTCGCTGTTTTTAAACTCTCTTTTGTTAGACTTTTTGCAGCTCCTAAAACTGCATAACAGAAATTGCCCTTTTCCCTCTTTATGTTCCCAATGCGATCTCCATAAAATTTTGAAGAACACAATATCAATGATACGTACTTTGCTGCAACCTACTGGAAGCTGTTAATATCAGAAACCAATCAAAATAAATTACCATGTGCTGTGAAAGCCAAAATTAATTGGTAAACATTGTGGTCAATTGTGGGAGTCCTTGGACATTTTAATTTTACTATGTCGCAAATACTGGGAAATGGTAATGGATTTTATGTGGCTGTCTTCGTGTTGTTATGTGACTTATATACTCTTCACCGAAAATCCCTTCAAGTGCGAATGAATATTTATAGTCAGCAGATGCAGCATGCTAACTCAGCATTTAGGAATTTTGACTAACCTCTCCAGAAACCACAGGATTCCACCCTTGTCTAACTGGCTGTTTGCACATGCTCCTCGCATTTATTCTATTTTCTCCAAATGCTACAGATTCGTCTCATCGTCCAACGATTTGCAGGCAACATGCATTAAGCATGTTAAATGCATGGCTTGAGTGAAATACTCGACGGGGCGCATGATCTGCTGCCACACTGTGTGCACTCCATCACGCAATGCATTCTTTCTCATCAGAAACAAATCTGCACGAATATTAGGTTCCCTCAACGTAGCAACATGCTCACACTAAGTCCAAAACTGACTGATTGCACAATGCCAAAGGAATGAATTGATTTATTTATCATTCATGTGCTTTTTGACAAATCAGGCACTGTAATGTCTTTTCCTAACCAGCCCAAATATTCCTTATTTCTGTGGCTAGAATGCTACACTTCCACAGAACAACCCTGAGTTCTCATCCTAAAAATAACCCAAATAAAATTTAATAATTGTTGACTGTATCAACATCAATGTCAACTCGAGACCACAATGAGCTTATGGAACATGGATGACGTCTTCTCATATTGCTACTTCTGTTGCCCATACCGAGTGTCAACAGTTACTTTATTTCTGTGGTTGCACAAAAATACTGATAGCTATTACATAAATCACTCAGGTTTCAGTCAACAGTTCTGTTGAATCACTTTAGCATTGGAATATCAGAACAGATCATAAAGAGATTCAAAACTGTTTCTTTAAATAATTGAAAGAGAATATTTAAAAGTATAGCTATCTTTATAGTGAGATCTGGACAATGGTAAACAATTGCAGAATAAAATTGTAAGTCTTTTTGATCAAAGATGAGGAGGAAATACTTCACTGAGTGCAAACTGACTATTTTGCCATCTGGTACTCTCGACGTCACTGCAAACTCAAAAGTTAAATACGTTCCAGTCAAGTATTGACGGATTTATGGGTACTAATATAAGAATATAGAGGGAGAGTGCAAGATAAGAGTAAGAGTAATAGCTGTTACGAGAAAATTGATTGAAATTTCATTTTATGAGAACATTTTTACATTCCGCAAAAGATAACATGAAACATTTACAAACAACAGAAAATATAAGGCTGGTGCAACTATTAATTATAAAGTCATCTTGTCAGTGTCGCTGAATCATTTTTGCCTTTAAACATCGTACTCATGAGAAGACCCCTCCTCTCCCTAATAGACTTTAAGCTGTGTTTAGTAATCATAACATTGGGAAATAATATTGAAACAAAATAATAAAATCAGTCATAAAGATGACAACTATGTAGATAACATCTGCACGGATTTCTAAAACACTGAAGGAACATTAAAAGTGTATCCATCATTTATTGAGTTTTCCATATGGAATTGCAAGGAGAACTCTTCAAATCGACCAAACATGACACCACTGTGCAAACTATAGATCAATTGAACCATTAAATACTTTGCACACAGCTTCCGTTAAATCAATGGTTCCTACAACGTGGGGTCACCCGACCCCAGACATTAACTCTGATTTATCTGCACAAATGCTACCACTTTTACTGAGCTTTTCCAGCAATTTCTGTTTGTGTTTCTGATTTACAAACCCGCAGTTCTTCTGGTTTATTGAATTTCAAAGATCTTTTCTGCATCTCACCTTGGGGACTGTATGATTAGAAGAAAGAAGATAGAGCAATACAGGTCGGTATTGCGCCAACCTGTGAAATAATCTAAGCCCATCCCACTACACTATCCCATCATGCATGTGTTCATCCAAGGATTGTTTAAATCTCCGTAATGTGGCTGAGTTAACGACTTTGTCAGGCATTTCATTCCATGCCCTGATCACGATCTGAGTTAAAAACCTGTCTCTGACATCTGCCTTAAATCAATCACTCCTCAATTTGTAGTTTCTTCCCATCCCGTACAAGCTGGCGTCATCAACCTACGAAAAAGACTTTCAGTGTCGATTCGCAACAAATCCTCTGATCATCTTGTATGTCTCGATCAAATTCGCTATTCACCTTCTTCTTTCCAATGAAAACAGACCCAAGTCTTTCCACATAAGACCCTCCCTCCAGACCAGGCAACATCTTGGAAAAAATCCTCTGCACGTTTTCCAATGCTTCCACGTCCTTCCTGCAATGGGACGACCAGAACTGTATGCAATATTGCAAGTGTGTCTCCATTATCGTTTTGTATGTTTGCAGCATGACATTATGGCTCCAGAACTCAATCCCTCGCCCCAAATCAACCTAGCACAGCGTATGCCTTCTTAACAGCATGATCAGCCTGGGTGTCAACTTTCAGGACCTGTGCATATTGAGTCAAAGAGAAGTATAGGACGGAAACAGATCCATCAGTCCAACTTGTCCATGCCGACCAGATGTCGCAACCCATTCTGCTCCCACCTGTCAACAAACAGCCCATATCCCTTCAAACGCTTCCTATTCATGTACCAATCCAGGTGCCTTTTAAATTTTGCAATTGTTCTCGTCTCCACTATCTCTTCTGACAGGTCATTCCATACACGTATCATCCTCTGCCTGAAAATGTTGTCCCTTTGGTCTTTTTTATATCTTTCCACTCTCACCCTAAACCTAGGCCTTCCAGTTCTGGACTCCTCCATCTCAGGGCGATGACTTTGTGTATTTATCCTATCCATGCTCTTCATGATTTTATAAACGTTTGTAAGGTCACCCCTCAACCTCCGAACCTCCAGTGAAAACAGCCCCAGCCTGTTCAGCCTCTCCCTATAGCTCAAAACCTCCAATGCCCCTGGCAACATATTGTAAATCCTTTTCGGATCCCTTTCGAGCTTAACAACATCGTTTGGATAGGAAGGAGACCAGAATTGCACGCAATATTCCATAATTGACCTAACCAATGCCCAGCACAGCAGCAACATGACCTCCCAACTCCTGTACTGAATACTCTGACCAATAAAGGAAATCTTCACTATCCTATTGACCCGCGAATCTACCTTCAAAGAGCTATGAACGTGCACTCCAAGGTCTCTTTGTTCAGCAACACTCCCGAGAACCTTACCATGAAGTGTATAAATCCTGCTAAGATTTGGTTTCCCAAAATGCAGCACCTCACATTTATCTAAATTAAACTCGGTTTGCCTCTTCTCAGCCCCTTGTCTCATCTGATCAAATCCCATTTTAATCTGAGGTAACCTGTCCACTACAATTTTGGTGGCATCTGCAAACTTACTAACTATACCGTTTATGGTCATATTCAAAACATGTTTTATAAATATGAAGAGTAGTAGACACTTCACCGATCCTTGTGGTTCGCCACTGATCACAGGCCTATAGTTTGAAATACAAATCTCCACCACCACTCTCTGTCCTCTACCTTTGAGCCAGTCTCTATCAAAGGGCTAGTTCTCCATGTATTCCATGAGATCTAACTTTACTTACGATTTTCCCATGGGGAATCGTGTCGAACAGCTTACTGAAGTCCATATAGGTCACGTTTACAGCTCTGCCCTCATCAATCCTCTTTGTTACTACTTCAAAAAAACTCAATCAACTTTGGGAAACATGATTTCCCACGGACAATGTCGTATTCACTAACCCTAATCAGTACTTGCATTTCCAAATTCATTCGCACATCATCACTCAGGATTCCCTCCAACAACTTGCCCACCACTGACGTCTGGCTCATTGGTCTATACTACACTGGATCGCCCTTACCACCTTTCTTAAACAGTGGCACAACGTTCGCCAAACTCCAGTCTTGCGGCACCTCACCTGTGACTTTCAATGATATAAATATCTCAGCAAAAGTCCCAGCAATCACTTCCCTAACTTCCCACTGAGGTTTAGGGTACACCTGACCATGTCTTGGGGATATATGCACTTCTATTCCTTTCAAGACATCCAAAACGTCCGCCTCTGTAATATGGTAACTTTTCAAGATGTCACTATCTATTTGCTTACATCTTCCCTGTCCTTTTCCACAACAAACACTGATGCAAAATACTCGTTTATTATCTCCCCCATCTTCTGCGGCTCCATACAAAGGCCTTGCTGATCTTTGAGTGGCCCTGTTCTCTCCCTGTGTACTCTGCTGTTCTTAATGTATTAATAAAATCTCTTTGGATTTTCCTTAACTCGATTTGCCAAAGCTGTTTCGTGTCGCTTTTTGCCCTCCTAATTTCCCACTAGAGTATACTCCTACTGACTTTATTCTCTTTTAAGGATTCACTCAGTCTTGCTTGTCTATACCTAACACTTGATTTCTGCTTTTTCTTAAGCAAACTCTCAATTTCTTTTTGTCATCCAGTGTTCCCTATATCTACCAGCCTTTCCTTTCACCCTAACTGTAGTATACTGTTTCTGGACTTTCATTATCTCATTTATGAAGGCTTACCATTTTCCAGCTGTCTCTTTGCCTGTAAACATTTGCACACAATCACGTTTTGAATATTATTGTCTAATTCCGTCAAAATTGACCATTGTCCAATTTCCCTACGATCCCGGATTAACAAATTCAACACACGGCGAGACATTGAACAATTCTTCCGCCACCTTCGCCTCCGCACCTACCTCTTCAACCAGGACTCCCGCCCACCCTCTGACGACGCCTTCTCCCGCCTCCAACACACGCAATCCACCTGGACACCCCACACTCTTATCCACATACGACCTCTTCATAGCCAACTGCCTCCACGACATTGACCACCTCAACCTGTCCACCCCTCTCACCCACTCCAACCTCTCACCCTCGCAACGTGCAGCCCTTCACTCCCTCCGCTCCAACCCCAACCTCACCATCAAACCAGCAGACTAGGAAGGCACGGTGGTAGTTTGGCACACCGAGCTAAACACACGCACGCGCACACCTCCTCCTACTGCCCCCTTCAACATGACCCCACCTCCCACCACCAAACCATTCATCTCCCAGACCATCCATAATCTCATCACCTCAGGGGATCTTCCATCCACCGCCTCCAATCTCAGTCCCACAACCCCGCACCGCCCGTTTCTACCTCCTGCCCATAATCCACAAACCTGACTGCCCTGGCCGACCCATTGTCGCAGCCTGCTCCTCCCCCACCGAACTCATTTCTGCGTACCTTGGCACGGTCCCGTCCCACTTAGTCCAAAAACTCCCCACCTATGTTCGGGACACCACCCACGCCCTCCACCTACTCCATGATTTTCGCTTCCCCGACCCCCAACGCCTTAACTTCACCATGGACATCCAGTCCCTATATACCTTCATCCCCTATTATAAAAGCCTCTAAGCCTTCCACTTCTTCCTTTCCCGCAGAACCAAACAGAACCCTTCCACTGCCACCCTCCTTCGACTGACTGAACTGGTCCTCACTCTGAACAACTTCTCTTTCCAATCCTCCCACTTCCTCCAAACCAAAGGAGTAACCATGGGCACGCGCATGGGCCCCAGCTATATCCTCTTCGTTGGATATGCGGAATATTCCATCTTCCACAGCTACACTGGCACCACCTTTTCCTCCGCTGCATCGATGACTGTATCAGTGCTTCCTCGTGCTCCCACGAGGAGGTTGAACAGTTTATCCACTTTACTAAAACCTTCCATCCGTCCTCAATTTTACCTGGACCGTCTCAGTCTCCTCCCTCCCCTTCTTAGACCTCTCCATTTCTATCTTGGACGACCGACTCAACACGGACGTTTACTATAAACCGACTGACTCACACAGCGACCTAGATTACACCTCCACCCACCCTGCCGCAGTTAAAAACGCCATCCCATATTCCCAATTCCTTCGCCTTCGCCGCATCTGCTCCCAGGAGGACCAATTCCAATACTGAACAACCCAGATGGCCTCCTTCTTCAAAGACCGCAATTTCCCCTCAGACGTGGTTGACGATGCTCTCCACCGCATCTCCTTCACTTCCCGCTTCTCCGCCCTTGATCCCCGCCCCTCCAATCGCCACCAGGACAGAACCTCACTGGACCTCACCTACCACCCCACCAACCTGCAGCTACATTGTATCATCCTTCGTCATTTCCGCCAGCTCCAAACAGACCCCGCCACCAAGGATATATTTCCCTCCCCCTCCCTATCAGTGTTCCGCAATGAATGTAGATTTCTCCAGCTTTCTCATCCCCCCCACCTTTTCTCAGTCCCAACCCTCAGTCGCAGCAACGCCTTTTGACCTGCAATCTTCTTCCCGACCTCTCCGCCCCCACCCCTTCTCCGGCCTATCACCATCACCTGAACCTCCTTCCACCAATCGCATTCCCAACGCCGCTCCCCCAAATCCCTCCTCCCTTCCTTTTATCTTAGCCTGCTTGGCACACCATCCTCATTCCTGAAAAAGGGCTTTTGCCCGAAACTTCGATTCTCCTGCTCCTTTGATGTTGCCTGACCTGCTGCGCTTTTCCAGCCACACACATTTAAACTCTGATCTGCAGCATCTTCAGCCCTCAATTTCTCCAATTTAGAAATTCAGCTTTTTGTTCTGGTCTGTCGTTTTCTAGTACTATTTTAAAACCGGTGGAATTATAGTCGCTGGCCGCAACGTGTCCACCCCGCCACTGCCCCGACACCTCAATCACCTGCCCTGCCTTACTTACCAAGAGTATGTCAAGGATTGCACCTTCATGAGTGGGATGCCCACATAATAAATCAGAAAATTTTCTTGTACACATATAACAAATTCCTCACCATCTCAACCCTTAACAGTATGGCAGTTCCAGTCTATGTTTGGAAAGTTAAAATCCCCGACCATAACCACCCTATTACTCCTACCGATAACAGATGTCTCCTTACAAATGTGTTTCTCCATTTCACTGTGATTATCAGGGGGAGTCTAACACAATCCCAGTAAGGTGATCATCACTTTCCTATTTCTCAATTCCACCCAAATAACTTCCCAGGATGGATTTCCAGGAATATCCTCCCTCAGTACAGCTGTAATGCTATCTCTTATCAAAAACGCGAGTTCCCCTCCACTCTCGCCTCCCTCTCTGTCTGCTCTTTATCATTTATAAGCTGGAACTTTAAGCTGCCAGTCCTGTCCATCACTGGGACATGTTTCTGTAATTTCTATGATATCCCAGTCCCACGTTTTTAGCCATGCCCAGTGTTCACCTGCCTTTCCTGTTAGGCCTCTTGCATTGAAATAAATGCAGTTTTATTCATCAGCCCGACCTTGCTTTCTGCTTTGTCCCTGCGTGCCCTGACTCTTTGACTCATCTTTGTTCCCAACTGTACCAGTCTCAGATTGATCTGTTTCTTCAATATCTTCCTCGATTCCACCTCCAACCTGACTAGTTTTAATCCACCCGAGCAGCTCCAGAAATCCTCCCTTCCCGTATATTAGTCCCTTTCCAATTTAGATGCAATCTGTCCTTCTTCTACAGGTCACTTTGACCCCAAAAGAGCTACCAATGATCCAAAAATGTGGACCTTTCTCCCATACACCAGCTCCACAGCTATGCATTTCGTTGCTCTATCCCACTATTTCGGCCCTCATTTGCTCGTAGCCGCGGTAATAACCCAGATATTATTAATCTCGAGCATCTCCTTGTTAAATTTCTGCCGTAGTGTCTGTAATCTGCATTAGTTCTCATGAAGAGTGGACCCGAAAAGATAATTCTGACTTCTTTCCGCAGATGCTGACTGATCTACCGATCATTTCCAGCAGTTTATGTCTTTGCTTCTGATTTCCAGCGCCTAAATTTCTTACGGTATTTATGTTGAATATTTTCCCATATGGAAAATAGTGGATGAGAGTCTACCCGGAGTGGGAATGGTCATTGACATGTCAGCTTCCTTTCCAGACAGCAAGGAGTATAGTTGAAGTCAATAGACGGAACTTTGCTTTGTGTAATGGACTGAGCTGAGTCCACGATTCTCTGTACTTTCTTGTTGCCTTGGGAAGAAACGTTGTCATACCAAACAGTGCTGCATTCGAAGTGGCATCTATAAAACCTGTTGAAGTCTTTATGTATACACTGAATGTCCTTACCATCCTGTGGAAGGAGTGTCGCTGTTGTCTTTACTTGACCACAGAACTCACAGTGACTGACAAAGTGAGTTGCTTGATGATCATCAATTGCTATTTCCAATCACCTAGACTTCAGTACTATTGATGGAGAGAGGGGTATGCCCCGTCCTCCACTTCCTAAAGTCTTTGACCAACTCCAATGTTTTGCTGATGTTGAAAGAGAGAATTTTGTCTTTCGGCCATTTCGCTGAAAACGCTTTCTCGTTCCTGTACAGTGTCTCCTCTTTGTTTGATATCCAAGCTGTAACATTAGCTTCATCAGTAAAATTTTAAATGCTATTAGGACAGAATTTAGCCACACTGTCATGGTTATGTTCGGAGCATGTTATAGACTAGTCTATACATCCTCAAAACATTTCCAAAATGTTGTCCAAACCTTTCTTTTGTTATTTGTTTTAAGCATGTGTAACTCGGATATTGCAGGAGGGGTGCAGCTGGTCAAACCATTTAGTTTTATGCAAAGCAGAATATGCTACAAGATTAGCGAATGAAACACCAAGAAGAAGATAATACAGACTAATTTAAACTACCTGAAAATCCAATAGATTATTCCAAGTTCATTTTACGGTTTCAATACTTGGAACAACCACCATAAACACACCTTGGCACAAAATGGAACGTTAAACACATGATCTTACATTTGAGATGTCAGAGAGAGACAGGGTCAGCATGGACTTGCTTCTTTAGGGTCCAGGGTACACAACTACAGAACCCCCTTCACTGAAGAGCCAGAATAAACCAAAGAAAAACTGAGCTGATAGAACTAGCCACCCGAAAAACAAGTGCTTATTTGTAAAACTTGAAAGCTCTTTTTCTCAGGCATTATCTGCTTACTTTTAATAAGTTGGCTCTAAAAAGCATCCAAGCCATTATTTTTGGAATCGCTGCTTTTACAACGTCTCTGAAAATAAAACCAAGGACAACATAACCGTATTAAAAATGGAGTAACATCACACCTTCTTCTCTTTAAGGGAAAAAAAACGGTAGTCAGCACTTATGTGTAGATTATCATAAAATCATAGCACTTATAAAGACGAATGCATATCTAATGCCACTTTATGAAGACTGTTTTGAGAAGGTGGGACAAAAAAAATATATCTCTAATTTGGGCAAGGTCAGCGGATATTATTAGGTCTACTTGTCAAGAAGAGGAAAGGCAAGTTCCAAAGATTGCTTGATTTTTTAAAAAAAGTTAATCTTACCTGTTAGTACCCAATAGCGTACATGTACGTTACATTGACAGCAAATTTCCAAACATGCATTTCCAAACGATGGCATTTTGTTTCAGTCTGTTTTATTCCTGCCGAAAAACAGCCCCAGTTTCTCGATTGCGCCGGCAATCGCATTTTCTAGTCCTGACACACGCACACTTATGAAGTTGAATGGCTGTAACAAAAAGTTCCATCTAACAAGTCTGTACAAATTAGTACATCATATGGTTGTGTCATATGCATTACTGCTAATATAAACATATAAATATTTTAATGCCCAAACCAAGCTGAAAGTATCTATCTCAACTGTCGAATATGTCTGCTGCTGATTGTTCAGTTTGGTAGAGAAATACAGATAGGTGTTTTTCTTATTTTCTCGTTGTCTTCCTGCAACAGTGGCGCACTGAAATCCACACAACTTGCATCAATTCCATTTGCATAATTGGGTGTGATTATTACTGGAGCAGTTCTTTGCTCAGCTTTCAGGCTATCAACTGATTTCTGACAGTCTGAAGGCCACAGAATCTTCTTGCCTTTCTTTTGCAATTCAGTCAGTTGAACAGCCGCACGGCTAAAATTAGGATTTTCACGGAAATCCACTTCTTGACAAGACTCGTCATAGTGTGCTTTTTGTCCATTGTATGGGAATCTTACCAATTATCTTTGTTTTTGCATCCCATCGGGGCGAGTCGTCAATATCCATTAATATGGCCCAGAAACGATGCATGGGCTTTTGGCAAATTCCCTTTTCGCCAGGGTTATCAATAGACCTGTCCCCTGACATCAATTGAATATGTCTGATGGATGTCTAAATGCTACTTCCATGTGTGCCTAAATATCATCACTTCATCAATATACACCACAGAATTTGGCAATCCCACAAGGTTGTAAACTGATACAGTCCATCCAGGATGACAAAAACAGAACTTGCCTTCCCTCTTTTTCACAAAGAGCCCTGATCGCATCATCTGAGCTTACCCAAATTAGAAATATAAATTGTTTATCCCACCTTCTCAATTCAGTCTTCATAAAGTGGCATTCGATTTGCATTAGTCATTGTAAGTGCTATGATTTTATAATAATCCACACATAACCGCTGACCACTATATGGTTTTGCCACGATTACAATGGGTGATCTCCAGTTAATGTAAATCACCTTGATTAAGACGTGTTCGAGCATGCTGTCAATCTGCTTTTGGGCCTGTCCAAACTTTAGAGAGTTATGCTAATAAGAGTGTTGCTTAATCGGAGCAGCATCTCCGATGTTATGAATAATTATGTTATATATTACATTATGAATAATTATATTATGAACAATTATGTTTCTATATCGCAGCTTATTTCCATATATCTCCATACGTGACGTTAATACCTCTTTCAATTCATTTCAATTTTCTGGTGTCGGTTTATTCAATAATGTATGCCAATTTATGACAATTTCCAATTGTATAATTTAAGTTGAGGCATGCCCAATTCAGAATCCTCTTTACTTGGTTCTTTGCTTTGTGTTGTAACAAATACTTTGGCTTTCCTTTCATGACAAAATATCTTTTTGTCATACTCACGTGACACACTGTGCGAGTTCTTTCTATTTGGAGTCCTTATCAAACAGTTCGCCTCACTCAGGTTCCTTTCGACTTGATAAGGTTCACTAAAACTTGCTTTTTTTAACGTTGGCTTAACACTGGAAGTAATACTAACAATTTCTTTTTGGCACTAAAGTTGCCAGTTTTTGATTTCTTGTCTGTCTCCTATTTTATTATGTTGACTGTAACTTTTAAATGCTCTGTAGCCAACTCTGGTGCTCAATGTAATCTTTATCAAACATTTGACGTATGGGCCAAATATGTAGTCTCTGAATTCTGATTACTAATTTCGACTTAAACAATTTTAGTGATGCTCTGATTTCGTTCGAAAACTAAGTCAATTTGACTGAGTTCAGTCAATTCATTCGGTGGATCACTGATTGTAAATAGCACAATCAGAATAATTTATAACAAACATTTTGATCGACTTGACTTGAAGCTGACAGTATGTTCTTTAATGCCTGAGACCCACGTGCCAAGCATTCTATTGTGATTCTGTTGGTACGCAGTAGATTTGAATTGATTTATTCCTGAGCTGTATGCTACTTTCTCGGAGCTGATTTAGCTCAGCTGGCTGATTTTTTCATTTACAGAGCAGTGTGACGCTAACAGCTTTGGTGCAATTCCCATCAAAGATTTCAGGTCAGCAAGAATGGCTCTCTTTCTCAACTTCTCCACTCACCTCGGCCTGGTGGCACTCCGGTTAAATCACCACCAGTCGTTTCTGTCTCTCAAATGAGAGATCAACCCCTAAGGTCCAGTAAAATACTTTGAAAAAAAAAACAGCATAATCTTCTTGAATAAGTTCAATGTGACATTTGATCTTTGATCTCATTGTATTTCTGTGAGTTGGCTGCATCGAGGGAAATATTTGAGTAACTCCTCTACAATCTTTTTAGCTGTGACATTACGTAATGGAACGGCCTCTGGAAATCGAGTGGGCTCATCAATTAATTTATCAAATAATGATTCCCAACTTTTGCTTTAACAATGGGTCATACACAATCGATTAAGACTTCTTTTAAAGGATCCTCAATTTATGAAATAGGTATTAAAGGTGCGAGTTTTCTTACTTTCTCTGGTTTTTCAATTAGCTGACATGTATAACATATCTGGGAACGTTCAGTTACATCCATGTGCAGTCCAGGCCAGTTTTCTTTTTTAATTTTAGCTTTAGTTTTTTTTCTCTCGTTTATAAATGCCCCGCTGGTGGTCTCTCGCAAATCTGCCTGCATATGTGACCGACTGCATTTCCTCAAGCAGACAGCATTTTTAAAGGTAATTACATTCGGACTCTTTTCCTGTGTATGCCCTTTGACACAATTGCGTTATATTTTCCCCAGCTGATCTGTTCCACTTCAACTTCCTTATCTCTACACTTTGATATCTCCAGAATCAAGAGGGGACATTGTAACCTCGTTACTACACAGTCATGAAAAATCCCAAGGTGTGTGTTCTTCATTGAGTTCCACCTTTCCCTATCCACGTGAGTTCTCTTTTCCCAAACTGTATCTATCACGGGTTGAAACTGATTGTAGAAGCCAAACTTTAATTTATGAACAAACGCATAATCATAACCTATTTCAGCTGCTAATATTTCTGCTCTTCCACATGGTTTCTAAGAAATGAATTTTTGAACTCCTCCAAAATAATCGGCTCTCTAAGAGCGTCACAGCTTCGACCTATTTTCAATGACATCTATAAAAATGACTTTGTTTGAGCCTTTCAAACTCAATATGCGCAGTGTAGGGTACCTGCTTATATTCCTGAAACATTTTCTGCAGGCTTCTGGCACAAGCTCAACTGCAATAAAGGTAGTTTTATTTTCACATTCTCATGCGACCCATATACCTACCCTGATAGTAGCGAGAAATCATCATGAGCTCGAACTGCAAGTTTGCTTGGATCAACAATACATACATTCTCATTGGCTATCGCATTTGTTTCGCCACCTTTTCAAACGCGACGAAAAAGGCTTCCACATCCTTATCATCAAATATAGGCAATGCTGGAATATTTTAACAGGTTCTCAACATGCGTTTGGCTATCATGTGAATGGTTATCCTCACTGTCTCCCACACGAAGCTTACCTGCAGCATTCGTCCCCAACCTTTTCAGCTGGATTGCCTGTCTAAGTGATAATTTCTGAAGCTTAAACTCCCTCTATTACTTCCTTTACTGTGTCCCCTTTTCTCTCTCTTCTCTCTTTGTTTCCCTCGCTTTTCTGTCTCTCTTCTCTCTCTATCTCTTTCTTTTTTAGTTCTGCTAAACCGATTCATTATAAATGCATTTTTGATGAATAAAAAGTGAACTAAAACTAATCCAATAAATTACATACAAGGAACTACATAATAGTTTTGTGAAATATATATTCAAATAGAGAATTGATTACAAGAAACAATAAAAAAAAGTACGTAAAATAAAAATGTCAGTGCTTATTTCATAATGGAAAGTGCCCAGTCTTTCTGAATATTTTGAAGAGTAACTGGAAAAGTAGATAAAGGTAATGCAGCAAATGTAACATGTTTGTGTTTTTAAAAGGCCTTCATTCACTGAGAGCATACCACATTCATGACAAAAAACAGAGCAAGTGGAGTCAAGGACCAGGTGGAATTAACAGGAGGCTCTCTGCAAACCAGGATATTCATGAAGGTGGGATGCTTTATTCCACATAGTTTGACCCTAGGAACGTAGTTACCCCACGGTTATGTAAGGGATTTAGACTTTTGAATCATAAATTAAATTTATAACAAAGGTTAAAATAAAATGGAAGTAAATATTTGTTATTAGTGAAGACACTGTGATTCCATTTGTATAAAATAATTCACTTGTTTTAACGACATGTAAGAGCCCAAATATGGTTTAGGACAGTTGTCCCCTTGAAATTGTGCAGCGTTTTAATGAGATCCAAGCTGATCTGATTGCAACTCAAACTCTAAAATCCTGCTGGTAATCTTGGACTCATGTAAGGGAAGGATCTCGTTTCTGGGACCTCCATTACACTTTGGAAGAGAAATTTTCAAATATTGCGAACACTTGGAGAAAAATAATTCTCTCCATCTCTATTTCAAATGCGCCACCTCTTGTTTTTGAACTGCATGGTCAACTCTCTCACAACATGAAAGAACTTTTCATCATCCTCTGTCACGGCCCCTCAGTTTGTTTGTTAAATACAGTAATGAGTACTTCCTCAGTTTATGTATTTTAGCAGAACAAATAAGTGACTCTGTCTTCACTTTTCTAACCTTCAAAACTTTTGGATACAATACTGGAAAATAGCACTTGTGTGCAAAGCTTTTCTGTATATGAGATGTCTACAGAACTGTGAAGATCCCTCAATTGTGCAAACTTATTCAGTTTTCTGAGAATTAAGACTCCAGCTTTAATAAATGAAAATGTCTGATCCTTAATCAAGATTTTTATTAAAATTGGTGGAAGATTTCCGAAATATTTTGTATATGGCAAATGATTTCCCGATTCAGCCCAGCTATTAACACAATGTAGTGACATTTGACAGTAGGGGTTGATGCTGCTAATAGTACTTTGATTAGACACATCCATGACTCTACTATGATAATGAGCTGTGCACAAGTTACTGCATTCATACTGAATTTTGTACATTTACTCTCTAGCTCAAGATTCCATTCAGTATGGGAAATTCTTGATTTTTGCCATGTCAATATGACCTTAGGTTTATGGAGTGTACAATGGGACACAACAGTTGAGGGAGTTCACTGCAGGTGGAGTCATACAACAAGGAAACAGGTATTACTGTTGAAGCTGTCTGAACTGACCAGGTTTCCGAAACCAAACTAGACCCATTTGATTGTATTTGGCCGATATCCCTCTAAAACATTCCTATCTATGCAGCTGTTGAAATGTCTTTTAACTTTTGCAACTGTAATCGCCTCCACCACTTTCAATGGCACCTTGATCCATACACGCACCACCATCTGTGTGAAACTTTGTCCCTTAGGTCGCTTTTAAATCTTTCCACTCACTATAAATCTATGCCCTGTAGGTTTGGAGTCCTAAACGTGGACGAAAACATTGTCTATTCACTTGACCTATGCTCCTCAATTTTATAAAACTCTATGCGATCACCTGTCGGCCAACTATGCTCTTACAGAAAATAGCCCACCCTATTCAAACTCTCCTTATAACTCAAGACTTCTAGTCTCAGTAATATCCTTGTAAATCTTTCTTTTCTTGCACCCTGACACATTTAATAACATCCTTCCTACAGTACTCTAAAAGTTGCCTCACCAATGTCTTTAACAGCTGAAACATGACATCTCAACTCCTGGACTGAAAACTCTAACTGATGAAGGGATGAATGCCAAGTGACAACTTCACCAGCCTTTCTAACTGTATCCCCATTTTAAAGAAACTACGTCCAATTACCCGTAAGACTGATTTGATAACACTCCTCAGGGCCCTACCATTAACTGCAAGTCCTGTCCTTGTGTATCTTAACAACATGCAATGTCAGAAATTTATATGCATTGAATTTCATATGCCATTTCTCTGCCCACTGCTCTAGCAAATCAAGATTATACTGTACTCTGAGATAATATTCTTATTTGTCCACTATACTTCCAATTTTGGTGTCATCCACTAATTTACGAATCATGTTCCAACATTCATGTCAAAATCGATGGTATAATTTATGAACAAGAACAAACTCAGTATTGATCCGTGTCGCACACTGCTGGTCACAGGCCTTAAGTCTAAACAACAATCTTCACTCTGTCTCCTACACTCAAATCAGGTTTGTATCCAACTGGCTATCTCTCCCTGGATCCTATGTGATCTAACCGTACTAATCAATCTACCATATGGAATCTTGTCAAAGATTTCAGTAAAGTCCATGTAGACAAAGCCTATCGTTTTGTCTTCATCTCAATATTTTGTCACATCTTCAAAAGAATCAGTCAAATGTTTGAGAAATGTTTTCTGTCATACAAAGCTATGGTGACTATTCATAATTAGTCCTTACCTTTCCAAATTTTTACCAATCTCTAAGAATACCCTCTAATAATTTACCACCACTGACATGTTCACCAGTCTGTAGTGCCATGGTTTTCCTTGCTAGCTTTCTTAAGAAATGACACAACATTAGCCACCCTGCATTCTTCTAGCACATCACCTGTAGCTTTAATGATACATATCTCTATGGCAGGGTCCCAGAATTTCTTCGTTAGCGTCCCACATTGTCATGACCTAATCATGTTCAAGAATTTATCCGCCTTGATACATTTTATGACTTCCAGCAACTCCTGTTCTGCAATGTGGCCTCTTTTCTTGACATTACCATTTGTTTCCCAGAATTCACTAATTGCCATATCTTCCTACATGGTAAGTACTGACCAAAAGTATTCATTTAGAAATTTAGCTGTTTCCTGTGGCACCACACATAGACGACCTCATTGATTTCAAGGGGTCCTCTTTTTCCCATGATTACACTTTTGAAAGGGTAGTCTCATGCAGCTGAACGATGTGGAGATGTATTGGAAGAAAATGGTGTGATGAATTATTTCAAAATCCGAAGATAGATTTAGAAACTGAACCAATCAAATGGCTCTGCTGATTTTGACTACAGCTAATTTGGGACTGAAACAGAGACAGAAATGTGATTGGAAATGTTTAACTGTGGCTTTTTGGGAAAGGAGCTTCGAAAAAGTGTTGAAGGTGAGGTGGAGGTTTGCAAGGGTCATGAGTTTGAGGCTTATAATTTTGGATCATTCAAAATAGTTGAAATTTTGATGGTGAGAAAGACAGCACAGTTAACAAACTGCAGTTTATGCGATGACGTTGTGTGGTTAGCCAAGCAGCAGGAGAATCAATGTTCCGAGCATTCGCTCTACTTCAGGAATTTCTGAAGAAAAGCGTATGCTCGAAACTCCGATTCTCCTGCTCCTCGTATACTGCCTGGCCAGCGGTCCTTTTCCAACACCACACTTCAACTTCTATACAGAAAGGCTGGATGGGCTGGAACATTTTTAACTGGAGTGTAGGAGCTTGAGATGCGACCTGAAAGGAGAATATAAAATAATAAGAGGTGTAGATAAAGTTAATGATGGTTTCCTTTTCTGAAGGATGGGGGATTTAAAGACTTGAGGACATATTTTTTTAAGATGAGACGGACGAGATTTAAAAATAACATAATAGCCGGATGCTGCCTGACATGCTGTATTTTTTCCGCCGCCATACTTTATCGAATCATGTGTGTTGGTTGCTAATTTACCTTCTCCAGCTTTCTGTATCAATGTTCAATGTGTTTCTCCCTGTAAAACACTGTCCACTGTGCTCGTCCCTGCATGCCCATTCACACAACTTGAATACCACTAGCTGATTTTACATCAAGCTAAACGCTTCCGAAGATTCACAGGAGGAAATCTGTACGTTCCTCGATGTTTTTCTTACTTTGTCTTTCTTTTTATTTTCTATCCCTTTCCTTTTTCCGATTTTCCTTTTGCTTTGCTTTAGGTTATGGATCTCTGAAATGTCAATCGAAATGAGTGAATAGATGATTCCATCTTCCACCCTATTACGTGTCATTTGCTCAATCCTGTAATCAAATGGATTGAGTTGGATGATTAGGCAGCTGTGAAAAAGTTGATGTTAATTATACAAACGTTTGCTCTCTCTTAATGTTTTAATGCAATAATACATTTACGAAACGCTCCTGCTCCCTGACCGGGAATCAAACCCATGCCGTGGCAGAGAAAGCGCCAAATTCTAACCACTAGAACAGCAGGTAATATAAATTGACATGCTACCGACTGGTAAAGATAAATGCATCATGCATATGTCTGTACAATTTAGTTTAGTGGAATGTTGCAAATTCATTTCATAATTTCGACGGTTATAGGACTCTTGCAAATATTTCCAATCATGGATTTCGGATCTGCTGCAACAAATTTCATTCGAAATAATTTTTTTCTTATTAATTTTTGACAATCCTCTCAATCACTAAAGATATTGATACTCAATTCAGATACACACATGTATGTAGAGTAATTCACTCACACCGCAATCCGTTCACAAATCTATTAATCACATGTGTCTATACGTTTGGAACTTGATGCAATCCAATTCCGATGTGTTGCAGTATCGAGATTAATGGTAAATTCAAGTTATTGTTGTTGTATGCACTAGGAGATGCCATTTTGATTCCAGCAGCTTTATTTGAAAACGCAAGCTTTCGGAGCCCCCGTTACCACCACCCCCGCCCCCCTCCCCCGCAGGCAGTTAGTGAGAGAGGATACATCCGGCAAAAAACTTATAAGGTAAAAAGGGCCATACGACTTAAGCGAATGCCACGACCATGCCAAAGTGGCTATTAAGTTTGTAATTCATTACAATGGAAGTGCAGGTTTCGGTTAATTAATATGTAAATCCCAGAATTTATTTTAAGTCACTGTCCCAAAATAACTGCACCCAAATGTATGGTGATATCTCAGGTAGTCAATGCATTTTAGGTATGGCGTCACGTTCCATGTTTGGGCGAAACTGAGGACTGCAGATGCTGTAGTTTAGAGTCGAGAGTGTGGTGCTAGAAATGCTCAGCAGGTCAGGCAGCATTCAAAGAACAGGAGAATCGACGTTTCAGGTAAGTCTGCTTGTATCTGAATCAGAAGTCAGAATGGTTTTATTTCCAAATTAGATTTTTTAAAGGCCACCTTGACTGTCGACAAATCGAGTACTTTTGAGCAAAATAAAATGTGTCTGCAAATACACATTCACATCAAACAGTTATGTGCATGCGTGTGTGTGTGAGAGAGAGAGAGCTTTTGTGAGCGAGATTGAGTATTTGTTTGAGGGAGAGAGAGGGAGAGAGTGTTGGTGTGTGCATTCTTCAGCGTGTGTGTGCTTGAGATAGTGTGTGCGTCAGTGTGAGGGATTACAGAATATCCCTGTGATAAAGTATGAGAACGACCCTGTTAAGTATGTGTTCGAGAAATGGTCGCTGTATGCGTGTGTGTGAGAGAGAATGTGTGTGTGTCCATGTATATGACTGTCTGTGTGCGTGTGTGTGTGTGAGCGCACTCGTGTGAATACTACGGTGCAGCCACCTGTTGCTGCGTGTGCTGAAGTTTGCCTTGGGCGATTCTCACTCGTAGATCCAAGGTTTTATTTGGGTCAGTGATTTCCTGCCAGAATCATACAACACAGAAAAGACCTGTTGAATCTGCAGCCAATTTTTCTTCAGATGAATAAAGTCAAGAAAAGCAACTCATGGTATTGCATTTTGTTAAGCAAAATGTCACCTCAGGCATGATACATCCCAAATAATTTTGATTGAAAATACTACGTTGTGAACAGTATGTGTCATAATCCGACAGGATTCAAACTCGCGCAGGGAAACCCCGATGGATTTCTCGCTCGTCGCATTCACCACTCAGCCACGACTGCATGAAATCCCATCGACCTTCAGCCGTGTCTTTCTCTCTACACCTAAGTCTTTTTTGGATATTTTGAGAAGTGTTCTCCTGTCGCTGAGCAACAATTATATCAAACCGCATCGGCATCACCTTCCAGATGGAAGATGGAAGGATGCTGTAAATTCGATTCCGCTCATGAGCAAAACGCCCTAGGGGAGTCATACGCAAGTGAAAATGAGTACAGCTCAAGTGGACGCGATTGAATAAGAGAACATTCATTCATCTAAGGTGCCAATGTTAGTCTTCTTTCAAGCAGTCTTCTTGAATATGTTCGCTTCCTTTAGCACTTAATGAATTGCAAAAATGCCCGTCGGTGAAAGAAACAACAACAATAAAAGGGAAGGAGGAGGAAAGAGGGAGGGGATTGAATGAAAATGAAGTTGCAGGTGAAGAAATTGGCTTGCAACTTCGCCACGGATCAGAGGTGAGGGAAGACTAAGTTTTCCGATGGTATATTGCAGAATTTAATTGTCACAGGACTGAACAGCTGGTGACATTAATCTGTGTGCGATAAACATGAGGGAAGCAAAAGCATTATGGTTTTCTGACTGACTGCTTTGCACAGGGACAGAGTGAGATTGGTACGAATGAAAATCGTTGTCAACATTTTTTCCTGTTATGAGGCCGTCAGTGAGCAGACATTAAATCTGGTATAACTAAAGCACTTTTTAATTGCACTCTGTTCGTGATATATCTCTGACAAGATTGGATAGTGCACTTATTTTTAACCTTATAATTTCGGTCTGTGGCATTTTTTAAAAAAGTGCATCAGAATGTATATCGAAGTAAAAACGCCCTCGTCGGTGAATTGAGCACCAGTCTCACATGTGGCAGGCCGGGAGACTAACCACTATACTGACGAGGAAATGACACGAGCTTGCTTTATTAATATGGTACAAAACACGTCAAAACACAAAATGTTCGGCTGTTTGTTTGATTTTCACATGCAAACTTTTCATGGAATCAGAATAAAAACTTAGACGGTGAATGAAGGAAGGAGTTAAAACAAATGTACGGGACCAGTGACAAATTGGTAAATGTGGTCTATCTTCACCTTAGCAGCAGGTACTTTCGTTGTGCAATAAGGCTGAACGTCGCAAAATGCCCTGCATGTGGGAGAAGAAAACTTGAAGCTCCAGATGCCCTAATGAGAGTCCAAAAAAAGATAATCACAGGAAAGTCAGAAAGGGAACAGGGCACCGTCTGATCCAAGGATCCGTTCTCAGATAAAAAGTCTAGCTGGCAGTAAGGTCGGATGGAAAACTGATTGACTCAAAGTATGAACCCCAATAATTTTACTGCTTCAGCAAGTTCATGCTCCTTTATATTTGGTTAAGAATTATGAATATTAAATATTTCATCCGAAGCTCTGCTGACACTATCGAGCAACTGTTAATGTTGCGATCAAAAGTGATGATGAAAGGTCGTATGTGATTGATTAGTTTTGCCATTACTGGGCATGGAACATCGGCTGGACGCGTAATACTTGCCGGAAGGACATTTTGCCAAAGGTTGGGGAGTTGTTTGGGGAGGCGGAGGTGGGGAACGGATGAAGGCAAGTGGAACTAGTCTCTTTACACGAGAGTTTTATATGACAATTAAAAAAAAGTTAGAACCGGAAAAGTTAAAGGAAGGTTGTGCAGAACTGGGGCAGAATTTGTATTGTTGCATTAAACTTTCGGTTTGATGGAGGAGAGCTATCTAAGCAAGTTGGAAGGAAGAGGTTGAGTCAGAAATAAACTTCGAGGCACAGAGTTTACGATCAGGAAGTTATGCTGGATCTGTATGAAATATTGTTGAGGACGAAGCTAGAAAATTGCGTGCAGTTCTCGAATACACATTGTATGTGGGATATGATAGAAATGGAAATATTACAGGTGTTTTTGATCAGGTCATGGAATGGGTGAGAAAGTTTCAATAAGAAAGAGAGATTGGATTAACTAGAGTTGTCTTCCATAGGGCAGAGGAAATTGAAACGGAACATGCTTAAGATGCATAAAATAGTAAGGGGTTAGGTAGAGCAGACAGGAAGTGACGTTTTACTTGTATGGAGGGCTCAAGCCTCAAGGGGCACAGACGTAAAATCCGGGGTAGAGGTTTATAGGAGATGCAAGGAAAATCATTTTCCCATAGAGAGTGATGAGAATCTGGAACTCCTTGCCTGTCAGGGCGGTAGAGGCAGAAGTTTTAATAATATTTCTCAAAAAATCATATGTCCACTTGCAGAAAAGCATCGGATCCAAATGTTGGAACTAATCGAATTGCTCCAAGGCTTGCATGTGACACAGGGCGTTTTGGATCAGCTACTTGACTGTTCTGGCTGTAGATTATTGGGAGTGTTTCAGAATTATATTTTGGACAGATGTGTTGAGATCTTCTATGATTGAAGATGGGGGTGTTTGTAAACTATCCTCCTCCAGTGAGTTGTCAACCAGCAATCACGACTGGATGTGACAGAGTGCAGAATTTACATCTGATCTGTAGCTTGTGGTTTCGCTTACCCTGTCCATCATTTGTTTTTCTGTTGTTTCATAGCTTCATCATGTAGCCACCTCATGTTTACAAATGCCTCCCACTGCTGCTGGCGTTCCTTCCTCCATTATCCAGTGAACCACCTTTGATTTTCTGACTTAATAGTAATGGTTTAGTGGAGGATATGTCGGTCAATGAGTGTGCTGAAGTCTGATTCCAGTGATTCTGACTGTCAAAGCATATCAAGGATACCCAGTCTTCAGTTGTTTATTTGTTAAAATCTGTCTCATTTAGCATTGTAATAGTGGTGCGCAACATGATGGATCATGTTCTAAATGTAAAGAAAACACATTGTATCCACAGTGATTGTGAGGCGGTCACTTTTGCCGATACTCTCATGCATAATTATATCTGGCGCAGGCAGATTTGTGATGTTCAGGTCAAGCATGCTCTATTTTTCCTCTTTTTGGTTCTCTCGTCACCTTCCACAGTATGACTCCAGCAAGTATGTAATTGGCGACTGAACAGCTTGATTGTACCTTTTGTTGGGTCACAATTATTGGTGAACATCGAACTGCCCTACTCCGAGTAGATTCCCTGCCCATGACACCCTTAGAACTTCTTTGAATATTGTTCCATCCGGCCCAGTGGACTTGCCTACTTTCACTCCTTCTAGAATTGATAACACATGTTCGTAACTAAACTCGATCCTTTCTACTCTAATATCTCGTACTTCCTTCTTCTCCTCAACAATATTCTCCTTTTCCTATGTGAAAACCGATAAGAAATGGTCGTTTAGCACTCTCCGATCTCCACAGGGTCCACACTCAACTTCCCAATTCTGTCATTGACTAGCCTTATTCCTACCCTAAACAGCCTTTTATTCCTCACATACCTATCGATTGCTTTAGCGATCACCTTTATTCTATTTGCTAAAACTGCTCGTGTCCTCTCTTTGCTCTTCTTAACTCTCTCTTTAAATCCTTCCTAGCTTATCTGTAACTCTCCATTGCCTCATCTGAAACATGTTGCCTCATCAACAAATAAGCCTCCTTCTTCTTCGTAGAAAGACATGCAATTTCTGTTGTAAACCACAGTCCCCTTACCTTATCACTTCCTCCCTGACAGGGAGTCTGTTTTGCTTTATTGATCTAGCATTGTCAGCAAACTTGTTCCCACTTCGAACAGTCACTCGGCTTTCTTCGTGCAGGGAGTACTGGCCATTTGGGTACAGAACTGGCTCAAAGGTAGAAGATAGAGGGTGGCGGTGGAGGGTTGTTTTTCAGAATGGAAGCCTGTGACCAGTGGAGTGCAACAAGGATCGTTCATGGATTCACTACTTTACATCATTTATATTAATGATTTGGATGTGAGCAAAAGAGGTATAGTTGGTAAGTTTGCAGATGACACCAAAATTGGAGATATAGTGGACAGCAAAGAAGGTTAATTCAGATTACAACTGGATCTTGATCAAATGGACCAATGGGCTGAGAAGTGGCAGATGGAGTTGAATTTAGATAAATGTGAGCTGCTGGATTTTGGGAAAGCAAATATTAGCCCGACTTATACACTGAATGCAAAGGTCCTATGGAGTGTTGCTGAACAAAGAAACCTAGAAGTGCAGGTTCATAGCTCCTTGAAAGAGGAGTGGCAGGAAGATAGGATAGTGAAGAAGGTGTTTGGTATGCTTTCTTTTATTGGTCAGAGTATTGAGTACAGAAGTTGGGAGGTCAGATTACGGCTGTACGGGACATTACGACGGTATGGCTGGGGCGGCACGGTGGCACAGTGGTTAGCACGGCTGCCTCACAGTGCCAGAGACCCGCGTTCAATTCCCGCCTCAGGCGACTGACGGTGTGGAGTTTGCACGTTCTCCCCGTGTCTGCGTGGGTTTCCCCCGGGTGCTCCGGTTTCCTCTCACAGTCACAAAGATGTGTAGGGTCAGGTGAATTGACCAGACTAAATTGCCCTTAGTGTTAGGTAAGGGGTAAATCTATGGGTGGGTTTCGCTTCGGCAGGTCGGTGTGGACTTGTTGGGCCGAAGGGCCTGTTTCCACACTGTAATCTAATCTAATTAGGTAGGCCACTGTTGGGATATTGCATGCAATTCTGATCTCCTTCCTATCGGAAAGCTGTAGTGCAACTTGAAAGGATTTACAAGGATGTTGCCACGGTTGGAGGATTTGAGCTATAGGGAGAGGTTGAATAGGCTAGAGTTGTTTTCCCTGGAGCGTCAGAGGCTGCGGGATGACCATATAGAGGTTTAAAAAATTATGAGGAGCATGGATAGGATAAATAAACAAAGTCTTTTTCCCTGGGGTTGTGGAGTCCAGAACTAGAGGGCATAGGTTTAGGGTGAGACGGGAAAGATATCAAAGAGACCCAAAGGCTCAAGGTTTTCACGCAGAGACTGGTACATGTATGGAATGAGCTGCCAGAGGAACTGGTGAAGGGGAGTGCAATTGCAACATTTAAAAGGCACCTGGCTGGGTATATGAAAAGGAGGGGGTTGGAGGGGTATGGGCCAGAACCTGGCAGGTGGGACTAGATTGGATTGGGATGCCTGGTCAGCGTGGACGATTTGGACCGAATGGTCTGTTTCCATGCTGTACACTCTACGACACTGGGATTCTATGGATGAGGATAACATCGAACTGATGAAATAGGAGTTTCAAACACAAAATCTGGCAAAAGATAGAGACTAAAAAGTGTTCACTGACACTGAACAGACCAGTTGAGAGGCCAGCTGATCTGGAAAGGTGAACAAATTTTGAACACAGCTCATACTGAGAAAGCCTATGACAACATTTTGTATCACAGTTCAGGATTGTTAAGCTGATCGTAGAATCTTATTTAGATATGACTGACCATATTTCCACATAATTGCACACAGCAAAATCATTCAGACCTCCAAATTTTATAGACGTTGAATTGCTGCTTATTGATTCTCCCATGCTGACCAAATTAAAAATAAGTGGTTTCTCAAACCTGCCATCACGAATATCTATCAATGCCTAATAATTCTGACTCAGTGATCTATGAGCTAATTTGAACACGTTGGCACTTCCTTCTCTCTCTTAATTTAAGTTAGTGTCTTCATTTCTTCTTCCAAGTATACACTGACGCATTTTCACTCATACTCCAAGTTCAATATGATGCTCGTTTTATATGGACATTCTATCATGTTCCTTCATTTTCAATTCATTCTGTTCCTTTTTGTCTTCAGGAGCAAAAAATGTCATCACAGACGATTCTCTGATTATGACATGCATTTTAACAATGCTTTTGATAAGGCCTCACATGGAGAAGTTAATTGCAAAAATTGAAAGATTTGAAATTTGGGGCAATATTCTGATGTGGATTTGAATTAGTTGGCAAACAAAAACAGAATGGAATCAAACTGTCTATTTTATTTTCTCGCTGATGCATTGATTAACAGTATATTGCTGCAAAATAAAACTAAGTGGTGTTTGAGTGAGGACAGTAAATGGAAGCATCAGGGCATTCTACAAACATTGCACATGCAAGCAAGGTGATGCTGTACAGTGTGAATAAGTATGCATTTATGCAAACTGATGTGAAAACAGGAAGGAAGGCTTCTAATTTAAATATTATATATTGGGAAACATAGCCTTTCATTTAGGATCTGGGTGTCTTTGCAAACCAGTCAATGAAAATATAGATATAGAACTAGACCTGGAATTTTGCGGACAGTTGTGATCTCTCCGCCTTACAGAGGATGCACTTACCAGAGAGGGAGTACAGGAGCACTTGAAATGGCAGTATTGTCAATTAAGAATAGACTGGCTCAGCTAGGTATGTATCCACTTGAGGTGAGAAAAATGGAACAGAATCTGATTGAAACGCATAAAAGTCTCACAGGAATAGAGACAGAGTAGCTGGATGTTTTCACTCTGTTTGCAGAGTATCGAACGAGGAATCTAGACTTCGTATAGAATATCGAACATAGAACAGTACAATGCAGAACAGGCCCTTCGGCCCTCAGTGTGAACTAATCGAAGCCCACACTATCGCATCATCATCCATATTCTTATCCACGGTCTGATTAAATACGCCTAATGTGACTGAGTTAACTGCACTACCAGGCAAGGCATTACCCAAATTAAAGGCACTCAAAGACCGAATATTCACGGCACACCGTAGTGGAGAATTGCAAAACTTCTCAAGGCTTAGACTAAAATCAAATAGTCCTCATCGTGGTCATAAATCTCAATGCCGTATTTTAAAATTGTACTCGACTGCTTCTAGATTCATTAATGAGGGAACACAATTTAACTTCGCTGTCCTGTTTATCTCTTCAAATATTATGCAACTTTCGTTGAGATTACCTGTCATGTTCTGAAGCTGTAGAAAATTAAGGCCGGATTTCCTCAATTTCAATTCACAGGACAAACGCCCATCTATTGTGTCAAGCCTAACGAACGTTCTTGGTATTCCTTACACGGCAATAGTATCATTCCTAAATTGAGGATTGTATCCCAAGTCCGGTCTAATCGGGCAACCATACATTGAAACGAAGACTTCTTTCTCGTCACCTAAAATCCTTCAGCTGGAAATGTTCTCATTCTGCAGCGTTCACAGCAGATTTCTGAACTGCTGCGAAACATCAATGACTTATTAAAAACCACGCCAAGATGCATTTCTACAAATCTACACATCAGACATTCTATATCAATCAGTTTTCAAGCTGTTACCTTCGACAAAATAATCTGCACATCTTTCCCACCTATGATGAAGTCAAATAGTTGCTGTTTATAAATCATGAGGGGCACAGATAGAGTCCAGAAGGTATTTTTCCCGCTGGTGAGGGAAAACAAAACTAGAAGCATAGGCTTAAAATGAGAGGATAAAGATTTAAAAGAAACCTAAGGGGCATCTTCTTCATGCCTGTCTTGAATGAGCTGCCAGAGAAAGTGGTGGAGACTGGTACAACTACAAGACTTAATGGCATCTGGATGGTATATGAGTAACATGGATTTAGAGGGATATACGGCAAATGTTGGCAAATGAGAACAGATTAATTTAGGATATCTGCTCAACATGGTCAAGTTGGACCGAAGGTTCGTTTTCCGTGCTGTATTGCTCTATGACTTGATGACTCGAGAACAACCACAAATAGAATGCAATCGAATTCCGTTAAAACGGTTTCCAGCTCCAAATCTTCGGTCAATCTTATTCTCTTATACTCACAAGTTCTTTAGCTGATGTCCAGACTTAAGAGTTTCATTCCTGGAACCATTCCTTTAAATCGGTTCTGCATTCTTTCTAACTTCTATATCTTTTCTCAAATGTGCGCCAGTGTTTAGGTAATTTTCATGGACGTTGCTGATATCGTATTGTGCTGAATATTAAAACTTAGCGGCATATTCACTTTGGGACCAGGTGCTGGACAATTTCGTCAATATCGATCGGAAATGCGGACCGATGAGGCAAATGACTTGTTTTCGTGTGGTGTAAATTTGGTAACTGTATAAATCCTGCAAAGAGTCACTTCCGCAAGTTCAGCTGTGTCAGAATCCAGGTTGCGATGAGCGCCTGTCAACCTGAAAAGGTGACGTTCGTCTGGGTCTCTGCAAAGGATTTGGTCAAATTCATTGCATCCTGACAATTTGTTCTTCCAACAACTTATATGTTTCATGGATTCAGTTGTTTTACTATGGCGCGAGCTCTCCGAGCTGTGATGGCCGAGAGGTTAAGGCGTTAGATTCGTCATCTTGTGGGGGTTCCTTGCGCAGGTTCGAGTCCCGCTCGCAGCGTTGATTTCTTTGGAAATTGCCGCTTCATGGGTACTGTTTTGAATATATTGGAGTCTGAGCTTCACGTTTAATTCAATCAATTTCGAACTGTAAAGAATCAGAAGTAATTTAAAAATTGGACAAGTCATCGAAAAGGATAAATTAAACGTCGAGACAGAAAAAAAACTCATCAAATTCTATCATGAGTAACTTTCAATGCAAGTAAAGAATAATCGCGAAATTTGAATGTTCGGATGGGAATGAAGCAAAATAAGAAGCAATGTACAACATGTAACTGCAAAGGATGAATGCTTCATTTTCTACGATCTGTTGAATAACAAGCTGAGATAATATTTCAGACCCACAATTTGAGATTATTCCACATTAGCATTGTCACAGAGTCATACAGCTGTAGAGCAAGGAGACAGACCCCTCGGTCCAATTCGTCCATGCAGGCCAGATATCCTAACCTGATCTATTCCCATTTGCCAGCACTCGGCCTATATCCCGCTAAATACTTCTTATTCATAAAATCATCCAGGTTGCTTTTAAAGGATTTAATTGTACCAGACTCCACCACTTCCTCTGGCAGCTCCTTCCATGCATATACCACCCTCTGCGTGAAAAAGTTGTCCCTTAGATTCCTTGAACAGCTTTCATCTCTAATCTGAAAATGTGTTGCTGGAAAAGTGCAGCAGGTCATGCAGCATCCAACGAGCAGGAGAATCGACGTTTCGGGCATGAGCCCTTCTTCAGGATTGTACTTCACCCTTCTTCTCCCTATTTCAGGCTTATGTCCGAAACGTCGATTGTCCTGCTCCTTGGATGTTGCCTGACCTGCTGCTCTTTTCCAGCAACTCATTTACCGTTCTGATCTCCAGCATCTGCAGTCCTCACTTTCTCCTTCAACTCTAATCCTAAACACATGCATTTTAGTTCTGGACTCCACCACCCGAGAGAAAAGATCTATTCTATTTACCCTATTAATGTTCGTCATGATTTCATAAACCTCTATAAAGCCACCCCACAGCCAGTCCCAACCTATTCAGCCACTCTCTACCACTCAAATCCTCCAACTCAGGGAACGTCCCTGTCAATCTTTTGTCAACCTGTTCATGTTTCGCGACATGCTTCTGTTAGGAAGGAAACCAGAATTGTGCACAATATTCCAAAAGTGACCTAACCAGTGTCCTGTATAGTCGCATCATGTTCTCCCAACTACAATACTAATGCTCTGACCAATGAAGGGAAGAATATTAAGCACGTTCTTCACTATCCTGTCTACATGCGACTCTGCTTTCAAGAAATTATGAAGCTGCACTTCGCGGTCTCTTTGTTCAGCAACACTTCCAAAAACCTTGCCATTAAGTGTAGATCTGTAAAACATCACAGTGGACAATAGGTGTTCCCTGAACGAGTCCCCAGTTTTGAGCTGGAACACTCTGATATGGAGGAGACCACACCAGGAACAGCAGATGCCGTAAATCAGGCTTGAGGAAATCCAGGAAAATCTCTCGTAGATTGGAATAAGTCTTTGGGCCCTTGTAGGGCGAAAAGAGACAGCAGAGTAAACTAGAGAGCGAGTAGAGGAGATTATTTGTCATTTCTACCATACACATCTGACACAATAAAAAGAAGGCAATTTTGCTCCATGACCAAATTGCTATTTGAAAACCGTCTACACGACAGTACAATCATACACAGGGCAGCTTAAAGTGCATAAAACGTGCATGCAAGACAGCGCAGTTATTCCTGACAAGTCAAGACAATAGATACAATGGTGGACAAATTCCAATGTAACATTGAATGATCGTTAATAAAATATTTTTTGAGCAGCCATTCAAAACATCGTCCAAAAATTGCTAATGGAAGAGAGTGTGATCATACAGTGTCAAGAAGTCTGATGGCTTAGGTGAAGAAACTTTTGCAAAGTCTGGATGTGAGTGATTGAATGCTCTGGTTACTTTTGCCAGATGGCAGGAGTGTGAAGAATTTGGATCAAAGTTCTGTGGGGTCGCCCACAATGCTGTTGGCCTTGTAGATGCAGCGTGTGGTGAAGATGTCTGTAGAGGAGAGATGAAGATTTCAATAAAGGCAAATTACTGCGGATGCTGGAATCTGAAACCAAAAGAGAAAATGCTGGAAAATCTCAGCAGGTCTGGCAGCATCTGTCAGGAGAGAAAAGAGCTGACGTTTCGAGTCGAACTGACCCTTTGTCAAAACTAAAAAAAAGGGAGAAATAGCGAAGTTTTAATCTAGGCTGAGAGAAGGTGAGTCATTATTCCAGAAGCAAAGGTAGCAATAAATTGTAACTGAGGAAGGAAATATGGCTGTGGTAGCGAGTAAATAGTAAATTTATCAAATTTATTGCTACATTCGTAGGCGGCACGGTGGCACAGTGGTTAGCACTACTGCCACACCGCACCACCAGGCGACTGACTGAGTGGAGTTTGCACATTCTCCCCGTTTCCTCCGGGTGCTCCGATTAAAAATGTGCAGATCAGCTGAATTGCCCGTGCTAAATTGCCCGTGGTGTTAGGTGAAGTGATACATGTAGGGGATGAGTCTGGGTGGGTTGCGCTTTGGCGGTTCATTGTGAATTGTTGGGCCGAAGGGCCTGTTTCCACACTCTAAGTAATCGAATTTGCTTCTGGAGCCATGACTCACCTTCTCTCAGCCTAGTATAATAACATCCCTATTTTAGCGATCGTATTAAGGTGTCCTCACTACCCGTTGTCAGGTCTTATGAATCAAGACAGTGCAATTTCGAACCAGGCAGTGATGCAGCTGCTCAGCGTATTCTAAATTAACCCTGTTTAGAATATGGTGAGGATAGGGGCTGTCAGATAGGCTTTCCTCAACCTTCGCAGACAGCAGAGATGTTGCTGGGCTTTCTTGGCTATGAAGGCCATGCTGAGTGACCAGGTGAGATTATCTGCCAGATGGATGCAACGAAATTTGGTGCTCTTTATAATCTCCACAGGGGAGCAATCGACATCCAGCAGAGAGTTATCGCTCTGTGCCCTCCTGAAGTCAACAACCATCTCTTTTGTTTTGTCCACGTTCATAGACAGGTTGTTGGCTCTGCACGAGTCCGTTAGCACAGCATCTTCTCTCTTTATGCTTGCTCTTCATTCCTGTGATTGAGAACCACTACCGCCGTGTCAACAATGAAGTTAATAATAGAATTTCATTTGGACATCAATGCTCAATCGTAGGAAAGCAGGGTGAATAGCAGTCGACTGCTCTTCACCCTGCTCAGTGTGATGATTTTGAAGATGCTGTTCCCAATCCAGGCTGTCTCAGGTGTCCCAGTCATTAGCGTCCAGTTACAGAGGAACTTATTCAAGCGCAATGCACTCAGCTTTCCAAACAGGTGCTGACGAATGATACTGCTGAATGCAGAACTGAAGTTAATGAACAGTAATCTGATGTAGGTGTTCTTCTTCAACAGTTGGGTGAGGGTCAGAGGTTGGGTGGTGGAGATAGCATCATCTGTTGACCGGTTGGAACGATGCACACACTGCAGAGTGAAGGTGGGTTGGGGCGGTGGACAGCAGGGTCCTAATATACCTCATCACGGGCCTCTCGAAACAATTCATGATGTTTAATGTCAATGCAAAGGGGCAGTAGCCATTGAGGCAAGACACTGAAGACTTCTTCGGCACAGGGACGATGGTAGTGGCCTTGAAGCACGTTGGAACTATGACACAACTCAGGGAAATGTTGTCCAAGATGTCCAAGACAACATCCACCAGCACGTCAGAGCATCCTCTGAGCATTCTGCATGTGATGTTAGGTGGACCAGCAGGCTTATGTGGGTTGACTCTACATAGAATTTTCCTCACGTCAGTCGTGATAAGACTCAAAACCTAGTCATTGGGAGGGGAGATGATCCACATAGCTTCCACATCATTTCATGCCTCAAACCATGCAAAGAAGTTGTTCAAATCATCCGGGAGGGTGGATATTACCAGCACAAGCAGGCGATGCTATGCTGTGGCTGTTGATGGTCTTAATACTCTTCTACATGCTCTGCATATTGCCGCTGTCCTGATAAAGTTTGTATATTCTCTGTGCGTATGCAAGCTTTGACTCTTTGATGGACCATGATAACCATCTATAGTTGCCTAAAGGGGTGTCTTGGTGAATATGTGCACGAAAATCATAGCCTCAATTAACACTTTTAAAAATAGAATAATTACAGTGCGGAACCAGGTCCTTCGACCCCACAGGTCCACACCATCGCTGCAAAGAGTAACCCAATCAGATGCATTCCCCAACCCCATTATCCTGTATTTACACGTGACAAATGCACCTAAACTTGAAAACTGTGGGGAATGTCACATGGCCAGTTCCGCTAATCTGCACATCTTCAGATTGTGAGAGATTCTTACACCATCATGGACGAGAAGTTCAGGAGCAAGAAAAAGAATAGTATGAAATGCGTCAATGTGCTATTTCGCACTCACTCCGTCTGAATTATGACAAACGGCGTGCTTGGCATTTTGTTCTTGTGACGGTGACTAAAAGTAGGAAAGAATGAACTGAGATAGAATGCAGAAAGACTTACTTTTTTTGATGCGCGCTCCCAGTTTCTTCAGTATAGAACCTTTTATCAAGCTGTATTTAGGATTGAAAAATACAAAAAAAAACGTCTTATTTCAATGTCTGCTTCACTCCATGGAATCTGTCCACAAATTCACTTATTTTTTAGTGCAATATTTTAAAGTAATCCTTATTTTTAATGCTGACAATGTCCATTCTGCTGTCACGCTGGTGAGTGGAGGTACCTGTTATAATTTCATCATTTGATTCACCAGTGTCATTTAGGGTGGCGGATCAGCTACAATATAACGCCAGATCCACACGCATCTCATTCAAACTCAATGTCCTCTGAGCAACTAGCGATGTATTATAAACGCTGACCTCGACAGTCACATAATCATCCCATGAATGATTTTTTGAAAATCAACAGTGAGACTTAAGGGAATGGAATACACGAGGTGGAAATGTCCTGGAAACAAAAACAACTGAGGCATTCAAGAGGGCATTGGGTAATGATATGGATAGAAATAGTGTGCAAAGGTACGGTGAAAATTCATGAGATATTCATGAGGTAATAATTCTCATTTAACAATCGCTACCAGGCACGTTTCAAAGGAGGTTCACTATAATGGTCCCAGGAATGAAAAGCTTCACACATGAGGAACGTTTGATCACTCTGCGTCTATACCGTATGGAGTTTAGAAGAATGAGGGAGTATCTCTTTCAATAATAAATAATAGTGAATGGCCAAGGCAGAATAGATGTTGGATTTTTAGGAGAAACTGGTTCCCGAGTGCGTAGCTTTAGGGTAAAGGGAAGACGTTTTTGAACAGAGTGAAGGAGAAACCTTTTCAAACAGAGAGTGGTGAATCAAGGGAATTCATTGCCACAGAAGGCTATAGTAGCCATGTCATTGAGTATATTTAAGACTGAGGCAGGTTAATGAATAATAATGTGAATCAAGGATTACGGGGAGAAGGCAGGAGACTTGGATTGAGAAACTGATCAGCCATGATTGAAAGGAGGAGCAGACCCAAGACAATCGAATGTCGCCCTTTTCCGCCATAACAATGTTGTGATTCTATGAACTGTGTCTTCAGTCCAATCGCTCCTTTATCTCCGTCTGACTACATGCGCTCCGACGTATAGTTAACTTATGGAAGGGCAGGGATAGATTTATTTGGCAACATTCTGTGACGATTCTTGTGATGCAATCAATGTTACCAGAACTCTGGACCCTTGTCCGCAGGGCAGTTTTTAAGGGTATGAGACGTGGTCTGTATATTTACTGACAAAATGGAAAAAGAAGTCAAATTAACTTTATCGATAAAAGTGTGCTTTTGGGACCAACGGAAGAGCCCTGTATGAGAGAGAATGTTAGGCAAAACTGAGAATTGCAGATGCTGGAGTCCTGATGAAGGGCTTTTCTGATGCATTCCCGATGAAGGGCTTTTGCCGAAAACGTTGAATTTCCTGCTCCTCGGGTGCTGGCTGACCTGCTGTGCTTTTCTGCACCACTCTGATCGAGAGGGGATGCTGTTAACGGAGCAGGTTCACTCTGAATGAAGTATCTTTGGAGTGTTCGCAGGTAAGTAGGGGAAAGACAGAAGAGAACGAGTGGGCGAGCTGTTCTGGAAAGCCTGCTCCACTACTTAAGTTGACCACGGGGGCTCTAACACGACTCAGCCTTGTGCAGGCATAACCACATAAAGTTTCAGGCCGTTGATAATTAGAAAATGAACAAACACCACTTTAAAGACACTCAAAGACCGAATATCCAAAGCTCACTGCAAAGGAGAATTGCAAGACTTCTTTAAGCTTCGACTAAAATCAAGTAATCCTCATTGTGGTCATAAATCACAATGCCTTATTTTTAAATATTGTCTGCCTGTTTCTAGATTCCTTCATGAGGGAACACAATTTAAATGCGCCATCCTGTTTATCTCTTCAAATATTTTGCAACTTTCGATGAGATGACCTGTCATGTTCTGAAACTGTAAAAGAAATTAAGGCCAGATTTGCCCAATTGCAATTCACAGGACAAATGCCCATCTATGCTGTCAAGGCTAATGAACATTCGTCGTATTCCCTGTACGACAATAGCATCTTTCCTAAGTTGAGGATTATAAATCCCCAAACTGTACTCCATGTGCGGTCTAACCGCCCTACCATGCATTGGAAATTAGACTTCTTTCTCGTGCCCTGAAATCCTTCAACTGGAAAGTGTGTCATTCTCCAGCTTTCACAACAGATTTCTGTAACTGCTGCTAGACTTCAATGACTTATTAAAAACGACGCCAATGTGCATTTCTACAAGTCTGTACATCAGACTTTCTACATCAAATACTTTTCAAGATGTAACCTGTGAAGAAATAATCTACGCACCTTTCCCACTTGCCAAGTCTGATAAAGTCAATTAGTTACTATTTATTAAATCATGAGGGAAATGGATAGAGTGACCAGACAATGTGAGAGAACCCAAAACTAGAGACCATAGGTTTAAAATTACAGGGTAAAGATTTAAAAGGGAACTAATGGGGCAACCTTTTCACGTGTCTAGAATGAGCTGCCAGAGAAAATGATGTAGATTCGCACAACTGCAACATTTAATGATATATGGATGGGTATACGAGTAAAGAGGTGTTCAAAGTTTGTGAGAAGATTTGTAGCTCGGGTGCTCGTTGCTGTGGTTCTGTTCGCCGAGCTGGAAGTTTTTGTTGCAAACGTTTCGTCCCCTGTCGAGGTGACATCCTCAGTGCTTGGGAGCCTCCTGTGAAGCGCTTCTGTGGTGTTTCCTCCGGCATTTATAGTGGCCTGTCCCTGCCGCTTCCGGTTGTCAGTTTCAGCTGTCCGCTGTCGTGGCCGGTATATTGGGTCCAGGTCTATGTGTTTGTTGATGGAGTTTGTGGTTGAGTGCCAAGCTTCTAGGAATTCCCTGGCTGTTCTTTGTTTCGCTTGCCCTATAATGGTAGTGTTGTCCCAGTCAAATTCATGTAGCTTGTCGTCTGCGTTTGTGGCTATTAGGGATAGCTGGTCGTGTCGTTTCGTGGCTAGTTGATGTTCATGGATGCGGATCGTTAGCTATCTTCCTGTTTGTCCTATATAGTGTTTTGTGTAGTCCTTGCATGGGATTTTGTACAGAGTAAAGAGGGTTTAGCGGGAATTAGGCGAAGTGTTGACAAATGGGAACAGATTAATTTAGGATATCTGTTCAGCATGGTCAAGTTAGACCGAAGGGTGGTTTTCCATGCTGCATTGCCGTATGACATGATGACTCCAGAACAACCGAAAAAGGAATGCAAATGACTCCCGTCAAATTGGTTTCCAGTTCCAAATCTTCGGTCAATTTTCCTCTCTTATACTCACAAGTTCTTTACCTGATATCAGAATTTAAGAGTTTCATTTATGCAACCATTCCTGTAAATCGGTTCTGTATTATTTCTAATTCCTTTATCTTTTCTCTAATGTGGTCCAGTGTTTTGGTACTTAGCGTGGATGTTTCTGATATCATATTGCGCTGAATATGAAACTCTGCAGCAGATACGCTTCGGGACCAAGTGTTTGACAATTGAGTCAAAGTCGATTGCAAGTGCAGACGCAATGAGGCAAAGGACTTCTTATCGTGTGGTGTCAATTCCGTGAATCTATAACTCAATGAAGAGTTATTCCAGCAAGTTCAGCTATGTCAGAATACAGGTGTCAGACGCACAATTTTCGATTATTCTGCATTTATACAGTCACAGAGTCATACTGATGTTGTGCAAGGAAACATACCGCTCAGTCCAATTCGTCCATGCAGACCAGATAACCTAACCTAAACTATTTCCATTTACCAACACTAGACCTATATCTCGCTATTCATAGAATCATTCAGGTGGCTTTTAAATGTTTTAATGTTACCAGCCTCCACCATTTCCTCCTCAGCTCTTTCCATGCATACACCACTCTCAGGTTCCTTGGACAACTTTCAGCTCTAACTCTAAACATAGGCCTTTTAGTTCTGGACTCCACCAACCAAAGGAAAAGGCTTATTCTATTTGACAGGGTAAAGATATAAAAGGGACCTCAGGGGCAACTTTTTCATGCCTGTCTGATGTGGTGGAGGAAGTGGCGGAGTCTGGTACAACTGCAAGATTTAATGGCATCTGGATGGGAAGATCAGTAACAAGGATTAGAGGGACATGGGCCAAATGTTGGCAAATGGGACCAGATTAATATAGGATATCTGTCCATCATGATCAAGTTGAAGCGACGGGTCGTTTTCCTTGCTGTATTGCCGTATTGCTGAATGACTTGATGACGCTAGAACAACCACAAAAGGAATGCAATCGATTCCGTCAAAATGGTCTACAGCTCCAAATCTTCGGTCAATCTTATACACAAAATTTCATTCGCTGATGTCAGAATTTCATTCCTGGAACCATTTCTGTAAATCGGTTTTGCATTCTTTCAATTCCTATATATTTTATCTCATGTGCTCCAGTGATTATTTACTTAACATGGACATTTCTGGTATTATATTTTGCTTAATATTAAGATGTAAAAGATTATTAAAGGATTAGCCACTCTGGAGGCAAGAAGCATGTTTTCCAATGATGGGTGAGTCGCGAACCAGATGACACACTTTAAAAATAAGGGGTCGGCTACTTTGAACAGAGTTGAGGAGAAACTTCTTCATCCAGAGAGTGATGGGTGTATGGAATGCTCTGCCCCAGAAGGCTGTGGAGGCCAAGTCTCTGGATACTTTCAAGAAAGAGTTGGATAGAGATCTCAAGGATAGTGGAATCAAGGGTTATGGGGATGAGGCAGGAACAGGATACTGATTGAGGATGATCAGCAATGATCATAATGAATGGTGGTGCGGGCTTGAAGAGCACAATGGCCTACTCTTGCACCTATTGTCTATTGTCTATTAAAACTCAGCGGCATATCCACTTCGGGACCAGGTGCTGGACAATTTAGTCAATATTAATCGGACGTGTGGACACAATGAGGCAAATTACTTGTTTTCGTGTGATGTAAATTTGCTGACTCAATAATTCAACGAATACTCATTCCTGCAAGTTCAGCTGTGTCAGAATCCAGGTTGTGATGAAAGCCTGTCAACCTCCAAAGGTGATGTTCGTTGGGTCTCTGCCAAGAATTTGGTGAAATCATTGTGTCTTGAAGATTTGTTCTTCTCTCAACTTATATGTTTCATGGATTCGATTGTTTTAGCATGAAAATGGGCATTTGGCGTGCAGCTGTGATGGCCGAGAGGTTAAGGCGTTGGATTCGAAATCCAATAGGGGTATTCTGCGCACGTTCGAATCCTGCTCACAGCGGTGTAGTCTCTGCTTCATCCTTTGAATTTTGGATATGTTGGAGCCTGAGCTTTGTGATTAATACACATTCAATGTTCAAATGGAATGAATCAGAAATAATTTCAAAACTGACCAAGTCATCGAAAAGAATAAATTATATGTCGCGACACAAAAAAAGACACCAAATTCCAACATGAGTGAGTTTGAACGCAAGTAAAGAACTATCGTGAAATTTGAATGTTCGGGCGGGAATGAAGCAAAATAAGAAGCGAAGCAAAATAATAAGCAATGCTAAACATGTAACTGCAAACGACGAATGCTTCATTTTCTGCGATTTGTTGAAAGACAAGCTGAGATAATATGTCTGACCCACAATTTGTGATTATTCCACATTAATAGAGTCACAGAGTCATGCAGATGTCGAGCAAGGAAACAGACCCCTCGTCCAATTTGCACATGCAGACCAGATATCCTAACCTAATTTATTCCTATTTGTCAGCACTCGGCCTATATCCCGCTAAACACTACTTATTCATAGCATCATCCAGGTTGGTTTTAAATGAATTTAGTGTACCAGCCTCCACCACTTCCTCTGGCAGCCCCTTCCATGCACGGACCACCCTCTGCATGAAAATATTGTCCCTTAGGATCATTGTACAGCTTTCAACTCTAACTTTAAACATATGCCCTTTAGTTTTGGATTCCATCACCCGATGGACAAGACCTATTTAGTTTACCCTACTCATGTCCATCATAATTTTATAAACCTGAATAAAGTCACCCCTCAGTCTTCGATGCTCCAGGGAAAACAGCCCCAGCCTCTTTTCAGCCTCTTCCTATCGCTCAAATCCTCAATACCTGGGAGCATTCCTGTCAATCGTTTGTGAAGCAGTTCAAGTTTCACAACATTCTTCTGATAGGAAGGAGACAAGAACTGCACACAATATGGCAACAAAGACCTAACCAGTGTCATGTATAATAGCATCATAATCTCTCAATTCAAATACTTAATGCTCTGAACAATGAAGGTAAGAATATTAAGCACCTTCTTCACAAACCTATCTAACATGCAACTCAACTTTCAAGGAATCATGAATCTGCACTCCAAGGTCCCTTTGTGCAGCAACACTTCCCAAAACCTTTCCATTAATTGTCGATCTGGAAAAAGCACAGCGGACCATAGATGTTCCCTGAACGAGTCCCCAACTTTGCGCTCGGTCTGAAATGGAGATGATCACATCAAGAGCAACAGATGCAGTAAATCAAGTTTGAGGAAATCCAGGGGTTCCAATAATTCTTTGGGGCCTCTGCGGGTGATACGAGAGAGTAGAGTAAAGTAGAGACAGAGAGTTGAGGAGCATTATTTGTCATTTCTACCACATACATCTGGTGCAATAGAAAGGTGGCAATATTGCTCGAGGAACAAATTGCTATTTGAACACACAGTCATACACAGGGCAGCTTAAAGTGCATAAAATGTTCAAAACATGCAAGACAGCACAACAATTCCTGACAAGACAAGACAATAGAGAAAATGGTGGACAAATTGCGATGTAACAATGAATGATCATTAATAATATATTGTTTTAGCAGCCATTCAAAACGTCGTCCAACAACTGCAAATGGAAGAGAATGTGATCATTCAGTGTCAAGAAATCTGATAGCTTATGTGAAGAAACCTTTGCAGAGTCTGGCTGTGAGCGACTGAATGCTCTGGTTACTTTTGCCAGATGGCAGGACTGTGAGGAATTTGAATCAAAGTTCTGTGGGCTCGTCCACAATGCTGCTAGTCTTGCAGACGCAGCTTGTGGGGAAGATGTCTGTAATGGTGAGATGAAGATTCCAATGATCGTCTCAGCTGTCCACACTACCCGTTGTCAGGTCTTATGATTGAAGACGATGGAATTCCGAACCAGGCAGTGATGCAGCTGATCAGCGTATTCTCAATTAACCTTCCGTAGAATGTGTTGAGGCAAGCGTCAGATGGGCTTTCCTTAACCTACGCAGACAACAGAGATGCTGCTGGGCTTTCTTGACTATGAAGGCAGCATTGAGTGACCAGGTGAGATTATCTGCCAGATGGATGCAAAGAAATTTGGTGTTCTTCACAATCTCCACGGGGGAGCCATTGACCCCCAGCAGAGAGTGATCGTTCTGTGCTCTCCTGAAGTCAACAAACATCTCTTTCCTTTTGTCCAAGTTCACAGACAGGTTGTTGGCCCTGCACTAGTCTGTTAGCCAGAGCATCTTCTCTCTGTATGCTTGCTCTTCATGATTGAGACCTACTACCTTCATGTCAACAGTGAACTTAATAAGATAATTTCAGTTGGACATCAATGCCCAATCGTGTGAAAGCAGGGTGAACAGCAGTCAACAGAGTACACAGTCCCGGGGTTTCCCCGTGTTCAGTGTGATGATTTTGAAGATGGTTTCCCTAATCCGTTTTGTCTGAGGTGTCCCAGTCATTAGGTCCAGGGTCCAGTTACAGAGGAACGTATTCAAGCCCAGCACACTCAGCTTTCCAAACAGGTGCTGTTGAATGATACTGTTGAATGCAGAACTGAAGTCAATGAAGAGTAACCTGATGTCGGTATCCTTCTTCACCAGGTGGGTGAGGCCCTTGTGCAGGGTGGTGGAGATGGCATTATCTGTTGAGCAGTTGGAACGTAGTGCAAACTGCAGAGTGTCCAGTGAAGGTGAGTTGGGGCGGTGGGTAGCCTTTCGAAACAATTCATGATATTTAGTGTTAATGCAACGGGGCAGCAGTCATTGTGGAAAGACACTGAAGACTTCGTCGGCACAGGGATGATGGTAGTGCCCGTGAAACACTTTGGAACTATAGCACAACTCAGGGAAATGTTAAAATGTCCAAGAGAACATCCACCAGCACGCCAGAGCATCCTGTGAGCATTCTGCATGGGATGTTATGTTGGCCAGAAGTCTTATGTGGGTTGACTCTGCATAGAGTTTTCCTCACGTCAGGCGTGAAAAGACTCAACACCTGGTCATAGTGAGAGGAGATGGTCTTCCTCACTTCCACACCATTTCATGTCTCAAACCATGCAGAGAGATTGTTCAATTCATCCGGGAGGCGGGCATCACAAGGTCAAACAGGCAATGCTATGCTGTGGTTGCTGATGGTCTTAATACTCTTCTACATGCTCTGCATATCGCCGCTGTCCTGATAAAGGCTGCATATTCTCTGTGCGTATGCATGCTTTGACTCTTTTATGGCTCATGACTCCCATCTCAAGTTGCCTGAGAGAATGGTGAATTAATGTCGTATAGATCGCATTTACTTATTGTTCATGTTACATGGTAGCTGTTCTAAAATCAAATTTCACAAGATATTTGAACATAAATATTCACCTTAAAATAACTACTCTCGCGCAATCCCGTTCTTGAAATATCCGGCAGAGATGTTTAATGCAATAACAACAAATTACTGGCGGTATTTGTTTCTCCACATTTCATACAGTTTCACAGTCAAATCGTGAAAATAAAAACTGATTGCAATGATCTACCCGAGAGAGACATTTTTTTAAAATTCCAGATAGCGATTCAAGGTGGACAAAGAGACGAAGACAAAGAACGAGAATGAGATAAGTGAGCTCGGTTGAAACGCTGCGACGTATAGACGGTGAAATGTGTCGACACATTTCACGATTACTTCCCTTTAACATTTCAGGATATGAGAAATTGCTTCCATTGTCACGATTTTGCGAGGCCCCAGCGTGCCTTAATACATGTGGTCATTAATTAGTGGGAATTACGCCAATTCTGCAGCTGCCAAAGTAGCATCTTAGGAATAATATATAATTATGCAGATTTTTTTTTAAGTTTTAATACACATGCCATTACTTATAAGCTGCAAATATAATAGTTATAAAAATTAGGCGAACTTTGAACTGATTACTCAGTTAAAAAATATATAGTCCAGGAAACAAGAATAACGTATATGGAAAGGAAATTATTAGAAAAGCAAATATTCGCCTTTTGCAGCCAGAGACAGGAGAACATCTAGAATTTTGAAATGTAGAAATGTCAAAGAAAAAAACCTTGAATTACCACTCTGTGCCTGTCTTCACCGAGAAGGAGCAAAGAGTGTTCGGTTAGGTTGCTCTGAACGCTGTTGATGCATGCCAAAAAAAAAGCTCAAAGGCCATCCTTTCGCTTCAGACAAAAATGATCTCCAGCTGCAGGAAATGCACAGCAGCGCTGACAGAACAATGAAAACAAAAGTGGGTTCGACTTTTAAGCTGTTAACCTTGCATTAGAATGGAAAATATTGCCAGATTTGCTGAGCTTTTCGATCAATTTCCGTCTTTTGTCCCTCTCAACTTCAAAGGAATAACGTGAGTCGACATCAGAAGCAGCCATGTGCCCAGTGAATAGTTCAAGCTGTTATTCAAAAGAGAATAACTGTTAGAAATGCTTCGACAGTTCTCAAGATTTCAGAACATGTCGAAAAGTGAGGCCCTAGTTTGCATATGTCTTATTTGATGTCCGACTCCCATTGCAGATTTGATTCAGTTAGCAAGCTACGGTGCGGTTGAAGGTTTGAAAAAGTCAACAGATATCTAGGCTCTTAGGGAGTAGAATAGATTGTTAATTGCCCTGGAGTGCAAGCTGTTCAGAAAAGATATGAAAGGAAGGAAAGGAGGATGATTGGTGGCACTGGTTGTGGAGAATATTGAAGTGATAAAAGAGGATACTGAAGAAGTTTCAAAGACAAAATTGGACCAAAGATAAATGCAAAAAAGTGTTCAATAACACAGATCAGTGCAGTTCATAGGTCACCTACTCTGGAAAGGTCGTAGCTGAACAAATTGGGAGCACCGTTAATCATGAGAAAGCCGATGATGGCATTTTCTATCATCGTTCAGAAACGTAAGGCTCTCGTGTTATCTTATTTAGATGTGACTGACCATACTTCCACATATTTGCATACAGGAAAACCATTTATAGCTCTAAATTTTGGAGACGTTGATTTGCTTCCCATTGATTCTCCCATGCTGACCAACAATGAAAATAAGTAACAGGAACATATGTGACATTGCCAAATATTTCTGACATGGTGGCCTGTGAGATCTCTATTTTGAAAACTTAGAACATCTTTCTCTCTTTTAAATTAACTTCATGATGCTCTATCCTCCGCCCACAATCTCAAATGGACGTTCTATGAAGTTCTTTCACATTGAAGTCATCCCATTTCTTCCTTGTCTTCAGGAGCAGGAAACGTCAATATAAGTGATTCTTTGTTTATGGCATAGATTCTCAGAATGCTTTTGATCTGGTCTGACATGGAGAAGCTATTTGGGAAAACTGAAAGACTTGAAACTTGGTGGAATATTCTAATATGGATGTTGAATTAGTTGGGAAAAAGAAACATAATGGAATCAATCTGTCTTTATTTTTCTCCGTGACACGTTGATTAATTGCATATTACTGCTAAATCAAAATAATTGTGGTTGTGACTTGGGAGGAAGATAGAAGGAAGTATATGGGCAGTCTAGAAAAATTGCATATGCAAGCGAGCCAATGCAGTACAGTGTGAATTCATATGAATTGATGCAAATCGATTTGCAAACTGAAAAGTGGTGAGGGAGTACAGCAAAAACACTAGGATGTCACTGGAAATGGCAGTATTATCATTTAACAAGAGATTGGTTCATCTAATGATGTATGCCCTAAAGATGAGAAAAATGGAACTGAATCTGATTGAAATACATAACATGTTCACAGGAATAGACAGATTAGCTGGATGTTTCCCCCTAATTGCAGTGTATAGAACGAGGATTCCCAGACTTTGCATAGTGCGTAGAACAACTAGGACTGACGTGAGGAAACATTTTTTTTATTCAGAAAGGCCATCTCTGTAATTCGCTACCCACAAAAGGTTTTGGAGGCCAGGTCACTCAGGATATGCCTGAATACATTAATTTGATATCAAAGGCTTCAAAGGGCGTGAAGAGAAAGTAAGAATATGGTTTAGAGATAGAGGATTAACCAAGATTGTACAGAATGACAGAGAAATGTTGAAGTGCCTACTCCTGGTCAGAGCTTTAATGTTTCGATGTCTGAATGCAGATGTGGTGGGGATGACCGACTTGGATAGGGAGTGGAACTAAGAGTCAAAAACTTCAGATGAAAACGAGTACTTTGTTTTCTGATGTGGATGCTGAAGAGATGAATGGAGATGACGAATTGTGAGGTTGGAAATACATTCTTTTGTGTCATCAGAGTTAATTGTGCTTGTCAGGAGAAGCCATTCTCCGATGATTCTCAGGCTGCAATTTGTTAGGGAACAATGAAAACAAACGTTAGTACAGTTCCTTGCAGTTTAAGGACATTGGAAAGTTGTTGAACCAATAAGCTATAGTTGACTTTGACAGATGCCTGCGATTGTCGTTCCATCGAAGTCTCGTTGTGAGAACTTGGCGCTTTCCCCACTGTGACTTACGCTCGATTCCTTTTCAGGGAATTGAGCTTTCAAAGCTGTTTTCTCCTTTGCATGAGATTTGCTTCTGAAAAAGAAAACATTGTCTTCACAATGGAAGCAAACAGTTGTCACAAATAATCAAGGAGTATTTCCTTTCCATTCAATTCGATATGCATGATGTAAAGTGCTAACATTTTAACTGCACTCAAACAAGTGGTGATCAAGCTTTCGAAAGGCAGCATCTTCCCCATTCATTGACATAAAAAAGACAAATCGCCTTTAATGAAATGCACAGGACATTTGGGAAAAGATCTACTATGCATCCTTTGTAGAACTGAGGAAATTTCCAACTTCGGTCCCTACATCTGTTGAAAGCGATATTTATTCTTGCGTGAACAGCATTTAAATTGGGCGATTCTGATTAAGTTTCACAATATCACTCCTCCACATTCTCGAAATCATGTTTCTTTTTATTGTATATATCTTGCATGAAATTCAGCTTTTTTCCACTTACATACACACAGTACATCGGGTCCGAGAACTGCCATTGTGGTGGGGTGGGTTGGGGGAAAGCGATGTCTTTCTAATTATGTGCAGGTACATCTTAGCAAGAATTAGCACTTTTTCAAAATAGAATCACTACAGTGCGGAAACAGATCCTTTGGCCCAACAAGTCCACACCAACGCTGCAAAAAGTAACCCAATTGGAGCCATTCCCCTACCCCATTATCTTGTATTTAAACGTGACAAATGCACCTAACCAACACATCCTTGAACACTGTGGGGACTGTCACATGGCCAGTTCAGCTAACCTGCACATCTTCAGATTCTGGGAGATTCTTACATCATCATGCAGGAGAAGTTCAGGCGCAGGGATAAATAGAACGAAATGCTTCAATGAACCATTTTGTACTCACTACATCCGAGTTTCGACAAAAAGAGTGCTTGACATTTTGTTGTTTGTGACGGTGGCTAAAAGAAGGAAAGAATGAACTGAGCTTGCATGCGGAAAGACTTAATTTTCTTGATGCGCACTCCCAGTTTCTTCAAAATATGACCTTTTTTGCCAGTCAGTACTAAGGGTTGAAAAATACAAATCTACATCGTTTTAATGTCTGATTCACCCTACGGGCATCTGTTCTCAAATTCCCTTATTATTTCATGCAACATTTGAAAGTAACGCGTATTTTCAATGCAGACAATGTTACGTTTATTCTGTTGCCACGCTGGTGAGTGGAGCTACCTGTCATAATTTCATCATTTGATTCACCATTGTCATTTACAGTGGAAGATCTTGTCCACTGTAACTCCAGATCCTCACAAATCTCGTTAAAACTCAACGCCTTCTGAGCAATTAGGGATGGATAACAAATGCTGACTGTGCCAGCCACATAATCAGCCCATGAATAATTTTTTGAAAATCAGCAATAAGACATTAGGGAATGGAGTGCACGAGGTGCAAATGTCCTGGAAACAAAAACAACTGCTGCATTCAAGAGGACATTGGGTAATTATATGCATAGAAATAGTGTGCAAAGTTAAGGCGAAAAATCATGAGATATTCATGAGGTAATGATTCTCATTTAACAATCGTTACCGGGCACGTTTCAGAGGAGGTTCACTGGAATGGTCCCAGGAATGAAAAGCTTCACACATGAGGAAAGTTTGCGGACTCTGAGTCGATACTCGGCGGAGTTTAGAAGAATGAGGGGGATCTCATTTAATCATAAAGAATACTGAATGGCCAAGGCAGAGTAGATGTTGGAAAGATGTTTTGCATTTTTAGGAGAGACTGCTAGCCGAGTGCATAGCCTTAGGGAAAAGGGAAGACGTTTTTGAGCGTAGAGAAGGAGAACTCTTTCAGCCAGACCGTGATGAATCAAGGGAATTCATTGCCACAGAAGGCTATAGAGGCCATGTCATTGAGTATATTTAAGACTGAGGCAGGTTAATGAGTAATAATGTGAATCAAGGATTACGAGGAGAAGGCAAGCGATTTGGATTGAGAAACTGATCAGCCATGATTGAAAGGAGGATCAGACCCAATGGGCTTATTTCGTAATTTCTGCTCCTATGCCTTATGGTCTACGACATGTCGAATGGCGTCCTTTTCCACCATAATAATTTTGTCATTCTATGAACTGTGTCTTCAATCCAATTTCTTCTTTACCTACGTCTGACTACATGTGATCCAAAGAAAGGTTGGCTTGTGGAAGGGCAGAGATAAATTTGTTTTTGGCAACATTCTATGATGATTCTTGTGATGCAATCAATGTTACCAGAACTCTGCACCTTTGTACGCAGGGCAGTATTTAACTGTATGAGAAATGGTCTTCATTTTTACTGACAAAATTGGAAAAAAAATTAAGTTAATTTTATCGATAAAAATGTCTTTTTGGGACCAATGGAAGAGCCCTGTAGGAGAGAGAATGTTAGGCAAAACTGAGAACTGCAGATGCTTTTGCCTGAAACGTCGATTTTCCTGCTCCTCGGATGCTGCGCGACCTGCTGTGCTTTTCCAGCACCACTCCAATCGAGAGAGAATGTTGTCAACGGAACAGGTTCACTCTGACTGAAGTATCTTTCGAGTGTCCGCCGGGTAGTTGGGAAAGGACAGAAGAGCACGAGTGTGGAATGTATTCTGAAAGCATGCTCCATTATGTAAGTTGACCGTGGGCACTGGAACACATCTAAGCCTTGTACAGGCACAACCACATAAAGTTTCAGGCCGCTGTTAATTAGAAAACGAACAAACACACTCAAAGGCCAAATATCCACGGCTCACTGTAATGGAGAATTGCAAAAACTCTGAAGGCTTAGACTAAAATTAAGTAGTCCTCATCGTGGTCATAAATCACAATGCCTTATCTCAAAATTGTGCCTGCCTGCTACGAGATTCATTAATAAGGGAACTAAATTTAAATGCGCCATCCTGTTTATCTATTCAAATATTTTGCAACTTTCAATGAGATGACCTTTGAAACTGTAAACAATTAAGACCGCATTTTGCTAATTTCAATTCACAGAACAAACGCCCATCTGTTGTCTCAAGTCTAATGAACATTCGTGGTGCTCCCTGTACGACTCTCGTATTTTTTCTAAATTGCGGATAATAAATCCCCATACTGTACCCAAAGTGCGGTCTAACTGAGCTACCATTCATTGGAAATTATACTTCTTTCTCGTGCCCTAAAATCCTTCAGCTGGAAACGTTGTCATTCTGCAGCTTTCATAACAGATTTCTGTAACTGCTGCTATACTTCAATGACTTATTAAAAAATCCACGCGAAGTTGCATTTCTACAAGTCTGTACATAAGCCTTTCTACTTCAATCAGTTTTCAAACATTTACCTTCGAAGAAATAATCTACACACTTTTTCCACCTGACAAGTCACATAGTTGATATTTATTAAATCATGAGGGATATGAATATAGTGACTAGACAATGTATTTTCCCGCTGGCGAGGGAGCCCAAAACTAGAGAGCACAGTTTTAAACTGAGAGGGTAAAGAGTTAAAATGGGACCACACGTTTGTGGAATGAGCAGCCACAGAAAGTGGTAGAGACTGGCACAACTACAAAATCTAATAGCATCTGGATCGTTATATGATTAAAAAAGGTTTAGAGGGGTTAGAACATAGAACATAGAAAGGTACATCACAGAACAGGCCCTTTGGCCACGATGTTCTGCCGAGACCTAATCCTAATGTAAAATATAGTAACTTAACCTACGCACCCCTCAACTCACTGCTATCCATGTGCATGTCCAGCAGTCGCTTAAATTTTCCCAATGACTCTGCTAATGCAGGCCAAATGTTGACAAATGGGACCAGGTTAAGTTAGGATATCTGTCCAGCATAGTTAAGTTGGACCGAAGGGTCTTTTTCCATGCTGTATTGTTCTAAGACTTGATGACTCCAGAACAACCGCAAAAAGAATGCAAATGATTCCCGTCAAAATGGTTTTCAGTCCAAAATCTTCAGTCAATCTTCCTCTCCTATACTCACAAGTTCATTACCTGATGTCAGAACTTAAGAGTTTCACTTTTGGAACCATTCCTGTAAATCGATTCTGCATTATTTCTATTCCTTTATCTTTTCTCTCATGTTCTCCAGTGTTTTGGTACTTAGCGTGGATGTTTCTGATACCATATTACGCTGAATATTAAAACTCAGCAGCATATATGCCTCCGGACTAGGTACTGGACAATTGAGTCAAACTCGATTCAAAGTGCGACACAATGAGGTAAATGACTTCTTTTTGTGTGCAGTGAATTCCTTGACTCTATAACACTATGAAGAGTATATTCCAGAAAGATCTGCTATGTCAGAATCCAGCTTTCAGACACACAATTTTTGATTATTCTACATTTATACAGTCACAGAATCATACTGATGTTGAGCGAGGAAACATACCCCTCAGTCCAATGCGTCCATGCAGACCAGATATCCTAACTTAAACTATTACCATTTACCAGCAAACGGCCTGTATCCCGCTGAACACTTATTCTTCATAGAATCATCCAGATGACTTTTAAATGATTTAATTGTACCAGCATCCATCACTTCCTCTGGCAGCTCATTCCGTGCACATACCACGCTATGCTTGATGAAGTTGTCCCTTAGGTTCCTTGTATAACTTTTAACTCTAATCCTCAACATATGCCCTATTAGTTCTGGACTCTACCACCCGAGGGAATTGGTCTATATTATTTACCCTATTCATGTGCGTCACGATTTCATAAACCGGAATAAAGTCACCCCGCAGTTTTCGATGCTCCATGGAAAGCACCCTCAGCCTATTCAGCCACTCCCTCTAGATCAAATCATCCCTGCCAATCTTTTGTGAACCTGTTCAAGTTTCACATCATCCTTCTGATAGGAAGGAGACCAGAATTGCACACAATATTCCAACACTGGCCAAACAAGTATACTGCATGCTCACATCATAATCTCCCAACTCGTGAGGTGGTAAACCGATCGTTTTGGGTCAACAGAGGTAATTGTGTGGGTCAGAAAAAGCCATTAAAGATTATTCTCAGTTTGTTAGGTGTGAATGAAAACAAATGTTCGTGCAGTTCCTTGAAGTTGAAGGACATTGGAAAGTTGTTGAAGCCATATGGTTTAGCTGACTTTGACAGATGCCTGGCATTGTCATTCCCTGGAGCTTTCGCAATTGGCGCTTTCGCCACAGTGATTCACTTTCGATTCCTATTGAGGGAATTGAGCTTTCGAAGCTGTTTTCTCAGTTGCTTGAGATTTGCTTCTGAAAAAAAGGTCATTGACTTCACTATGAAGCCAACACTTGTCACAAATAATCAAGGAGTACCTCCTGTCCATTCAATCCCAAACGCATGGTGCAAAGTGCTAACCTTTTGACTGCACTCAAGCAAGTGGTAATCAAGGATTCGAAAGGCTGCATCTTCCCCATTCATTGACATAAATAAAAGACATGACGAATGGCGTCGTTTCCTGTCATAACAACTTTGTGATTCTAAGAACTATGTCTTCAATCCAATCGGTCCTTTATCTCCATCTGACTTCAGGTGCTTCAAAATATAGTTGTTTTATGGAAGGTAGTGGTAGATTTGTTTGGTAACATTCTCTGATGATTTTTGTGATGCCAGCAGTGTTGTCTGAACTGTGGACTTTTGTCTGCAGGGCAGTTTTCAATTGTATGAGACATTGTCTTTATACTTACGATAAAACTGAAAAACTATAAGTTAATTTTATTGATAAAAGCATGTTTTGGGACCAATGGAAAAGTCCTGTACGAGAGAGAGTGTTGTCAACGGAGCAGGTTCACTTTGAATGTAGCATATTTGGAGTGTATGCAGTGTAATTGTTAAAGGGCAGAAGAGTACGAGGAGGCGATTTATTCTGGAAAGCCTGCTCCACTATTTCAGTTGATCACGTGCACTGGAACACATCTAAGCTTTGTACAGGCAAAACCACATAAAGCCTCAGACCGTTGATAATTAGAAAACACAACACAATTAGAACAAACACAACTTAAATGCACTCAAAGACCAAATATCCACGGCTCACGTTAGTGGAGAATTGCAAAATCTCTCAACGCTCAGACGAAAATCGTCAAGTCCTTATCGTGGTCGTAAATCACAATGCCTTATCTTAAAATTGTGTCCGCCTGTTCCGAGATAGATTAATGAGGGAAGATAATTTAACTGCATCATCATGTTCATCTCTTCAAATATTTTGCCACTTTTGATAGATTACCTCTCGTTTTTTGAAACTATAAAATATTAAGGCCAGATTTATCGAATTTCAATTCACAGGAAGAACGCCCATCTATGCTGTCTTGGCTAATGAAGATTTGCAGTATTCCTTACACAGCAATGCTATTTTTGCTAAATTGAGGATGATAAATCCCCACACTATTGTCCATGTGAGGTCAAACTGCATTGCGATGCATTGAAAATGACTTCTTTCTTGTGCCTTAAAAGCTATCAGCTGGAAGGTTTGTCATTCTGCAGATTCTACAGCAGATTTCTGTGACTGCTACTAGACTTCAATGACTTATTAAAAACGACGCCAATGTGCATTTCTACAAGTCTGTATATCAGACTTTCTACATCAAACACTTTATAAGTTGTTAGCTTTGAAGAAATAATCTACGCACCTTTCCCACCTGACAATTATGATCAGGTCAAATAGTTGCTATTTATTAAATCATGAGGGGCATTGCGAGGGTGACTAGACATGGCATTTTACCAGTGGCGAGGGAGCCCAAAACTAGACAGCATGGATTTAAAATGAGAAGTTAAAACTTTAAAAGGGACGTAAGGGGCAACTTTTTCACACGTGTCTAGAATGAGCTGCCAGAGAAAGTGGTGGAGACTCTTACAACTGCACCATCTAATGGAATCTGGATGGTAATAAGAGTAAAAAGTGTTTACAGTTACGTGTCCAAAGTTTGGCAAATGGGGCCAGATTAATTTAGGATATCTGTCCAGCATGGTCAAGTTGGACGGAAGGGTCACTTTCCATGTGGTATTGCTGTATGACATGATGACTCCAGAACAACTGCAAAAAGAACGCAAACGATTCTGTCAAAACGGTTTCCAATTCCAAATCTTCCGTCAATTTTCCTCTCTTATACTCACAAGATTTTTTTTTTACCTGATGCAAAAATATATGATTTTTATTCTTGTAAATCGGTTCTGCCTTCTTTCTAATTCTAATATCTTTTATTTAATGTGCTCCAGTGTTAGATACTTAGCATGCATATTTTTGATATCATACTGCACTGAATATTAAATCTCAGCAGCATATACGCTTCCAGACCAAGTGCTGGACAATTGAGTCAAAGTCGATTGGAAATGCAACACAATGAGACAAAGAACTTATTTTTGTGTGATGTAACTTCTGTGACTCTATAACTCTATGAAGAGTCATTCCTGCAAGTTCAGCTATGTCAGAATCGAGGTTGCGATGAAAGCCCGTCAACCTGGAAAGGTAACCTTCGTCTGGGTCTGGGCAAATGATTGGGAACAATTGTTGCGTTTTGACAATTTGTCCTTCCAACAACTTATGTGTTTCATGGATTAGGTTGTATCAGAATGAAAATTTTAATGTGGCTGCAATGGCCGAGAAGTTCATGTGTTGGATGTGAAATTCAATGGGGGCTCCATAGGCAGGTTCGAATCCGGCTCGCTGTGTTGAAGTCGCAACTTCATTCGTCGGGGTTTTCGGATAGTTTAGAGCTTCTGCTTAACGTTCAATTCAAAGTCAATTTCTGACTGCAAAGAATCCGAAGAAACTTCAAAGCAAACTAAGGCGTTTAAAAGAATAAAATGTATGTCGAGATAGAAAACGTCCACCAACTTGCAACAAGAGTAGGTTTCAACACAAATGAAGAACTATCGTGAAATTTGGATGTTCGGGCGGGAATGAAGCAAAATAAGAAGCAATATAAAACATGTAACTGCAGACGATGAATTCTTCATTTTCTACGATTTGTTGAAAGACATTTGAGATAATATTTCAGATCCACTATTTGTGATTGTTCTACATTAGTAGAATCACAGAGTCATGATGATGTTGAGCAAGGAAACATACCCATCGGTCCAATTCGTCCACGCAGATTAGATGTCCTTACTTAATCCATACCCATTTACCATCCTTCAGCCAATATCCCGCTCAACCCTTCTTATTCACAGAATCATCCAGATAACATTTCAATGATTTTATTGTACCAGCCTCCACCACTTCTTCTGGCAGTTCATTCCATGCACACACCACCTTATGCATGAAAATAAAAGTCCCTTAGGTTCCTTGTACAGCTTTCAACTCGAACTCTAAACATATGCCCTTTAGTTCTGGATTCGGCAACACGAGGAAAAAGGGCTTAACTATTTCCCATATTAATGTCCGTCATGATTTCATAAACCTGAACAACTCACCCCTCAGCCTTCGATGCTCAAGGGAAATCAGCCCCAGCTTATTCAGTCTCTCCCTATATCTCAAATACTCCAACCCTCGGAACATCCTTGTCATTCTTTTGTTCAAGTTTCACTACGTCCTTCTGATCGGAAGGAGACCAGAATTGCATGCAATATTCCACAAATGGCCTAAGTAGTGTCCCGTATACTCGCAACATGATCTCCCAGATCTTATACTCAATGCTCTGACCAATAAAGGAAGAACGGCGAGCTTCTTCTTCACTGTCCTATCTGCATGCGACTCTATTTTCAAGGAATTATGAACCTCCACTCCAAGGTCTCTTTCATCAGCTGCACTTCCCAGAACCTTGCCATTACGCATATCACTGGAAAAATCACAGCAGAAAATAGATGTCCCCTGAACCGGTCCCCAATTTTGTCCAAGTCACTCTGATGTGGAAGAGACCACATCAGGAGCAACAGATGCAGTAAATCAGATTAGAGGAAATCCAGGCGAATTTCTAGTCGATTACAATAATTCTTTGTGTCCTTGAAAGAAGATAGGAGAGAATAGAGTCGAGTAGAGAGAGTGTGGATTAGTTTATTTGTCTTTTCTACCATGTATAACTGATACAATAAACAGGAGACAGTGTTGGTCCATGATAACACATACCATACGACAGTACAATCATGCACAGGGCAGCTTAAAGTGCATAAAAAGCGCAAAATATGCAAGACAGCGCAATCATTCCTGACAAGACAAGACAATAGAGACAATGGTGGATGAATTACAATGTAACGATGAATGATAATTAATAAACATTGTTTTGGCAGCCATTCAAAAAGTCGTCGAAAAATTACAAATGTAAGAGAGTGTGATCATTCAGTGTTAAGAAGTCTGACGGCTGAGGTGATGAAATATTTGTCGAGTCTGTCCGTGAGTGACTGAATGCTCTAGTATATTTTGCCAGATAGCAGGAGTGTGAAGAAGTTGAATCAATGATCTGTGGGATCGTCCACAATGCTGTTGGCGTTGCAGATGCGGCTTGTGGGGAAGATGTCTGCAATCAAGAGAAGAAGATTCCAATGATCGTCTCAGCTGACCTCACTATCCGTTGTCGGGTCTTATAATTAAAGGCTATGCAATTCCCGAACCAGGCAGTGATGCAGCTGCTCAGTGTATTCTCATTAACCCACCGTAGAATGTGATGAGGACAGAGGGTGTCAGGTGTGCTTTCCTCAACCCACGCAGACAATAGAGTCACACTGAGATTTCCTGTCTGTTCAGGTGGTGTTGAGTGACCAGATGAGATTATCTACCAGTTGGATGAAAAGTAATTCGGTGCTTTTCACAAGCTCCACGGGGGAGCCATTGATATCCAGCAGACAGTGGTCCCTCCAGGCCCTCCTGAAGGCAACAACCATCTCTTTCGTTTTGTCCACGTTCATAGACCGGTTGTTGTCTCTGCTCTGGTCTGTTAAACACAGCACCTTCTCTTTGAATGCTGACTCTTCGTTCCTGCTAATGAGATCTAAAACCGTCATGTAGACAGTGAAGTTAATAACATAATTTGAGCCGGATATCAATGCTCAGTCGCGTGAAAGCTGGGTGAGCAGCTGTGGACTGAGCACACAGCCCCTGGGTACTCTGTGCTCAGTGTTATGCTGGTCCCAGTCAGTAGGTCCAGGATCCAGTGACAGAGAGATGTATTCAAGCGCAGCAGTCTCAGCTCTCCAAACAGGTGCTCACGAATGGTACTGTTGAATGCAGAACTGAAATTAATGAACCGTAATCTGATGTAAGTATCCTTCACCAGGTGAGTGAGGGCCAGATGCAGGGTGCTGGAAATGGCATCATCTGTTGAGTGGTTGGAATGATTCGCACACTGCGGAGTGTTGAGTGAAGGTGGGTGGGGGAGTGTGGTCAGGAGGGTCTTAATATGCCTCCTCACGAGATACTCAAAACAATTCATGATGATGAGCATTAACACAACGGAGCAGTAGTCATTGAGGCAAGACACTGAAGGCTTCGTCAGCACAGGGACGATGATAGCGCCTGTGAAGCACGTTTGAACGATGGCATAACTCAGCGTAATGCTACAAATGTCCATGACCACATCCACCAGCACGTCAGAGCATCCTCTGAGCACTCTTCGTGGGATGTTATGTGGTCCAGCAGCCTTACGTGGTTTGACATAGACTGCATAGACTTTTTCTCACATCAGTCTTGATAAGATTCAACATATGGTCATTGGGAAGAGAATGGCTTTTTTTACTTCCACATCATTTCATAACTCAAACCATGCATAGAAGTTGTTCAGCTCATCAGGGATGGGGGCATAACCATCACAAGCTAGCGATGCTATGCTGTGGTTGGCGATGGTCTTCATACTTTCCTAAATGCTCTATATATCACTGCTGTCCTGATAAAGGCTGCATATTCTCTGTGCGTATGCATGCTTTGCATCTTTGATGGCCCATGACTACCATCTATACCTGCCTGGAAGATTGATGAATTATAGTCATATAGATTACATTTACATTTTGTTCATGTTTCAATGTAACTGTTTTAAAATGAAACGTCATAGGATATATAAACGTAAGTGTTCATCTTAAAATAACTACCCTCGAGCTAACCTGGTCTTGCAATATCCAGCAGGGACATTTTATGCAATAACATAAAATTAAAGTGGTATTTGCTGCTCCACATTTCATGTAGTTAAACAATCAAAAGTCTCCAATATCCATAGTGAAATATCAATGTTTTTTTTCAAGAAAGCATGCCAGATATTTTTCCAGAAACGTGGCTTAGTGGTTAGCAATACTGCCTCATAGCACCAGCGTACCCAGGTTCAACTCCCAACTTGGGCGACTGTCTGTGTGGAGTTTGTACCTTCTCCCTGTGTCTGCGCGAACGATGCGTGCATTAAATGAATTGGCTTGGATGGGTTACTCTTCCACGGGTCAGTGTGGACTGGTTGGGCAGAAGGACCTGTTTAGCATTGTAGGTAATCTAATCATGAAAAATGAAATCTGTCGTTAGAATGTTCTACGCGAGATGAACTTTGCTTTTAATTCCAGAGAGCGGTTCAGAGTGGACCAAGAGAAAATAAAAAGCAAAGAAACGGAATGAGATTAATAAGCTCAGTTGAAACAATGCGACATATAGACTCTGAAATGTTCGGGCACGTTTCACAATTCCAGCTTTTTGACAGTTCTGGATGTGAGGATTTGCTTACATTGTCATGAATTTGCGATGCACCAGAGTGCCTTCATACATGCGGTCAATAATATGGGTGTAATATGCCGATTCTGCAAATGCCAAAGAAGCATTTTCGGAACATTGTGTACTTTTGCAGTATTTTTAAAATAATTTGAATACATATGCCATTAATTATAAGCTGCAAAAATGTCAGATGTGAAAATTAGGTGAACTTTGAACTGATTGCTCCGTTGAAAATTCTACATTCCATGAATTAACAATAGCGTATATAGAGAGGATATCATTAGAAAAGTAAATATTCGCCTATTGCAGACAGACAGGAGAACGTCTAGAACTTTGAAACGTAAACATGTTAAAAACAAACCTGAATCATCACCCTGTGCCTTTCTTCACAGACAAAGAGCAAGGGGTGTTCAATTGGTTTGCTCCTAACGCTGCTGATGCATGTCAGAGAAAATAAGATCAACGGCAATCATTCAGCTTCACACAAAAATGATCTACAGCTGTTTGGAAATGCACAGCAACGTGAAATCCAAAGCGGGTTCGACTTTTAAGCTGATAATCTTCCATTTGAATTGAAAAATGCTGCCAGATCTGCTGAGCATTTCGATAATTTTCCGCCTATTCTCCACCATCTTCAAAGGTTCAATGTGAGACTATATCAGAAGCAGCCATGTGTTCAGTAAATAGTTCAAATTGTTAATCAGAAGAGAAGAACTGTTAGAAATTCTCCGACACTTCTCAAAGAATTCAAAACATCTGGGAAAGTGAAGGCTGTAGTTCATATGTCTTATCTGATGTCTGATTCCCATTGCAGATTCTAGCCTCGAAGGGAGTAGAATTGATTGCTAATTACACCTGCGTGCAAGGTGTTCAGAAGTGATAAGAAATGAAGGAAAGAAGGATGATTGGTGAAATAGTCGAGGAGAGTATTGTGGTGATGGAAGAGGACACCGCAGGAGTCTCAAAAAGAAAATTGGGTCAAAGATAAATACGAAAATGCGTTCAATTACACTGAGAGTGCACTTCATAGATCACCTGCTCTGGAAAGGTAGTCGCTGAACAAATCGGGAGCACAGTTCATATTGAGAAAGTCTATGACAGCATTTTTCATCATTGTTCAAAACTTTAAGTTTATATTGGCATCTTATTTAGATATGACTGAAGATATTTTCACATATTTGCACGCAGAAAATACATTATAGCTCCAAAGTTTAGAGACGTGGATTTGCTTCCGATTGATTCTCCCATGCTGACCAACACTGAAATTAATAACGAGGAACATCTATTTCATTGCCAAATAATTCTGGAATGGTGGCGTGTGAGCTCTCTCTTTTGAGAACGTTGGCACTTCTTTCTATTAATTTAAGTCCGTGCATATATACCTTCTTCCGAGTATACACTGGTACATTTTCATGCATAATCCAAGTTAAATGTGATGCTCTGTCCTCAACCCACAGTTTCAAGTGGGCATTCTCTCAAGTTCCTTCACATTCAAGTGACTTCATTCGTTCCTTGTCTTCAGGAACACGAAACTTCAACACAGACGATTCTCCGGTTATGACATAAATTCTCAGAATGTTTTTGACGAGGTCTCATCTGGAGAAGCTATTTGGGTACATTGAAAGACTTGAAACATGGTAGAATATTTTAATATGGATTTTGAATTAGTTGGCAAAAATAAACAACACGGAATCAAATTGTCTTTTTTTTCTCTCAGTGATTCGTTGATTAACAGCATACTGCTGCAAAATAAAACTGATTAGTGTCGTGAGTTGTTAGGAAGTTAGAAGGAAGTATAAGAACAGTATCGAAAAATTGCATGTGCAAGCAAGCTGATGCAGTACAGTGAGAATCCATATGAATTTATGCAAACTGATTTGAAAACATAAAGGTCCAGAGGGGGCACAACAAGAACACCAGGCTGACACTGCAAATGGCAGTGTTGTCAATTAAGAAGAGATTTGTTCAGCAAGGGATGCATCCACTCAAGGTTAAACTCATGGAACTGAATCTGATTGAAGTACATAAGATTCTCCCAGGAATACAGAGTCTAGCTGGATATTTCAGAAGATTGCAGAGCATACAACGAGGAGTCTCAGACTTAGCATAGTGCGTAGAATAATTAGGACTGACATGTGGAAACATTTCTTGATACAGAGCGGACACGTCTGTAATAAGCTAACACAAAAGGTTGTGGAGACCAGGTCAGCGAGTACATGAAATAACATAATATTTTTATTTGATAGTAAACATTTCAAAGGGCATGGCGAGAAAGCAGCAATATAGTATGGAGATAGAGGATTAACCAACATGATATAGAATGACAGACAAACATTGAAGTGCAACTTCTGCTCCCAGCTTAAATATTTCGATGTCTGAATGCAGATGTGCTGGAGGTGATTGACCTGAATAGCGAGTGGAGCGAAAAGTCAACCGTTTCAGTTGAAAACGAGTACTATGTTTTCTGATGTTGATACTGACGAGACGAATGTAAATGACGTATCCTGAGGCCGTAAATAGATATTTTTGGGTCATCAGAATTAATTGTGCGGGTCAGGAGTAGCTATTACAGGTGATTCTCTGGTTGCAATTTGCTAGTTAACAATGAAGACAAACGGTGGTGTAGTTCCTTGCAGTTGAAGGACATTGGGAATTTGTTGAAGTAATGTGTTTAGCTGACTTTGACAACTGCCTGCGATTGTAGTTCCCTGGAGGTCGAGTGTTCAGCAATTGGCGCTTTCCCCACTGTGACTCACTTTCTATTCTTAAGCTTACGAAGATGTTTTCTTGGTTGCATGAGATTTGCTTCTTAAAAAAACAACATTTTCTTCACTATGGAAGCAAACAATTTTCACAAATAACCAAGGACTACCTCCTGTCAATTCAATCCCATACACACGGTGCAAAGTGCTAAATTTTTGACTGCACTAAATCTAGGGGTAACTAAGGATTCGAAAGGCTGCATCTTCCCCAATCACTAATAAAAAAAAGGACAAATCACCGTTCATGAAATACACGAGACACATGGGAAAAGTTCTACTATGCAACCTTTGTAGAACTGAAGTAGTTTCCCAATTTTGGTCTCTAAATCTGTTTAAACCGATCTTTCTGACTGCTGGAACATCATTTCAATTGGGCTACTCTGATTATGCTTTCCAATATCACTCCTCCACAATCTCGATATCACGTTTCCTTTTATAGTGTATATCTTCTATGAAGTTCAGCGTTTTCCCACTCACATAAACGCAGGACATCGTGTTAGTATACTGCCATTGTGGTGGGGTAGGTGGGGAAAATGGGTGGCGTGATGAATATGTGCATGTGCCTATTAGCCCCTTTTAAAAAAAATGATCCCAAATGTTCAAAAAATGCTCCTTCGGCACAACAAGTCCACACTGACACTGCGAAGAGTAACTCAACCAGACTCATTCTTCTACCCCAATTTCCTACATTTACACATGAAAAATGCGCCGAACTGACACAGCCTTGAGCAAGATGGGGAATTTCGCATTGCCAGTTGCGCTAATCTGCACATTTTTGGATTGTGGGAGAATCTTACATTATCCAACAATTGATGTTCAGGCCAAGCAAAAATAGAACGAAATGTTTCAATGAACCATTTTGCACTCACCACATCCGAGTTATGAGAAAATGCGTGCTTGACATTTTGTTCTTGGTGACGCTGGCTAAAAGAAGAAAATAATGAACTGGAGCATGCAGAAAGACTTTCTTTTCTTGTTGCGCACTCCCAGTTTCTTCAGAATATAATCTTCTTACAAGTCTGTACTTCGGGTTGAAAAGTGCAAAACCACATCCTTTAAATGTCTGCATCACCCCACAGGCATCTGTCCGTAAATTCCTTTATCATTTCATGCAATATTTTTGAAGTAATGCTTATTTTCAATGCTGAAAATGTTACGTCCATTCTGCTACCACGCTTGTGAGCGGAGGTTCCTGTCATTATTTCATCATTTGCTTCACCATTGTGCTTTACAGTGGGAGACCAATTCCAGTGTAACTCCAGATCCAGACCAATCTCATTGAAACTCAATGCCTTCTGAGTATTTAAGGATAGAGTTGAACACATCTATGCTTATTTTGGAGCATGAAATGATGTTCCAGATCCAGTTCTTTTTTCTTTATCGACTCTGACTTTCCAGAATCTTCTGTCCTCATTATCTCCAATTTGTGATTTTTCTAATCCTTTTTGGAATTGCAGCCCCTATCTCGACTTCGTTCTCCAGAATCTACAAGCTTGTTTTGTGTTGCTTTCAAAATGTAGAAAAAATTGAGTACATGAAAGCATGAGGGCAAGGTAGTGAAAAGTGTTCAGTTTGATTTGACTAGAAATTGCTGACTGCGCTCCGAGAGCATTAGATGCAGAATTCTTCTTGGAATAGTGGTTGAATGTATCCAGTAAGTTTGCATCCACCGGGGCCACAAAATTAATCGGCAACTCGGGCAACACGAGAGAAGAGATAAGCAGGATCCAACCGATTAGTGAGTTGGAAAACAAGAAGATTTGAAACATTGTATCATTCAGGAGCCGGAATAGAAAAGAGATCACGAGTAGAGCGAAGGTAATGATAGAATCAGAGAATGTTTAGAGCGTACAATGGAACCATTTGTTTTCTCCTATGAATGCCAGCCGCCTGGAAGAAGAATGGCTCAATGGAATAGACACTCCAGAGATATTTCAACAGCATATTTAGGGGCATCCACATTCGTAAGAAACAGTGCATTAAGAACTGAAATAGAAAATTAATAATGAAAAGCAGATTTCGCCCTCAGCCTGTGTTGTAACATGTTGTAAGAGAAAGATGGCCTTTTTGTAAACGTTTCCCTCATGTTCTGGAACATTTAAAGTGCTATCAAAACACAGTCAAATTTGACGGTTACTCACTATTGCAATGATGCACCCGAACAGAAAACGTCGCAGTTTCAGTGTTTGACAAAGCTTATTATGAATGAAAATGGAAAGATATCTTTCTTATCCAAAAAGGTCTTTGATTTTGAAGTAAATACTGTGGCTACTGGAAACCGAGCACAAGGTGGAAAAAAAACTGGAAGCCCTCTGCAGAATTGAATCATAGTAGGTCACACAGGTACAGAAACGTTGAACCGTTTTTCTGCCCACAAATTGAGTCAGAACTTTTGAATTTCCCTAAGCTCAGAACTGTTCTGAATTTGGGTCTCTCGACCCAAAACGTGAACTCTGATTTCTCTCCACCGATGCTGCCAAACTTTCTGAACGTTTCTCTTGTTTGTTTCGGTTTTCAGTATCTACATGACTACACATTTCAATTAAATAACTTTCTGGATAGCAAATATAACTTTCTATGCATAATACTTAATTCCATTTACAACATGCTATAAATCTGTCTTCGACTACGCTGTTGCCAAAGTGAGCAGAGGGCAAAAATAGCTGCGTGCTTGATTAATACTTTGCGTGGTCACGAGATTACGAGGAAATTGAAAGGTAAACTCATTAACCTTGTCTTTATCCTTGAATTTACAATTTTCTAGGTTCTGAGCTTCATGTCCACCTCTGAATTACCATGTGCTTTGTTTCCATCCTGCCACTTCCTCTTTGACACCGAATATGCGTCGACAGCTTTACCCAGTCTCCTGCTTCCCTCTTCAAAATTATTTTCTGCTCCAGAAAAATGTTGTCGAGGAATGGTAGAAATGGTCCCATTACATTGTGTGCACATACTATTGACAAGAGACAGATGTTGTTGTCTGGTCTTGTCATTGTCACTTTTGTCATTCCATGTGAGTCTTTAGTTCGATTTCTCGTTTGCAAGTTACAACTTTCAGTCATTCATCTCCTTAGCATGAACAGTGCTGAAACGAACAGGGCTCATATGCACATATGCAAGTATGCAAATTATGTTTCTGTTGGAGAGCAAGAATTGTTTTAGTCCATGACAGAAGTTGTAGGTTTCACTTGGCAGTTGAGTCGAGATAGCAAAAACTCAAACTTCCAGATAAAACACTTATTTTACCTAAACGTCACGCTATCGAATTGACTCTCTTCCCAAATCTCACTACGTTTTCTTCTACACTGGGGAGACTGCAGTTCCTTCAGTGTCACTTTTGCTTCTTCCGATTCTGAAATGATTCAGCAGGAATTCATACAAACATGAAAATCTATTTAAAATTACTTTCCTTGATTTGCTGCAGATTGGGCAGACGTCAACATTAGCTCAGTTCGAATCTTACTCACCCGACGCTCACCGAGTCAGTCACAAAAATGTCTGCGTTTCATCTCAAGGTGTCGAACATATTGCACGCCCCATGCTGATCCATTGAAATGATGTTAATATAGAAGAAAAGAAAAATTGCTGTTGGAAGTAAATTTTTAACTTTCATTCGCCTGTTTACCACAATACAACTTTTAATTAGCAAAGATAAATGATGGAATGACACTGGAAAGCGCTCCAGAAACTGAGGAACATAGAAATTGGACTGGCTTTCTCTCTCCACAAATGCTGGCATATATTTATGTGCTTTCGATTTTATTTTACAATTTCAAATTTCTTATTGTATTTTTTTAAAGATTATTCACTTTTGCTGACAATTGCAATGTTCGCCGAAGATATGTATTCAGCAGATTTTCGGTATCATTCTTTTCAAATCTGCAAAGAAACATTATCTGTTTGTTCCTGATTGACTACACGTCAATCCCGGGACTGCATAAAGATTCTGGTGTTTATGTCGGCTGTGATCAGCAAATTGTGAAGGTGAAATATTTTATGTTCTAGTTTTCCACAGCGGTTTCTAGGAAGGTACACGTTGCAGTAAATATTGGACATGCAACGCACATATTTCTTTATGTTTAATTGCAGAATGTAATACACGAAAAGAATCACTTCACAGTGAATTACGTCGCAAATATTAGAAAGGAAATTGCACAAGTAGCATTTGAATCGGGTCGTGGTAGCAAAACATTTGAAATAAAACCACAACACCAACATGAAAACACTGAACTTTCAACATTTCCCATCCATGAATGTACTTGCAAAAAGCCGTTAATGCAAATGTCTTTTCAGAACACGGATCATGACAACTGTCTATGCCGATGACGACAATACCCTTAACCAGACCCATCTGCCTCCTCTGCAAATATGATTTATGAGAGTCAAACAATTTCATTTCTCCGTTCACTGCAGATCGATTTTATACAACAAGCACATCTAGCTCGACTCTCCGACCTTCACTTCTAGTATTTCACACACCTTAAAAACTCGTTCTTCTGCGTGAACCAATTTCTTCATTTCATATTCTTCGCAGCGGCCAAAACTAATTAATGGTACGCACGTTCCAGATTTTAAAATAACATTTTAATGAATACTTTTAAAAGTTATAGCTCTCTTTACCGGTACAAGTCATCTCTGCATTTATGTGATACACATTCAACAATAATAAAATAATATTGTATTAAATAAACGTGCTCAGTTAAAATAAAAATCACCAAAGGTCGACGCCGAGGGTACTTTACCCTTCATGCGTCGTGGAGCTTTCTCGATAGAACAAATTGACGCAACTACCAGCATCTGCGGAGATATAAATCTGATTACATTTGGAACTGATTCTGACTCTTTAACGGACTACACAAATTCGGATTTTCCTCACGGGTTTTACTAATATTGTAATGGGTACAATTTCCTTGTAGGCTGTGAGCTCGTGGGTTGTGAAATTACTACTAAATTGGCAAATTACACTGGATTGAACATTTTAACTTCGTATACAGCAGTTTCCCTGAAACGAATCTAAACCAACAGTAAAAACGAAATGAAGCGTGTTGCAATCAAAATTTCGTTTGGCAAATGGACTTTTGGACACACATACTTCTTCAGTGCCGGCCAGAATATTGGTAAATTCGAGTTTATTAAACTGAACCGTGAAATCTGATCAGATTGTGTCGGAAATGACCGTCCATGATTGTGATTTGAAGTCTGGACGTGGCACTGAAAGCGCCAAATGATTGTCATGCAATGTTTTGGTTTTCATTACTTTCTGTTTGTTCAGATGAGCCCTATGATTCGATTAATTAGTAAGATACGAAAACTATTGCACCCCTCCGATTTTGTTCACTAGCTCAGTTTTTGCCTTGCGGATACCAGTCCATTCCCCATTTGTAAGGCAGCATTGAATTACTCTCTCCGCAAAATTCAGCAATGCATTTGAGGTGTGGAATAATAGACAAAAATAGGTAGAAATACAATGACAATGCCATTTTTTTTTGGATTTTGCTTGTAATTCCGGCAAAACAGCCGTTAACACATAGAATCTTGAGAATAAAATATGCATTCCATGCGTTTGTAGGTTCTGGGCAGTGTTCCAATGGAAGGCATCCAAGCTGACAGATTCAACTTTTTGTCAGGTGAATGAATTAATGTTTAACAATATATGAACTGAAGAATGACACACTTGCTGCGCTGCCCCTCAGCCATTCGACCAGAACAAAAAAAAATGCCTTAATGCTGATTTAAATATTAACTCCGAAATATGAAATTATTTTGCTGGCCCAAGAATTCTGACTGCGGGTGTGTTAATGACCCCTGTTCGTTTCACCACAGTTCATGCTAAGGGGATGAATGACTGAAAGTTGTAAACTTGAAAAGGAGAAATTGAAGTAAAGACTCACATGGAATGACAACCGCAACACTGACAAGACAAGACAACAGCATCAGTCTCTTGGCAATAGTATGTGTACCTTATTTTTCATTAATCTCATAATCTCGTGACCACCCAAACATGCAGCTATTTTTGCCCTTTGCTCGCTTTTGCAATGGCGTAATTGTAAATAGACTTATAGCATGTTGTAAATGGAATACTTGCCTTCCGGAAAGTTATTTAATTGAAATGTGAAATCGTGCAGATACTGAAAACCAAAACAAACATGGGAAATGCTGGCAATAGTACAGAATTGAATTGTTGTTGGATCATCAGGAATCGGAACATGAACCCATTGCTCTCCCCACGGATTCTGTCAGAACACCAGACCGATGACAAATACTTACATTTATTTGTTGCAGTTTTGTCAGATGTCAGCAGATATTCCATATGAAATGTCTGCTTACCAAAGGGGGCATTTTGCCAGCGTTCAATAACGGTCAGGTGCAATGAAATAAGTGTTTCACATCATCGACTTTGTGAGGAGGACCTGCGCATGCTCGTCTAAAATATTGCGTTGATACCCAGGCTAAGTAGAAAACACGCGTTAGAATTCAAACTCTTTTGTATTTGTCTGTTTTTCTCAGTCGGATAACTTGCCTCTGCATGAAGATAAACAACTCTAGCTTAGAAATGAACCCCTGTCTCCCTCGTGTTAGACGAAAATACGAACCACTATATGATTGAGCCGCATCAGTTTTACTTTAAGAAAAATGAAAGAAAAAAATGATCTCAGTCCATGAACAGAAATTGGAAAGTGAGTCTGGGTGGCAGGTAAAGCAGCGATTGATCTATATTTCACCAAATCACGTTTATTCTATTCACGGTTCAAAATGTTGTCTCACCTACACACCCAACAAGAATGCTGAAAGAACTGTGATTGCTGGTAATCTGAAACAAAAACAGAAATTGCTATAACAAAACATAGGAAGTCGGGCAACATATTTGGGGAAATGAAATCAGAGCAAGAGTTTCAAGTCCAGTGACCCTTCTTCAGAATTGATTACAGTCCGGAAAAGGATATTTATTTTTATGCAGATGATGTTGTGGGAGGGGGCGGGGGGAGGAAGGAGAGAGTAAACGACAGATCGAGATCGAATCCAAAGAGCGAGAAATTCATTTGGACAGAGAAAGAAAGGAGAGTTTGGGGAATTATAATGCTTCTAAAGGCGACAATGCGTGATGGACAATGGGTGGTATGAAGGAGCAAAGAGCTGCAGTTGCTGCAATCTGAACTGAAAACAACAAACGCTAGATACTACAGCGGGTCCCGCAAATCCATGGAGACAGAGCAAGAAAACGTGTCAAGTCCATATAGCAAAAAGATCTTGTTTTTTCTCAATGAATGCTGCCTGACCACTGTGATCTCCAAAATGTACTGTTTTCAGGGGGTAACATTCAGTAGCAGCCCTTTTTTAAACATTTTCTCCGACAAAGAAGAATCTGCGTTTCAGTCGCTTTCACTGCTCACAAACTCATGACTTTGTAAATTGAGAAAGTTGACACATTTCCGTCTTTCGCAAGGTCAGGACGACTTTGCAGACAGAATTAGATATTTTAAGCTTTGCTCACTTTTGTAATTGTAGCCAAAGAGAAAATTAGCTGATGTTGAAATAATTTCTCAGCATTTGCACGTAGGTATCATTTTTAGCTATGCAGATATATTCAATTTGGTTGATTCAGATACAGCAGAAGTCAACATTTGATGAAGACTGAAATTCACGCTCATTCAAACTCTCACTGTACTGCCAGTCAAAAAGAGTAAGGCAGAAATATGCCATCATTTCACGTGAGCTTCGCGCCTTTATAATCGTGTTAAACAGTGCAGAAAACTTGCAGTTGTGAGAGAAGTTCATAGAGTCATAGAGTTGAATAGCATGGAAACAGACCCTTCGGTCCAACCCGTCCATGCCAACCAGATATCCCAACCCAATCTTGTCCCACCTGCCAGCACCCAGCCCATATCCCTCCAAACCCTTTCTATTCATATACCCATCCAAATGCCTCTTAAATGTTGTAATTGTAACAGCCTCCACCACATCCTCTGGCAGCTCATTCCATACACGAACCACCCTCTGCGTGAAAACGTTGCCCCTTAAATCTCTTTTATATATTTCCCCTCTCACCCTAAACCTATGCCCTCTAGTTCCGGTCTCCCCAATCCCAGGGAAAAGATGTTACCTATTTATCCTATCCATGCCCCTCATAATTTTGTAAACCTCAATAAGGTTACCCCTCAGCCTCCGACGCTCCAGGGAAAACAGCCCCAGCCTGTTCAGCGTGTCCTTATAACTCAAATCCTCCAACACTGGAAAAATCCTTGTAAATCTTTTTGAACCCTTTCAAGTCTCACAACATCGTTCCGAAAGGAAGGAGACCAGAATTGCACGCAATATTCCAACAGTGGCCTAACCGATGTCCTGTACAGCCGCAACATGACCTCCCAACTCCTGTACTCTATACTCTGACCAACAATGGAAAGCATACCAAACGCCTTCTTCACTATCCTATTTACATGCGACTCGACTTTCAAGGAGCTATGAACCTGCACTTCAAGATCTCCTTGTTCTGCAACACTCCTTAGGACCTGACCATTAAGTGTATAAGTCCTGCTAAGATTTGCTTTCCCAAAATGCAGCACCTCGCATTTATCTGAATTAAACTCCATCTGCCACTCCTCAGCCCATTGGCCCATCTGGTCAAGGTCCTGTTGTAAACAGAGGTAACCCTCTTCGCTGTCCATTACACCATAAATTTTGGTGTCATCTGCAAACTTACTAACTGTACCTCTTATGCTCGCATCCAAATCATTCCTTACGCGTAACACCCACTGTATAAAAAAGTTGCCGCTCAGTTCTGCTTTTATTCTTTACCCTCTAACCATAAAGTGATGTCCTCTAGGTTTCAGGTAGGTGAGTTTGTAGCATGGATATGTTCCTGGGACTTTGGTGTTGTGGCCATTTTGGCGGCATGGATAGAGCAGGGTCAGGAATGGGTATTGCGGGTTCCAGAGTTTACATCCTTCATTAACAACAGGCAAAGTGGCAAAAGGGGGGCGGTGTGGCGGTGTTCGTCAAGGATAGTACAACTGTGGCTGAAAGAAATTTTGACGAGAACTCATCAACTGAGGTCGTATGGGCGAAGGTGAGAATCAGGAGTGGAGAGGTCACACTGCTGGGAGTATTTTAGAGGTCTCCGCAGAATTCGATGGAGGTGGAGGAGAGGATTGGTAAAATGATTCTGGGCAGAAGTGGAAGGAGCAGAGTGCTCATCATGGGGCCTTTTACTTACCTAACATTGACTGGAAATGTTATAACTCTCGTACGTCCGGTGGATCAGTTATTGTCCAATGTGTGCAGGAGGGTTCCCTGACACACTGTGTCGAAAGGCAAACAAGAGGGGAGGGCCCACTGGAACTGGTGCTTGGTATGAACCAGGCCACATATTTGAATTAGTGGTAGGTGAGCACTTTGGAGAGAGTGACTATTATTCTCCTTTCCCTGAGTGAATACCAGTGAGGAATATTGGTTGAGTACCTCTCCGATCCCCACGTTTAGATTAGCGATGTGAAGGGATAGATACATGCCACATGGCAAGGGTTATCAATGGGGAAAAGCAATTATAATGCGATTAGGCAACACTTAGGATACATAGAATGGGGTAAAAAAATGCAGTGTATGGGGACAATCGAATTGCGGAGCTTGTCTTAGGAACAGATATTGCGTGTCACTGTCAGGCAGGGAGGAATTGACAAGGGAAATGAACCATTGTTTACTATAGAAATTGCACCTCTTGTTAAGCAGAATGAGGCTTATGTGACGATGAGACGAGATGGTTCAGATGAGGCGATGGAGAGTTACAAATTAGCTTGGAATGATTTAAAGAGAGTTAAGAAGAGAAAAGAGAGGACATGAGCAGTCTTTTGCAGTCGAAAAAAGGAGCTTCCTAAAGCTTTCTATAGGTAGGTGAGGAATAAACAGATGATGAGGACAGAAATAGGGCAACTCCACGACAGAAGTGGGAAGTTGTGTAAGGACCCTGTGGAGATCGGTGAGTGCTAAATGAATCTCATCGGTTTTCAATCAGGAAAAGGTGAAAATTGTAGAGGAGAAGACGATATACGAGATATTAGACTAGAAAGGAACGAGGTTATTAAAGAAGAGGTGTTATCAATTCTAGAAGGATTGAAAGTAGACAGGTCCCCGGGCGAAATGGGATTTAGCCGAGGATTCTCTGGGAAGCAAGGGAGGTGATTGCGGAGCCTTTGGCTTTGATCTTTGTGTCGTCAATGTCTACAGGTTTGGTACCAGAGGACTGGAGGATTGCAAGTGCTGTGCCCTTGTTCAAGAAAGGCAGTCGAGATGACCCAGGTAATAATAGATCAGTGAGCCTTATGTCTGTTGTCGGAACACTTTTGGAAAAGATTATAAGAGAACGGACGTATAATCACCTGTCAAGCAACAATTTGATTTCAGATGGTCAACATGGTTTCGTCAAGGGCAGGTCTTGTCTCACAAACATCATTGAGTTTTTTGAGAAGGTGATCAAGCATGTGGATGAGGGTAGGGCAGTTGAGGTGGTGCGCATGGACTTCAGTCAAGCCTTTCATACAGTTTGATATGGTAAGCTGTTGGAGAAAATGCGGCAGCATGGAATTGACGGTGATTTAGCACTTTGGAAGAGAAACGGTTTCCTGAAAAAGGCAATGAGTGGTGGTTGATGGAAAATATTCAGCCTTCAATCTGGTTACTGGTCGGATCACACAAAGATCTGTTTTGGGACCACTGTTGATTGTCATTTTTGAATGACTTAGACGCAGGCATAGGTGAATGAGTTACAAAGTTTGACGATGACACTAAAGTTGGTGGAGTAGTGGACAGTGCAGAAAAAATGTGGCAGCTTGCAGGGAGACTTGGATAAACTGCAGAAATTGTCTGAGAGGTGGCAGAATGAGTTCAATGCAGACAAATGTGAGGTATTCACTTTGGGAAGAATAACAGGAAGGTAGACTACTGGATCAATGGAAAGATTCTTGTTAGTGTGTGTTTGTGCAGAAAGATCTTGAACTCCATGTGCATCGATCCCTGAAAGTTACCACCCAGGTTGATAGTGTTGTTAAGAAGGTATACAGTGTGTTAGCTTTTATTGATAGAGCGATTGGGCTCCAGAGCCATAATGTCATGTTGCAATGATGCAAAATGCCAGTACGGCTGCATTTGGAATATTTTATACACCATTACATGATGTAGAAACATTGGAAAAGGTGCAAAGGAGATTTACCAGGATGTTACCAGATCTCTAGGGAAGGTCTTATGAGGAAAGACTGAGAGACTTGGTTCTATTCTCATTGGAAATAAGAAGGCTTGGAGGGGATTTGATAAGGACATAAAAGATGGGCAGATGATTAGATAGATGAGACAGTGAAAGTATTTCTCCTAGGATAATGACGTCAGCTTGTACGAGGGGCATAATTACAAATTGAGGATTGATAGATTTAAGACAGATGTCAGAGAGTGGTAAGGGCGTGGAATGCCTAGTCTGCTAATGTAGTTAATTCAGCCACATTAGGGAAATTTAAACAATCCTTGGATAAGCATATGGATGATGATGAGATAGTGTAGGGTGATGAGCTCAGAATTGTTCTCAGGTCAGCGCAACATTGAGGGCGGAAGGGCATGTTCTGCCCTGTATTGTTGTCTATTCTATGTTCTAGTTACCGACTTTTTTAACTCTGGGAAAACGATTGAGTGCTTTAACCCCTATTCATGCCTCTCACGATCTGATACAACTCTACAGTGTGAACCCTCTGTCTCAAACGCTCGAAAGGAAAATGTCTTAGCTTGCCCTACCTCTCCCTATAACTGAAACCCTTGAGTTCTGTCAACATCCTTTTAAATTTCTTCTGCACATTTCCCATTTTAATAACATCCTTCTTTTATTAAGGCGATTAATACTGAACACAATACTCAACGTTTAGTTTTACCAACGCTCTGTATAACTGCTGCATGACTTCCCAACTTCTATACTCAATGCCCTGACCGATGAAGGCCAATGTATCAAAATCCTTTTTCACTGCCATGTGTGTCTGTGACTCCACTTTTAGAGAACTGTGGATTTGAATACCAGGATCCCTCGGATCCACTGCACTCCATAAGACACTACCTTTCACCTTGAAGCTCCTATCTTGATTTGACTTTCCAAAATGCAGGACCTCACACTTGGGTATATTAAACGCAATTTCCCATTTCTCTGCCCACTTCCCCGGTTGATCATGGTCGTGAAGCAATTTCTGACTAGCTTCTTCATATTCCATGATCCTGCCTATTTTACTGTCATCAGCAAAATTACTAATCATGCCTTGTACTTTCTCTCATCTCCTAAATTTATGAGGAGAATGCAGATAGAGTCCCTTCAAACTCCCATCAAAAGGAAGTCCCAAAAATCCTTGGAATCTGTCTGATTAACCTGCACTCCACTGACAGGAAAGCAAGTAATATGCATTTTGGTGTAAGAATGGATAATCTGTGCACAATATTTCAGGCCTGGTATCACCAGATCTCGACACCTCTTTTCCCCTGAAACTCTCATCCTTTTGTGATAAAAAAAACTAATATGGCTGTTGCTTCCTGATTTGCCTGATATGCATGACTGGTTACGTTTAATGACTTAGAATGAAGAAGGACAACAACACCCCTTTACACATCAACACTTTTCAAACTCTCATCATATAAGCAGTATTCTGTTACCAAAATGGTGTTACATGTATCTAGATTGTAGTCCATCTGCTGCACTGTTGTGCAGTAACTCATTCTATTTAAATCCTCTTGAATTCTTTATGCAACTTCCTCACAACTGTTAGTGACTCATTTCTTCTTATTCCCTGTTCTGTTACTGCGAATTAATTCGCAATCAGTCCTATGTCATAACTTTTATTTTACTGAATCTTGTCTGGAACATTATAAAAGGGTTTCAACATCAAAGTGTCGTACATGAGGTGCAGTTTCAAAAATTGAATCTTGTTCTCCAGATGGAGACTAATCACGCCTTCATGCAACAAGAACATGATGCTGTAGCTTTCAGACTTCATTAAGCTTTGTTTCTACCCATTTGATTTTCACTATCCTCACGATAATTACCAACATGCCAAAACCCGAATATATATTAAAAGTAGCTCTGAGTTTTGTTGGATATAATTTACTGTGGATCTGTGCTGTATTGGAGTTTTAAAAAGGACTCTGTTCTATCATACAAGAATTCATTTCTTGGGTTGCTGTTAATAATTTGGGTTGAATTATAGAGTCTCCGTTATATTGTGGTTGGTTCATGCAGGCAACATGATATGTCAGATTTAACACAAAGGATTACTGTGTTGTGTCAGTTTATTTCCCGAGTGTTCTGAGTTGAGTTGATATTAACTTACAGAGCACACTGTGTTTTGGGGATTATGCATATGGGCTATGTTTTGTCAGGGTTTGAGAGTACAGGTTTGTATGCTTATTTCTTTTCTATCTGCTCTTATTGTGAGGTTAAATTCATCCAACGCCTTCCCCCTCACACCTTTCACCACCTGTGGTGTTCATGATTGGTGTTTTATTTTTCCCTGTATGAGAGTTTAATGCTTTGGGGATTCTGAAATCTGAAATTGATTTTACTCTGAAGAATTAAACTGAATTTATTTCAAGCCAAGGTGCCTTGACGGTAACTTATGAAGTCAGGGCATTTTTGGGATTATGGGATTGGTATGTCTCAGGTATACCAGAAACTTGACTGATTGATGGACTGTTTCATTTTCCTCATTTCAGATGTTATATGCAGGATAGAAGGGGTTGCAAAGGAGGAGGCGGAGTGTCACTTTTGATGAAGGAAAACATTACTACTCTAACTAAAGAAGAATGTATTTCTAAAAAACAAGTATTCAGTGAAAATAATTTGGTTTAAATTAGAAATAAAATAAAATGAACAACTTGATGTGATTGTATTTTAGGCCCCCTAATTGTCTTTGAGGAATTGAGGATCAAATATGCAAAGGAAGTTCTCAGACATATGTAAGAATAACAAAGTTGTAGTTGGTGATTTTAATTTTCCAAACAGTCACTGGGGCTATCAAGGTATTAAAGGTATGGATAATGAAGAATTTGTTAAACGTGTTCAAGAAAAAATATTTTTGAATATGCCAATGCTTATACTGGAAGAGGAGCGACACTTGACCTTCTCTTGGATAATAAGGCAGTGCAAGTGACGGAAGTGATAATAGGGGAACATTTTATGACTAGTGAGCATATTCAGTTTTAACATAGTGATGGAAAAAGACAACCCTTTCAAAGAAGGTTTAGATTTTAATTAGAATAAGGAAATGTTGAGACAAGAACTATTCAAACGTTGATTGGAATAGACTGTTTGCAGATAGAGAGATGGCTGATAAGTGTGATAATGAGAGTGCAGAGACATTATGTTGCTAGTAAGATTGAAAGGTCAAGCTGGTAAAATTAGGGAACAGTGGATAGTTAAAGATGTTAAGTCTTTAGTCAAGAATATACAAGGTATGTACATTAGATGTAGCCAAGTTGGTTGAATTGAATCTTTTGAGCACCATAAAAGTTGTCGGCGCATTCTTAAGAGGGAGATCAAGAAAGTAAGGTGTGCATATGAGACAGCCTTGGAAAATAAGGTTAAGGATCATCCAATGAGTTTCCAGAAATATATTACGAATAAGAATATAACTACAGAGAGAGAGAGATGTGACTCTTTTAGATCAAAGAGCTCGAGTTTGTTTTGAACCTGAGCAGTTGGGGGAGATATTAAATTTAAGCTTCGCATCAGTTTTTAATTTAGGCAAGAGTACCCATGGAAATAAATATTGATGTTTTGAAAACAGTTCACATTTCAGAAGAGGAAGTCCTGGGTGTCTTGGAAAGTATAAAGTTGGGCAAATCTTCGCGACCTGATCTATTGTTTCTCAGGAGGTTGTAAAAGCTAGGGAGGAAATTGAGGCGCACTTGCAGAAATATATGTATATGTGTATGTGTTTGTGTGTGTGTGTGTGTGTGTGCGTGTGTATAATTTTATATATTTCTGCAAGGGTTCCCGAAATTTCTTCCCTAGCTATGATTATGCCTGTGTTTCATAAGGGATGACATGAGAAACCTGGGAATGAAGACCTGTCAATCCGACATTGATGATGGGTATGTTGTTGGAGGTACTTCTGAAAGATATGATTTATATGCATTTGGAAAGGCAACAAATTACTAAAGATAAACAGCATGGTTTTGTTCCAGAGAAATCGTGTTTCATAATCTTGGTTGAGTTTATTGAGGTATGAACAAAGACGATTGAGGAGGGCAGAGCGATTGTTTACTTGGACTTTACGAAGGATTTCACAAGTTCTTCTGCATGGTTGACTAATTAATAAAATTAGATCACGATTCAGGGTGAGTTGTTAAAGGATGCAAAATTGGCTTCATGGCAGGAGACAGAATGTGTTGGTGAAGAGTTGATTTTTTTTCTGACAGGAGGCCTGTTGCCAGTAGTAATCCACAGGGGTAGTCTTTATTTGTCATTTATAAACATGATTTAGATGAGAACATGGAAGGCTTGATTAATAAGTGTGGGGATGACACCGAAACATTTGGTATAGTGAACACTGAAGAAGGATGTCGAAGATTACGAAGAGATTTTGATCAGTTCAGTCAATCGGCTAAGGAATGGCATATGGTGTTTAATTTGGATAAATATGAGGAATTATATACTGTTAAAAGGAACAAGGGCAGGAATTATTCAATTAAAAGTAAGACCCTGGTTAGTCCTGTAGAACAAGGAGACCTAGGTATTAATGCACAGAATTCGTTGAAGTCTGCATCACAGGATGGTTGAAAAAACATTTGGCATGCTTGCCGTCATTGTTCAGATCTTTGAGAATAAGTGTTGGGATGTCATGTTCATGTTGTACGGGATGTTGGTGAGGTCACTTCTGGAGTACAGTGTCACCCTATTCCAGGAAGCTCATTATTAAGCTAGAGACGGTTCAGAAAAGATATACTGGAATGTTGTGATGAATAGAGTATTTGAGGTTTACGGGAAGGCTACATCAGCTGGAAATTTCTTCATTGGAGGGTCGGAGGTTGAGGGGTGGCCTTATTAAAGTATTAGTCTCATGGATAACGTGAATAGCAGGTGGCTTTTCCGGAGGGTTTGGGATACAAGATGAGGGGCCATATTTTCAAGGTGAGACGAGGAACATTTAAATAAAAAAGACCTGAGGCACAACCTTTTTATACCAGAGTCCTTTGTATGTGGAATGAACTTTGAAAGGAAGTGGGAGATGTGGGAACATTTGCAATGTTGAAAAGACATTTTGATACGTAATTGAATCAGAAATGGTTAAAAGAATATAGGTGACGTGCAGGCAGGTCTGACGAGTTCACTTGAGAATTATGGTCAGCATGGAATGTTTGGACTGAACAGTCTCTTTGTGTGCGTTAGGACTTTCTGACTCCTGACATAAAATCTCATCTGTGTTTCAGGCTCTCACTCTGTCTGTTACTTTTGTACCTGAATGACCCTGATTCCTTGACTGCCTCAGTTTCTTGGTGTTTGTTACATGGATAATGTACAAATTATTAACTCTCACAATGATCAGAAACAGATGAATCATTGAATATAATTGATAGCAGACAGTGAAGTTCTAGACTACTGGAGAAAGAAGACTCGTGAGGTTTGATTCTGGAAGGATCTGGTGAAAGAATGAAGAGTAGATATTATCTGCAGCAGCAGGTCTGATGGTGAGTCACTGCCTATTCCATTCCACAGAATGTAAACCCATACCGCTGTCCATATGGGAGGTAGACTAACAGGGAACTCCCGATCTGGAGTTTAAAATTCCGACTTTAATTGAAGTAGCCGCAGTTTCTGCATGAGGGGAGGGTCAATTGGATCTGTGTGTCAAATGGCTGGGCAGGTGACTGCAATCTTGGTCCAAGACACAAGAACTGCAGATGCTGGAATTCAAAGTCGACAAACAAGATGCTGACAATCAGCATCAAGACGTAGAGGTCAACATTTCTGCTTTAACCCTTCGTCAGAATAGAGTTGGGAGTATGTTGACTTTTCCATCTCCTTATGTTGCTAACTTGCTTGTTCCTCCACGTTCCTGCATTTAACCTTGGCCCATGCCTCTTACTGAGTCAAGGAAGGTTTGGGAGCGACTCTTACCCTCCCAGCGTTCTTGTCTCCCCATTAATGATTACTTTTCTTCGTATGACAAATGATTTCCCTGTTCCTCATCCCAACTCCCCCTTCATTTGTTTCTTCTTGACTTTCACTCTCCCTGCTCCCCTGTTCCTGGATGCCCTCCCTGTGACTCTCCCCACCCCATGTGTGCTTGTGTCTTTGTGTTGGCTCTCATGACATAAAGAAACTGAGACTTGTCAGAGCACTTACCGACCAAACAAAAAAAGAAATCCCCTCTTTGTCACAGGCCTTCACAGAATCAAAGAATCCATACAGTGTGGAAGCAGGCCCTTCAGCGCAACAAGTCCACACCAAACCTCAAAATAGCAATCCACCCAGCCCTTTCCCTACCGCATATTTACCTCCAACTAATGCAAATAGCCTACACATCCCCGAACACTATATGCAAGTTAGCACGTCCAGTACAACTCACCTTCAAATCTTTGGATGTGCTGTTGGGTTATTCAGTTCACAGACTGATTGGTGAAGTCACGTTTTCAAAGTGCAGTAATAATTATTCGAAATGGGCCGAGACCTGACTCCCAGAGTGTAACATGGCATGATGGCAAACATATGTCAGCAGTTAGTTTTGTTCAGTTAAATCTTTGCCAGATCACAGCTACACACTTTATTCCAACACGGTCTCCCCTCAATTGGCTTGCTTTGCCCCTTCATTCAGCCTGTTTTATCCCTCACTTAGGTAGCCTCGCCAGGCAATCACACTCGCTTGTGGCCTCCTGTTTCATACTGGTCCAACTCCCCCCATCTCTCCCATTCTCCTGGTCTTTCTTGCTGTCTTCGCTTTGCCCATTGAAATTTCTTTTTACTTCTCATCTCCATTGTCTGTTGAGTACCTGTATCTGATTGTATCTGTTTGATTGAAAGCTCAGTATTGACTTCTCTCCAGCAGAATTGGAATGGACACCTGTATTTGAAAAACAATGTTGAGATTGGCGGTGGGGACTCTGATGGGTTGTGGGCGGTATATCTTTGTGTTAAGGTGTTAATGTGTTTGCTGATGGCCGTCCTATGTTTCTGATGTTTGGAGTTTACAAGAAACACTGCATTTCTGCAGGTGTCACTCAAAATAACTTTAGTTGACTGTGCCTTTGATTGTCATGGTGTGTAATTGTCATTCTGTGGGTGTGGAAATGATTAATTGGATGTGTTTATAGAGACTTGTGGGTAAGGACTCTGTGGATTTCGTTTTGATTGATCTGATATATTTGGTGAAGGCATCTATATGCGGGATGTTTGATTGGCGGAGTGGACATTTGCTAATTTGGTGTGGTGGCCATTGAGGTGAATGTGAGATTAATTGGCTGAGTGCTTTTGATTGAGAGCCAAGTGTAGATGATTGTTCAGTGGGCCTGAAGTGTAGGGAGGTGTTTCAGTCAGACACAGTCTCATATGCACTGTGCACATTTGATTGACGAGGATCGATATACTGCATGTGATACAGGAGATACAGGGTGACAATACTCTGTGATTACATCATTGATTTGGATGAGAATTTAGGAGGCATTGTTCGTCAGTTTGTGTATAATACCAAGATTGCCAATGCAGTGGACAGAGAAAAAAACTTATCCGGGAACATTGCAAGATCTTAATCAACTGGACCATAATCTGAGGAATATTTGATGAAGTTTAATTTAGATAAACGGAAGGTCAAACCAGGGCAAAACCTACACAAGCAATGGGAGGACCCTGGCGATTATTGTAGAACAAAGGAATTGAATGGTGCAGGCTCACAGCTTCTTGAAAGTGGAGTCACAAGTAAACAGGGCATGTGCGAGGCTTTAGGCATGCTTTCTTTCATTTTTCAGAGCACTGAGTATCGGAGTTCTGATATATTTTTACAGCTGCATAAAACATTGATACGGGCGCATTTGGGGTACTGCATTTTGTTCTGGTCACCTAATCCTGCTGTGTTTTTCATTATAATCACAGCTGACCTTCTGTCTCGATGTATGTTCTCACTTTCTCTTCATAAAACGTAATGTCTTTCATATCTAAAATTTATTTCGAATGAATAGTGAATGCTGCAGGTTGACTACATTGTGAGTGACAAAATGTTTCGTTGCCTTAGTCTTAAATAGCCTACCAAATAACTAGTGACTGTGACCCCTGGTTCGAGGATCTACAAGAAGGGCACACGTCCTCTTTGCTTCTCATCTGTACCAATAGTTTTCCATCCACATTGGCCATGCTCCTAGTGATTTTATGACCTCAATTAGGTCCCTTCTCTGTTTCTCACATTTAAACAAAAAAGCTAATTAGCCCTCTCTTCAAAGCTAAAATGCTTCATTCAGACAACATTCTGCTGAAACGTTTGCGCACCACCTCCAGTGCATTCACTTCTATCCTGTAGTGAGGCAATCAGAACTGCACATAATGCTCCATCTGAAGCCAAATGAAAATTTTGTACATTCCAATATAACCTCCCTGATCTTGAAAACGATGCCACAACTGATAAAGGCATATATCCTGTCCTGCTTCCAGATTCTGTCTTATTTTAATTAGGTTAGATTACATTACAGTGTGGAAACAGGCCCTTCAGCCCAACAAGTTCACACCGACCCGCCGAAGCCCAACTCACGCATACCCCAATATTTACCCCTTACCTAACACTACAGGCAATTTAGCATGGCCAATTCACCTGACCTGCACATCTTTGGACTGTGGGAGGAAACCGGAGCACGCGGAGGAAACCCACGCAGACACGGGGAGAACGTGCAAACTCCACACAGTCAGTCGCCTGAGGCGGGAATAAGTCAGCTCCACACCCAATTCGAAACCCCTTTTTGGAGTTCGTTTTCTTTTTTTCTTTTCCATAACGCATTTAAACCATAATGTGTTGCAGTCACTATCACTGAAATCCAGCCTCTTCCCAACCTCTGTCACCTCATCCCTTGTTCCAACGAATGACCACACTCAGCTTCGCTTTTAGCAGAGGCACTAATGAAATTCAAAATCTCTCATTACTGATTGTCTGATTGTTCACGTTTAGCCCCATTTATTATGTAAAGCAGTCGATCTTAATAAACAGATTTCTTCCATCTTTAGCACCAGGTGTCCCGTTGCTCGTTGTACTCCGTATCAGCATCTGATTCATCTCTTTGCAAAGAAATGGCTCAGGATAGCATAGTGCAATATACTGAACTTCCAATGTGGCATTCAATATTAATTTTACAATTGATTCCAATGGGTCTTCAGTCGTACTTTTTTGATCTTAAATTTACTAGAATAACGTGTACATTTTGAAAATTGAAATAATGATTGGAAATATCTGTGAATATACTTTTATTTTGGACTTTTGGGAAAGAACAATTTGCAAACCAAAGAAGATTATGTGCAGCATGCCGAACATATTGTATTCACACACACACACAAATACACACACACACACACACACACACACACACACACACACACACACACACACACACACACACACACACACACACACACACACACACACACACACACACACACACACACACACACACACACACACACACACACACACACACACACACCCGCACACACACACCTGCTTGACAAGACATGTTAATACTGCATGACTTTCCGAAGCGCTCAAAAGAAAGCGATTACAAATCTAGTTTGTGGGAGTAACCTAGAAAGAGAACCTGCCAGCACAGCAAGAGCCTTTGACCCCCTCCCCGTTTTCTATCAACCTTCTCTTCGCAGATTCGAGAGAAAACCAATCGAAAAAGTCTTCATCAGGTTTAGAGAGTTTCTGAGGGAGACGTCAGAATTGAACACTTCTGACAAGAGAGATAAAGGTAATGCAGACAGCTGTAACTGATCAGGGAAAAATGTTCTGCCAAAAATCTGTAAAGAGAGTGACTTTGCCTATTGACTAATATTTGTGACCAACGTGAGCTTTTCTTCGGGGTATAACTGTCAGTGAGCCAAGGTACTCTTCATATTTCAGTCATCAATGTTTGTATTTTCTGGAGAATAGTTGTAACAATCAAAACATTTGTTTATAATTGTTCTGAGTTTGAGCATGCTTTGTATGCAATAAACTAGCTCGATACTATGAACTGAGGAAAGTGTTTTAATGCAGCATTATAATTATCAATATCCCATAATAAATTCAACCTTGTTGTTATTAACGAAGAGAAAAACGATGGAAAGGGGTCAGTGAAACCCTACAAACTCAGTCATAACAATTACACATGTGAGTACTTAATCATAGCATTCCATGGAGTCAGGTAGAAGTTGTGGACAAAAGGCTCTGACAGGGGCATCGGTTACAGTTATTATTAGTTGGTCGCCATGTTGGGTGGCATGGTGGTGAGGTGTGGTTGGGGGCACGGTGGAGGGGTGTTAGATTTTGGACGTGAACGGTGTTTTACTTCTGAAAACTTGATTGTTGAATCATGTTTTGGGGGTAGACTGAGACTGCCAAGATTGAATAAAAGCATCAAAGGAAAATTTCACCTCTGAATATGCTGAATATTGGGACAGTTGCCAGATAGGTTCAATGGGGAAAGATCACACTTTTTCACCATTGCGCATCAAGAGGCAAGAAGGTATTGAATGTTTATTGTTCTATATGCATCACATAAAGTTTGAAATGAAATGCGAAGGAAACATTGTAACTGACATAACTAACTGTATTGAAAAGTTTTAACATGCCACGTGATGCCCTATAACAAAGGGAATTGTATTCACATCACCAAATGGGATATTTTCGACTTTGTATGTTTCTGAATGAATGAAATGTACTACTTAATCAAAAAAGAGGGGGAAATCTGTTTTTTTTTGCACTGTGGTATGGCTGCATATTTTCTTTTCTGTCCTCATGCAAAAGTTTTCCAATTGAACATCAAGGTTTACAGTCTCGGGGAGATGAAAATCTCTATCACATGATTGGTTAAGCACCTGATTACATAGCAGAGTTGAATCGGGACTTTTAAACCTTATGTTCTTAATCAATATTGAACGTAGCGTGCTATGTGCTATCGTTCTATGCATAGAAAAAATACTTTGATTCAGAGTAAAACAAGATTTGAACCTGCAGTCATTTCACAGGACAGAAGTTTAAAATTCCTAAAAAAAAGACGATGCTGACAAGATGTCAACATGTCTCCCTTCATCAAAATTCGACTCCTCACGTTGTTTTCTGAGATGTGAGAAGTCCAACCGAAATCTGGACGTTTAAGCTTTGAAGCTGTGTTGGAGAAATGACATGGAGAGATTAATGTCCCTTCAGCGGTTTTATCGGAGTTCTTGGAGTTTGCACATTGAGAAGATGGAGAAACTGTCTTCAGTGTAGTGGATGCATTAATGGCGGACCGATAGCAGAGTAACAGGAACTTGAACATCATCTTGTTCAAGTCAAGTGTGAAATACATGTCGCACCATCAACTACTGGGAACAACAGGGACAAGCATAGCATCTCCTCAAGGAATTTAGGGCAGTAACATTTTCAGGCTTGCATTAATTCTCCGTCATGATTGCTTGATCATACTTCACTCTAAATCAATGCTTTCTTGCTTAAAGGTGTGTCTGTTTCCCAAACATATTCCTGTAATTTGATTATTGATTTGGAAATTGAAGAATACGGATTCCTTACACGGCATTCCAGGAATTCAAATTTCTACAATTTATCAAAATTGTTTCTTAGCAACAGTCACAAGTCTCACAGAAACTAAATCAAACAATAGTATTTTTAATTGCAAAGTCATTTTCTATTCAACAATGCTGGAATGAATGTGAATGCATGGAAACTTGACATTATTGGTGCACTCAAAGCCATGTTGACGCCAACTAATTGGAACACAAGAGAAAATCTCACATCTTGAAGTTTCGTTTGATTACATTACCCTTGATGTTTTACTATTTCTTAATGCGGGTCTATTATTAATTGATTAATCATTACTTTCTCTTTTTCAATTCATTTTAACCTTGCATGCTGTTAAATTATTTGTCAAATGACCAGCCCAATTCTTAACTGCTTACTGCCTCAAGATTATGTAGCCACTGCATGGTCGATTCTGTAAAGGCCAAAAGTAACTAACTTGCACCTCAACATCAGAATCCGTCATTATTAAAATTTAGCAATCACATCCATATCCGTTACAATCTGTGATGCTTCAGAAATCTTATATTTATATTATACTGAATCACACCAAATAACCCTTGTTCAGACAGCTTCAGCGCATTTCCCATATTGGATAATCACTTACAAAATATGGATTGTGGACAATCGGAAAACAAAACTGAAATTGCTGGGAAAACTCTGCAGGTCTGGTAGCATCCGTGAAGAGAAATCAGAATTAATGTTTTCAGTCCAGTGACAATTCCTCAGAACAATTTCTTGATTTACGCTGTTCACACTTTTAACCATACTTGCAGTAATGGATAGATTGACACTGTTCACTTAAACGCATAATGGAATGCTCAGTGTCAAATTGTAACCTGTCTTACACTGTCAATTCTTATCTAATTTTACCGATAACTGTTAACTTGGATAACATTAATCAATTTTAACTTGATTCTATGTTATTCATATTTGTCATTAACCTGATTGAATTGCTCTGTATTGTCTGTTAATTTGGCTTGCATTGTTCGTCATTAACTTGCAAACATATTTTTTGTTCACTGTTAACTGTTAAATTACACTTTTCACCTGAAAACTGCATTACATGTTTACACTGACATGCACTGTTTACTTCATTCTCAGTGTTTGCTGAGAAACTGCCTTACACTGTCCACCAGAGTTACATTGTTAAATATTAATTAGATTGACTGGCCTTCACTGGTTTCATTCATTCCGTAAACATGGTGCTGTAACAAAATTAAGTTGTGTTTTTTTTCCAAAATGCTGAATACTTTCACCAAATGCAACATCATAAGCCTCTGAAAACCCATTGCCTGAAAATGTTATCGTTTATATGGGGTTATAATGACAATTAATCAATGCCCACCTGTACAAATGATAGCCATAATAGTAATATTCCCATTCAGATACTATTATTATATGCCCCACTTTCGCTTAATATCAAAAATTGATGACATACTAAAAATATTTAAAAATAAATTATGGAGGAAGAGTATATAGTTTTCCATATTCAGTACATCTGAATGCACGAAAACCCTCTTCTAGAACTTCCAATGTTATAAATTTTGCAAGGGAAAATAAGCGATAAATAATGGTTGCAAACGTATTTATTCTGGTGATTTATTTCATACAAGCAAAATTAGTCCAGAAGCATTTTACTGTTTGCTTGCTCTTCAGGACATGTTATTCCCTTGGGATTAACTTTTGTATCTTTTTTTCCCAAGAAAATGGTTAACTATTCTCATCCTGCTCCTTGTTCAGAACGTCCTTGCCCCCTCATCTTGTATCCCAAACCCTCCGGAAAAGCCACCTGCTATTCACGTTATCCATGAGACTCATACTTTAATAAGGCCACCCCTCAACCTCCGACACTCCAATGAAACAATTTCCAGCTGATGCAGCCTTCCCGTAAACCTCAAATACTCTATTCATCACAACATCCTAGTAATCTTTTCTGAACCGTCTCTATCTTAACAATGAGCTTCCTGGAACAGGGTGACACTATACTCCAGAAGTGACCCTGAATCGTGATCTAATTTTATTAATTAGTCAACTATGCAGAAGACCTTGTGAAAACCTTCGTAAAATCCGAGTAAACAATCGCTCTGCCCTCCTCAATCGTCTTTGTTCATACTTCAATAAACTCAACCAAGATTATGAAACACGATTTCTCTGGAACAAAACCATGCTGTTTATCTTTAATAATTTGTTGCCTTTCCAAATGCATATAAATCATATCTTTCAGAAGTACCTCCAACAACATACCCATCACCAATGTCGGATTGACAGGTCTTCATTCCCAGGTTTCTCATGTCATCCCTTATGAAACACAGGCATAATCATAGCTAGGGAAGAAATTTCGGGAACCCTTGCAGAAATATATAAAATTATACACACGCACACACAGACACACACACAAACACATACACATATACATACATTTCTGCAAGGGCGCCTCAATTTCCTGCCTAGCTTTTACAAACTCCTGAGAAACACGAGATCAGGTCGCGAAGATTTGCCCAACTTTATACTTTCCAAGACATCTAGAACTTCCTCTACTGTAATGTAAACTGTTTTCAAAACATCAATATTTATTTCCCTGTGTACTCTTTCCTAAATTAAAAACTCATGCGAAGCTTACATTTAATATCTCCCCCAACTGCTCAGGTTCAAAACAAACTCGAGCTCTTTGATCTAAAAGAGTCACATCTCTCTCTCTCTGTAGTTATATTCTTATTCGTAATATATTTCTGGAAACTCATTGGATGATCCTTAACCTTATTTTCCAAGGCTGTCTCATATGTCCACCTTGCTTTCTTGATCTCCCTCTTAAGAATGCGCCGACAACTTTTATGGTGCTCAAAAGATTCAATTCAACCAACTTGGCTACATCTAATGTACATACCTTGTATATTCTTGACTAAAGACTTAATATCTTTAACTATCCACTGTTCCCTAATTTTACCAGCTTGACCTTTCAATCTTACTAGCAACATAATGTCTCTGCACTCTCATTATCACACTTATCAGCCATCTCTCTATCTGCAAACAGTATATTCCAATCAACGTTTGAATAGTTCTTGTCTCAACATTTCCTTATTCTAATTAAAATCTAAACCTTCTTTGAAAGGGTTATCTTTTTCCATCACTATGTTAAAACTAAATATGCTCACTAGTCATAAAATGTTCCCCTATTATCACTTCCATCACTTGCACTGCCTTATTATCCAAGAGAAGGTCAAGTGTCGCTCCTCTTCCAGTAGAAACATTGGCATATTCGAAAATATCTTTTCTCAAACTCGTGTAACAAATTTTTCATTATCCATACCTTTAATACCTTGATAGCCCCAGTGACTGTTTGGAAAATTAAAATCACCAACTACAACTTTGTTATTCTTATGTCTGAGAACTTCCTTTGCATATTTGATCCTCAATTCCTCAAAGACAATTAGGGTGCCTAAAATACAATAATATCAAGTTGTTCATTTTTTAAAAATTTCTAATTTATACCTAATTATTTTCACTGAGAGCTTTTTTTAGAAATACATTCTTCTTTAGTTAGAGTAGTAATGTTTTCCTTCATCAAAAGTACACTCCCCCTCTCTCTTTTCAATCCCTTATATCCTGCCTATAACATCTTAAATCTGGTAAATGAAACTGTCCATTAATCAGTCAAGTTTCTGTTATACCTGCGACATACCAATCCCATATTCCCAAAAATGCCCTGACTTCATAAGCTTACCGTCAAGGCACCTTGGCTTGAAATAAATTCAGTTTAATTCTTCAGTGTAAAATCAATTTCTGATTTCAGAATTCCCAAAGCATTAAACTCTCATACAGGGCAAAATAAAACACCAATCATGAACACCACAGGTGGTGAGAGGTGTGAGGGGGAAGGCGTTGGATGAATTTAACCTCACAATAAGAGCAGATAGAAAAGAAATAAGCATACAAACCGGTACTCTCAAACCCTGACAAAACATAGCCCATATGCATAATCCCCAAAACACAGTGTGCTCTGTAAGTTAATATCAACTCAACACAGAACACTCGGGAAATAAACTGACACAACACAGTAATCCTTTATGTTAAATCTGACATATCATGTTGCCTGCATGAACAAGCCACAATATAATGGAGACCCATAATTAAACCCAAATTATTAACAGCAACCCAAGAAATGAATTCTTGTATGATAGAACAGAGTCCTTTTTAAAACTCCAATGCAGCACAGATTCTCAGTAAATTATATCCAACAAAACACAGAGCGACTTTTAATATATATTCGCGTTTTGGCATGTCGGTGATTATCTTGAGGAGAGTGAAAATCAAATGGGGAGAAGCAAAGCTTAATGAAGGCTTAAAGCTACAGCATCATGTTCTTGTTGCATGAAGGCGTGATTAGCCTCCATCTGGAGAACAATATTCAGTTCTTGAAACTGCACCTCATGTACGACACTTTGATGTTGAAACCCTTTTATAATGTTCTAGACAAGAGTCAGTAAAATAAAAGTTATAACATAGGACTGATTGCGAATTAATTCGCAGTAACAGAACAGGGAATAAGAAGAAATGAGTCACTAACAGTTGTGAGGAAGTTGCATAAAGAATTCAAGAGGATTTAAATAGAATGAGTTACTGCACAACAGTGCAGCAGATGGACTACAATCTAGATACATGTAACACCATTTTGGTAACAGAATACTGCTTATATGATGAGAGTTTGAAAAGTGTTTATGTGTAAAGGGATGTTGTTGTCCTTCTTCATTCTAAGTCAGACGCATATCAGGCAAATCAGAAAGCAACAGCCATATTAGTTTTTTAATCACAAGAGGATGAGAGTTTCAGGGGAAAAGAGGTGTCGAGGTCCTGTGGTACCAGACCTGAAATATTGTGCACAGATTATCCATTCTTACCACAAAATGCATATTTCTTGATATACTGTCAGTGGAGTGCAGGTTAATCAGACAGATTCCAAGGATTTTTGGGACTTCCTTTGGACGGGAGTTTGAAGGGACTCTATCTGCATTCTCCTCATTCAGTTAGGAGATGAGAGAAAGTACAAGGCATGATTAGTAAGTTTGCTGATGACAGTAAAATAGGCAGGATCATGGACAATGAAGAAGATTGTCAGAAATTGCTTCACTACCATGATCAACCGGGGAGTGGGCAGAGAAATGGGAAATTGCGTTTAATATACCCAAGTGTGAGGTCTTGCATTTTGGAAAGTCAAATCAAGATAGGAGCTTCAAGGTGAAAGGTAGTGTCTTACGGAGTGCAGTGGATCCGAGGGATCCTGGAGTTCAAATCCACAGTTCTCTAAAAGTGGAGTCACAGACACACATGGCAGTGAAAAAGGATTTTGGTACATTGGCCTTCATCGGTCAGGGCATTGAGTATAGAAGTTGGGAAGTTATGCAGCAGTTATACAGAGCGTTAGTAAAACTAAACGTTTAGTATTGTGTTCAGTATTAGTCGCCTTAATATAGGAAGGATGTTATTAAAATGGGAAATGTGCAGAAGAAATTTAAAAGGATGTTGACAGAACTCAAGGGTCTCAGTTATAGGGAGAGGTAGGGCAAGCTAAGACATTTTCCTTTCGAGCGTTAGATACAGAGGGTTCACGCTGTAGAGTTGTATCAGATCGTGAGAGGCATGAATAGGGGTTAAAGCACTCAATCGTTTTCCCAGAGTTAAAAAAAGTCGGTAACAAGAACATAGAATAGACAACAATACAGGGCAGAACATGCCCTTCGGCCCTCAATGTTGCGCTGACCTGAGAACTAATCTAAGCTCATCACCCTACACTGTCTCATCATCCTCCATATGCTTATCCAAGGATTGTTTACATTTCCCTAATGTGGCTGAGTTAACTACATTGGCAGACTAGGCTTTTCACGCCCTTACCACTCTCTGACATCTGCCTTAAATCTATCAATCCTCAATTTGTATTTATGCCCCTCGTACAAGCTGACGTCATTATCCTAGGAAAAATACTTTCACTGTCTCACCTATCTAATCATTTGACCATCTTTTATGTCTTTATCAAATCCCTTCCTAGCCTTCTTATTTCCAATGAGAATAGAACCAAGTCTCTCAGTCTTTCCTCATAAGACCTTCCCTCGAGATCTGGAAACATCCTGGTAAATCTCCTTTGCACCTTTTCCAATGTTTCTACATAATGTAATTGTATATAAAATATTCCAAATGCAGCCGTACTGGCATTTTGTATCATTGCAACATGACATTATGGCTCTGGAGCCCAATCGCTCTATCACTAAAAGCTAACACACTGTATACCTTCTTAACAGCTCTATCAACCTGGGTGGTAACTTTCAGGGATCTATGTATATGGATTTCAAGACCTTTCTTCAAAAACACACACTAACAAGAATCTTTCCATTGATCCAGTAGTCTCCCTTCCTGTTATTCTTCCCAAAGTGAATACCCCACATTTGTCTGCATTGAACTCATTCTGCCACCTCTCAGACACGTTCTGCAGTTTATGCAAGTCTTCCTGCAAGCTGCCACATTTTTTCTGCTCTGTCCACGACTCCATCAACTTTAGTGTCATCGACAAAGTTCGTAAATCATTCACCTATGCATGCGTCGAAGTCATTCAAAAATGACAAACAACAGTGGTCCCAAAACAGATCTTTGTGTGACCCGACCAGTAACCAGATTGAAGGCTGAATATTTTCCATCAACCACCACTCATTGCCTTTGTTCAGGAAACCGTTTCTCTTCCAAAGTGCTAAATCACTGTCAATTCCATGCTGCCACATTTTCTCCAACAGCTTACCATATAAAACTGTATGAAAGGCTTGACTGAAGTCCATGCACACCACCTCAACTGCCCTACCCTCATCCACATGCTTGATCACCTTCTCAAAAAACTCAATGAGTTTGGTGAGACAAGACCTGCCCTTGACGAAACCATGTTGACCATCTGAAATCAAATTGTTGCTTGACAGGTGATTATACGTCCTTTCTCTTGTAATCTTTTCCAAAAGTGTTCCGACAACAGACATAAGGCTCACTGATCTATTATTACCTGGGTCATCTCGACTGCCTTTCTTGAACAAGGGCACAGCACTTGCAATCCTCCAGTCCTCTGGTACCAAACCTGTAGACAATGACGACACAAAGATCAGAGCCAAAGGCTCCGCAATCACCTCCCTTGCTTCCCAGAGAATCCTCGGCTAAATCCCATGTCGCCCCGGGGACCTGTCTACTTTCAATCCTTTTAGAATTGATAACACCTCTTCTTTAATAACCTCGTTCCTTTCTAGTCTAATATCTCGTATATCGTCTTCTCCTCTACAATTTTCACCTTTTCCTGATTGAAAACCGATGAGATTCATTTAGCACTCGCCGATCTCCACAGGGTACTTACACAACTTCCCACTTCTGTCGTGGAGTTGCCCTATTTTTATCCTCATCATCTGTTTATTCCTCACCTACCGATAGAAAGCTTTAGCAATCTCCTTTATTCGACTGCAAAAGACTGCTCATGTCCTCTCTTTGCTCTTCTTAACTCTCTTTAATTCCTTCCTAGCTAATTTGTAACTCTCCATCGCCTCATCTGAACCATCTCGTCTCATCGTCACATAAGCCTCATTCTGCTTAACAAGAGGTGCAATTTCTATAGAAAACAATGGTTAATTTCCCTTGTCAATTCCTCCCTGCCTGACAGTGACACGCAATATCTGTTCCTAAGACAAGCTCCGCAATTCGATTTTCCCCGTACACTGCATTTTGTTACCCCATTCTATGTATCCTAAGTGTTGCCTAATCGCATTATAATTGCTTTTCCCCATTGAAAACCCTTGCCATGTGGCACGTATTTATCCCTTTACATCGCTAAACTAAACGTGGGGATCGGAGAGGTACTCAACCAATATTCCTCACTGGTTTTCACTCAGGGAAAGGAGAATAATAGTCACTCTCTCCAAAGTGTTCACCTACCACTAATTAAAATATCTGGCCTGGTTCATACCAAGCACCAGTTCCAGTGGGCCCTCCCCTCTTGTTTGCCTTTCGACTAGTATGTCAGGGAACCCTCCTGCACACATTGGACAATAACTGATCCACCCGACGTACGAGAGTTATAACATTTCCAGTCAATGTTAGGTAAGTAAAAGGCCCCATGATGAGCACTCTGCTCCTTCCATTCTGCCCAGAATCATTTTACCAATCCTCTCTTCCACGTTCATCGAATTCTGCGGAGGCCTCTAAAATACTCCCAGCAGTGTGACCTCTCCTCTCCTGATTCTAACCTTAGCCCATACTACCTCAGTTGATGAGTTCTCGTCAAAATTTCTTTCAGCCACAGTTGTACAATCCTTGACGAACACCGCCACACCGCCCCCCTTTTGCCACTTTGCCTGTTGTTAATGAACGATGTAAACTCTGGAGCCGGCAATACCCATTCCTGACCCTGCCCTATCCATGTCGCCAAAATGGCCACAACATCAAAGTCCCAGGAACATATCCATGCTACAAACTCACCTACCTGAAACCTGGAGGACATCACTTTATGGTTAGAGGGTAAAGAATAAAAGCGGAACTGAGCCGAAACTTTTTTATACAGTGGGTGTTACGCGTAAGGAATGAGCGGCCAGCGGAAGTGGTTGAGGCAGATACATTAACAACTTTTAAAATCATTTGTACAAAGGCATGGATAAGAAATAGTTATAAGCATATGGTCCAATTGCAAGGAAGCGGTTTTGGCATGGACGGATATTTATTCGGCATATTCCAGTTTGGGCCAAAAGTCCTGGTTTCATGCTGTAGGAATCTAAGACTCTCTGCCCCACACAGGCTTACAAAATCCTTAAAGAGAAAAACAGAGGAAATATAGAAAAAAGGTGTAATCTCGCCATCAGGTTTAAAACCAGGCAACAGAATCTCAGAATAAATTGCAGACGATTTATAACTGAGTTGATAATCCTTGGGAATTCCTTAACCGAGCAATTTCAAGAGAGAAACCGATCAGTATTAAGTAATTAATGACAAGAAGGGATATGGGTATACTGCAGGAATGTGTTGTTCAAGTTATTTATCATTCATAGTCATGAATAGCCAGCAGTCTCAAGGGGCCAAATGGCTTTTTGCTACTCCTAAATTCTAAATGATGCAACGCAAATTGGCAAGAATACGTCTATGTTCAGCAGATTTATTAAGGTCAGTCTTTATAGACTTCCTTGTGTTCTCTCCATATATATTTTCTAATTCTTTCTGATGTCTTTGCTGGACAAGTTGAATCCCAGATGGAAGTCTCGACTGAATGACAGTGCAAAACAATATGATCTCTCACTAGACATGAGCACACAAAAATGTAGGTTTGGTTTCCGCAACAATACACAGATCTATTGCACAAAAAAATGCACATAAAGTAAAATAAACCAAATTATTTTCAAATAATATGTCTTTAAATATTCAAAAGCATGTAGTATAAACTTTTTTTCATTCACCTCAAAATCACTCCTTTTATATATCCCTCATTTGAGGGGAGAGGAATGCAAGTGAAAACAGTTCATCTTGCACTATTATTTAATAAGGGAGAAAGGGATAGATTAAAAAAAATCACACACAGGACAGCATGACCTGATTGAGACTCTGGAAAGTCAAATTAGTGAAACAAATTCTGAGAGACAGAGTTAATGAATGTTTAATACACAGTTTCTTTACAGTTATGTATTGACATAATTGAATATTGTTTGAGTTGTAACATGGAGACTTAATGAAGGTAGTGCAATTAATGTAGTCTGAATGGACCGTTAGCATCTGTTATGATAGGGTTGCACGGGGCAGACAGATCACAAATGCAGGAACCCATGTAATCAAGTGGAAGCTGAGAACTTGGATCGAAAAGGCAAAAACAAAACGATATAGTCATTGGAAGATTTTTGTTGCCATTGGAAGCAGTTTCCAGGGAGATTCATCACGGCTTAATACTGGGTTATTTGCTTTATCTTTGGTATATGCATTAAATTTGATTAATATACAAAGAATATGAAAGGGTATTTGAAAAATTCAGGTAAAGGGATCACTGGGAAATGGAGTTCAGTGCAGAGGAGTATGTTAACGCATTTATTTAATCTTACATGGGACGTGGGCATCATTGCTAATCCTTAAATGTTTTGACCCGTGTGAAAACAGTCAATCTTGGTGAGCCAAAGTAGAAGCACATCCAAAATAACTGCAACTGTTTCTCCTTCTTTTCAAACAGCATACAGCCAGAAGAAGCCTTTGGGTCCTGCCTTCTTAGTTTCCCTACGATACCCGGACTGTCCATACTATAGCTGAGCCCTAGATCAGATCTCACAAATAGGTACTGTTGACTGCTCCTTGTTCCGCTCTCCAGGTGTCCTTCCATATTGTCAGCACTACTCATTGAAATTCTGAAAACGGCAAATTCCACCAGATTAATGGGATTGTGTTTTTAAGGAGCTACTAAATAATGAGAGTTTCTGTTGTCAACATCCTTTTGGACGGTGAATTCTATGTCCCCATTACCTTGCAATAAAGAATTTCCTTTGGAATCGCCTTTAAACTTTTAACCTCTTATCCTAAAAGTATGATATGCTTATTGATCTCCACTCTCTTACAAGAAAGGTTGACACTATTCATTCTTTTCTGATACTGTGCAATTCTATATAATTTCATTAGATTTCTCGTGCATCTTCTCCATTTCATAGATAAGATACGATTGTTGAGTTTTTTTTGCCCTCATTGCTTAAATTATCTAGAGAGATAATATTCTTGACAATCTCCTGTGCACCCGTGGAACAGAATATCTTTCCAAAAGGATGGTGAACAGACCTGCAAGCAATACTTCAGCTGTGGCGTATCCAAGGTTCGTCAGCAAATTTCCAATGTGCGAACTCTACCATCTTAAAGTACAAGGATAGCAGATTGATAGGAACACTGTCACCTTCTTCTGTGGCATTAGAGGGGGTGAATTCTACTGGCTTTGCCAATGGTACCCACCTCCCTCGGAAAAAAAATCAAAGTTCCAACATAGCCTCCCTGCACTTACAGTCAGTGCGTCAGCGAAGAAAGTCAGATTTCGCATGTTTTTCTGCCCAGCTTATCTGTCTGTCTAACCTACATGAGAGTTCTGTTGAGTTTCAGAGCATATCTCTGTTTGCACAAGGTTCTAGGAGCTTGTCTTTACCTGTCTGATTTACCGTCTATCTATCTGAATTGTCTCTTTACAAATCATTGTTCCCATATATTCATTGCGATTTGCCTGCGTATTTAATGTTTTATTTTGGTTAATTCATGTATAATTTATGTTGATTTTGGAGTGATTGTTAAATGAAAAGATTTAAAAGGTTCAATTTTGTGCATTATTTTGAGGGGGCGAGTTAACATGTAAAGTTGTTTCTTTTGATTTGCAGATGTCTGTGGAAATCACAGGTAATCTATAAGTCCATGGACCAAGAGTCAAAATGGACCTCTAATCTGGCTGGATACATGTCTCCTCATATAAACACAACGAACACAATTACCTCCATGCTTGAAATTCCTGTAAGCAGTTTGAAGAGAGGTGACTAGATGCAAGGACAATGTTCGAAGTTTTATATATTTTGCAAAAGTAGATCATTCAGGTAAAGTCAAAGATATTATGGCCATGACAACTGAAATAAAAGCATGTGAGTAAAAAGAAAATGTGAAAGAACCGGATTGGAGATGAGCAAAGAATCGGCGGTGGTTGTAAGGCTGAAAAAAATGAATAGTGAGATGCGAGTAGGAAAAATAGTGGAATGCAAATTTGTAATTTTTGATTTTGAGGAAGGCAATGTATATATTGAGATGTTGCGATACCGGCAGCTCATAGAAAAGTAACATGATAACCAAAACTTACAAATCACTACTCATGATGAAACAGAAGATGTTGATGTCCAGGGAGAAGCAGTCAGGGACTTTACAGCAATCCAGCTAACAGGCACTGTCAGTTAGGTTGTGGGTACAAATGGAAGAACTGAAAGAAAAATTGAAGAAATCTGATGAGAAAGCAAGAAATTTCTGAAAGATTACCATTCTGTATCACCTGAATCAACTTTCCACGGCTGAAGTCAATCTAAATATTAATAGTGAAGTAAGCTTTATTTGTAAGTTTGCAGAGGACATATAATTTTGTGGTGTCGTAAATAGTGAGGAGGAAGGCCTTAGTCTACAGGAATATATAGATGGGGTGGTAAAATGGGCAGAACAGTCGAAAAAATAACTTGATGCACAGAAGTTGAGATGCTGTGCTTCAGCAGGTCTGACAAAGCAAGGGAGTACAGGTTGAAGGGTAAGACCCTATGACGGAGAGAGAATCAGAGAGATCTTGGTGTGCATATCTACAGTTCCTTGATGCGAATAAGACAGCTGGTTTATGTGTGTAAGAAGGCAGATGGATTACTTGTCTCTATAGTCAAAGTTAAAATTCACACAACATCAGATTATAGTCCAGTAAGCTTATTTGGAAGCATTGGCTTTCGAGGCGCTGCCTCTTCATCAGGTATTTCTGGAAACGGACCAAAGATACAGAAATTTTAGCAAACCGGTTACAATGTCATGGAGTTGTAATGATCTGTTTTTCATAAAAAAGTTTAAACCTTTAATCTTTTCGAATGGGATGTGCTAGTTTCGATTTGAATATGTAAATCCCAGAGTTCCTTTTCAGTGAAATACACAAGCTAGCTTCAGCATTTCTAACAAGACGTGGCATCGCAGTTCAGACAATTTTTAAAGATATGAGATTAAAATTTGTCTGTGTCTCAATGTTGAGTCAAACTAATGCATTGTCTATTGGGATTGTTTTCCTTAGAGCAGAGAGGTGACCGACCGATGAGTACAATTTTGTGCCGGGCATTGATAGGGTAGAAAGGAAGAAACGATTCTTTTCAGCAGCTGGTTAAATAAGAAAGGCACAGAGAAAGAATGTAAAGGATAGAAGGCATGAAAAGGTAAAAGGAAGGCCTTTTTTAAACTCAGAGTGTTTGGGAAACTGGTACTCACTGTCTGAGGTTTTTAGTTGGAAACGTCTAAAACGTTTAAAAAGTATGTAGATGGTCAATAAAGGAGCCATTGCAAGCAAGGCTAAGGATTAAGTCCAGAAAAATGGCACTGCAGTAGATCAATGATTGAGGACAGGCACATAGCTAGAAGGGATACTGTCATTTCTGTAGAGTTCCATTCCAAATATAGAAAACGGACAATGCAACGACCCTAAATTAAAACAGAAGAAGGCGTATCGATTGCTTGTCTTTATAGTCAAAGTTAAAAATAACACAACACCAAGTTGTACTCCAACAAGTTTATTTGGAAGCACTAGCTTTCCAGGCACTGCTTTATCAGGTGGTTGTGGAGCCAAACCATAAGACAGAATTTTTAGGAAAAGAAATTGCAGTGTCCTGGAGGTGTCATGATTTTTTTAAAGAGTTTAAACCGTTCTTCTTTTAAAATGGGGCATGCTAGTTTTTGTTCCTTAATATGTTAATCACAGAGCTCCTTTTAAGTGACGTTCACAAGCTAGCTTCAACTTTTCTAATAATGGGTGTTATCTCAGCTCAGACAATGCATTAAAGTTGTGAGGTTAAAGTCTGTCTGTGTCCCCATGTTGAGTCAGATTAACGCATTGTCTGAACTGAGATAACACGTATTGTTAGAAAACTTGAAGCTGGCTTGAAACAGCAACTTAAAAGGAGTTCTGGGATTTACATATTAAGAAACAGACACTGGAATATCTCATACTAAACGGTGCAAAATCAGAAAGTAATTCTCCATTCGAAAAGCAAATGAGGAACTTAAAACCAGCGTCTACAGGAAAACTACACATATGGAACAAACATTGAACTACACATGCAATCATCCCAACACCCATAAATGAAGCTGCATTAGAACATTATTTCAACGAGCCACTACACACAGCCTCACACAGTAATTACAAAGAGCAGAGGAAATTCACCTAAACAATGCCTTCAAAAAAAAATGGATACCCAATGAACACAGTCTGCTGATTTCTCAGCAACAACCCAAACAAGTAGACAAAACGCGTCCAAAAACCTTAGCCACGGCCCCTACATCAAAGACATTTTGGAAATGACTACCAGACTATCAGCTCTCTTGGCATTATGTTAGGTCACAAACCTACCTACACATTAAAATTGCAGCTAATGCAATTGAAAGATCCTATACAAAATACCTTGCAAGAACTGTAGAAAACAGTATCTTGTGCAAACAAGGAGAAAACTTGCCACCAGGATGCATGAACATCAACTAGCCACAAAATGACACATCCCACTCTCACTAGTATCTTTACATACAGATGAGGAAGGACACAACTTCTACTGGGAGAATGCATTCATCCGAGGACAAGCCAAACAGAGACACGTGCGAGAATTCCGAGGAGCATAGCACACTAACCGGAACTCGATCAACAAGCACATTGACTTGGATCCCATTTACCACGCCCATCTCCGGCAAAGAACAGGAAATGATATTACCACAGGAAATGATATCACCATTCTAAGGAAAACTTGGGTAGGTGATGTCACAAATAAAAACATAAATAAAAAGTGGGCCATACCACTATGCTTCAGCAGAGACCCTCTGATGATGTTATCTAGCATGGTGACGAACTGTCTGAAAACCAACCTTCCAGCTTAGTGAACAAAGATACATTCAGATCCACAAACTGAGCAACAAATCTTCTGAAAACTCGCGAAACCAAATGTAAATTCGTCAAATATTTAATCATAACTCAATGATACTCTTACCCTTTTGCTCTACATTTTGTGTCTTATGCTTCGGTTACACTACCACCTGATGAAGAGACACTACCTCAAATGCTAATGCTTCCAAATAAACCTGTTGGACTACAACCTGGTGTTGATTGATTTTTAACTTTTTCCACCCCAAACCAACACCGGCACCTCCAAATTTTTGTTCGATGAGACATTGTACACAAGGCCAGGGAAGTGATGATGGAGTTGTAAAACATGATAAGCAGGCGATTGTTGAGTAGTGTGCAGTTCTCCTTGCCATCCAGTAGAAAAGATGTGATTGAGTAAGTGAGAGTTCCAAAGAGAATTGCCAAGAATGAGCTGCATCAATGAATACTGAAGAGAGTAGTTGGGATTGTTTTCATTAAAGTCAAGATGAGAGTAGTGCTGGAAAAGCACAGCAGGTCAGACAGCATCCGAGGAGCCAAAGGATCGACGTTGATGGAGATGGAGTGGTCCCGGAAGTGGAGAGTGGTGTCAGAGATGGTTCAAGAGAATTTAAGATCCGCGTAGAATATGTTGGTGATGTTAGAAATGGGGAAAAGTGTTACTTTTGCAGGTATAGTAAAAACATACAGAAAAGGGGTACAGCAAGAGAACTATTAACTCTGCAGGTATTTAGAGAAGAGTATTTCTACTTTTCAGTGTATAATTAAGGTTAATTAAATGCTAACTTTGGTGTGTAATTATTAAAGCAAATAAGTTCTTTTTAAAAATTATATTTTCAGCAAAAAGCTGAGATAACCGAAATGCTTGGGCTATTCAAAATGATGCAAGTTAATGAAATGTCCGAGGATGGAATGTACCAGCAGAATTGATACAAAATATTAAACCAGATCTTGATGTACTGTCGACAAAATAATGTGTGTCAGCACTTACAGAGAGGAAGGTTGCCAACCTTGGGAAGGGGGCAATGGGCGTGGAGCATAGATGGATAGAGGCAAAATACTAAGAGAGATTGGGTAATGCAGGAGTCGGGAGAGTTGACCTCACGCAGCTCAAAATTATAACTGTGTAGTAGTTTGAATAATCATCATTTCAATTCCTTTCTGCAATTGGGGTCCTTCCTTGCAAGATCGTAGAATAAATTGTCTTGTTTCCAGCTTTGGTGGTCCCGTCTAAATTTTATTGAATTTTGTTTCTGACAGATTTGGGTCTCGTCCTGGGATCCCAAGCTCCAGTCGCTCGGCAATTGTTGGGAAAACGGAGAAGGTGCACCTCGCTGATTTCGGCGGTCTTTTGTTTCCCTCTGCCGCAATGGATCGGGCGAGCGAGATTCGGACTGAGAGACACTGGAAACAAAACGGGTTGAGACGCGGCGGGTTCGGTCGGGTAACTCTTGTGCAGAGGACCTGGGTAAGAAAAAAGTCTTGAATAAGTATTATCCGGGCGACGGGGATAGGCAACGGTATTTGCTGCAATCACCGTTGGGCGGAGCGCGCTGACACGCGGCGGGTTTTGTCGGGTAACTCTTTTATCCACAAAACCCGGGTAAGATATATATACATCCGGGCGACTGGGGCAAGCAACGATTGTTGCTGCCATTGCCGTGGGCTGGCGTATGGCGGGTTTGATCGTGTAACTTTTGGGTACGGAAGACCCGGGTAAGATATATCTGTATATCTTCGCGCGACTGGGGCAAGCATCGGTTGTTGCTGCCACCATTGCCATGGGACAGGGCACGCTGACACGCGGCGGCTTTTTCAGATCAACTCTTGTGTATACAAGACACGGGTATCCGGGCAGCTGGGATAGGTAGTGATAGTTGTCTAGGGCAAGCAACGGGGTGATTGCTGCCAGGTATTGCCGCTGGACTGGGCGCATTCGACCAGGTAACTCTTGTGTACAGAACAAGGTATGAAAATGGACCTTTAAGTATTGCCTTGGTGGTCGGGCACGTACGAGAAGTATACGGGAATTGGCAACGCATAAATTAAGGTATTTAATTGGCTAAATTAGTCTGATGAGTGAGATGTCAACCTGATTCGACCACCCAGCCTACGACCGGTTGTTAAGAGGGGAAATACCCCACGCGAAGGTGAGAACCCTGAAGTGGGTGTGGAAGAAGGTGACACCGGATCTCAGTAAGGTTAATTAAATTATATGAAGAATCGACCGAGTATTAGTTGTTTAAGAGTCGTCCGAGGACCACAACCCAACGGACAGTTCTTTAGGAAAAATGTTAAGAGATTGGAAGTACAATCCTTGGACACGAGGAAATGATAAAATATGATAAAATGTCAATTGAAAACAGCCTTACAGTCAGGAGGAATCAGATTATGCTTCGTGTCAGAAGGGCTAGTAGCTGAAGGGCTACTGAGGGCACACTTCGTAACTAATTTAGAGCCAGGCATCCAGAAAAATATTTAAAACCTAGAGGAGTCGTTGTGGGAAGCTCAAAGTATCTGTGTGTGTGTGTGTGTGTGAGAGAGAGAGAGAGAGAGAGAGAGAGAGAGAGAGAGAGAAAAGAGCTGTACAACTCGTAGAAAGTTTAACCCTTTGTGATTCAGTATGAATGCACATTTGTTTGTTGGTGATTGAATATTCCCTGGAGCTTGAGATCCGGGACTGTTTTGAATCTGATTTCTATTATGGAAATTTTAACATGATTTCTTTTAAGGTTAAGGATTTTGCAAGATTATGAAATAGAATGTTAACTCCTGCTCTTTTTACTGTTCATGACTGCCTTACTACTAGTTTCTAACTACTTTCTTTTATCCTTACATAAAAACGATTTGTGGAGGACAGTTGAAGTCTCAGTTCAACATTAGATTGTAATAAATAAAAAAAAAAGAACATCCTATGGTTAAAACCGGTGACCTTGGATTCGGCAATTATTCATGCATTAGATTTTCTTAACGACCTATAGCATTGTAATTGAGCAATGACTTGTCAAGACTACTTAAGAAAACTAATTTTGGATCATGGGACTAAAACCGGGTAATTACAGTGGATTTCAAAGTTGGGAACTGTATGCATTTACATTTTAAATATTAAATACTGAATAAATGAATTTATAAGATTCCTAAATGTATGTTTAGGAACAGGCTTTAAAGTTAGACAAGCATAAATTGATAAATTATATTTGAGATTACAGGGAGCAAAAAATATTGCAATATTTCTTTAAAAATCAAGGCCTAAACAAAATATTGGGTAATAAAGAAAAGGACAAAACTAAAAAGAGAAGGAAACCAGAATGGTGGTGGGCAGCTTGTTGAAAATAAAGGGAGATGTTAAGGGGTCTGGTAGACAGGAACAAGGATCAAAGTGGAAATCCCCACAGGCGGGATGTTATTATTGTGGAAAGACAGGTCACTTTAAGAGAGAGTGTCCTGATCCGAAAAAGGAAGTAAAGGCAGTGCCGTTTATGAACCTTGATGAAAAATAGGGGTGTCAGGAGTTTCTGCCCGCGGGGACCCACCAGGAACCCTTGATAAATTTAAAGGTGGGACGTAGTTTTCCTCGTCGATACGGGGGGCAGCAAGATCATCCTTAAAGTTGAAGCCAAAAGGAGTGGGAACGAAAAAGTTAATTGGATTATGGCGACAGTTTTGTGATGAGAGGCATGAAGAGTCAGTTTGCGCTCATAACGAGATATTGCCACCAAATTGGGGATTGAATTAACTGCAAAAGGTGCTATGGAATCTGTTGAGGTTCTTAAAAGTGAATGTGCTCGAGCAAACACAATTACAGAAACAGAGTGAGAAGTCGCAAGTGACTGGTAAACAAACAGAACAGCGCGATTACAGTTTTTAAAATGTTTTCGTGACTTGTTGCGTTTCCACCCTGAATTATATAATATATATATAATTAATAACTAATATTTATAATAAATCAATTGTGTCAGCCTGAATCAATATTAATTGGCAGGATTCCTTCACAGATTCTCAGTGACCTGTCATATTGATTCATGGTTAATTTAAAACATGAACTGCATTAATTCATTGTTAATTAAAGAATGGAAAGATACATTACTGACCAGAGTGTGTGCAGGCAGTGGCAGTAATAGTCTTATTGGTAGAGGAGAGTCGGAAACTTACTTTTGGGGGAGCCTTAACAGTCAGCACCCCACATCAGGTACAGACCATACTAAATCAGAAAGCAGGACAATGGCTCACAGATTCTCGGAATTTGAAATGGTTCACAGACTCTCGGAATTTGAAATAAGAGACAATCTTAATAGAACAGGATGAGCTTGTGTTAGTGACAGACAGTTGCTTGAATCCAAATGCATTTCTGTGGCGGAGAGAGGGGGTGACACTTGGCAATCCAGAACATGACTGCCTTGACATTACTGAATATCAGACTAAATTGCGAATGAAGTTAAGAGACGTACCGTTGCATGCAGGAACTCGGTTGTTTCTCGACGGGTCCTCCCAGTGATTAGGGGTAAAAGGCATAATGGATATGCTGTAGTAGACGGGATAGAGGGAAGCATTATCGAGGCTGAAAGACTGCCTAACGGCTGGTCAGCCCAAACTTGTGAACTCTATGCCCGAGCAAGAGCTCTCAGAACCTTAGAAAACAATGAAGGAACAATATTTACAGACTCCAAATATGCGTTTGGAATGCACATAACTTCGGGAAAAAAATTTGTCAAGAAAGAGGACTGATAAATAGCAGAGGAAAAGAACTAACACATGAGGAATTGATAAAACAAGTGCTGGAATCCCTAGTACTCCCCAGAGATATAGCAGTAGTTCATATAAATGGACATCAGAAGGGGAATGAACCGGAAGTAAGAGGAAATGGACTGGTCGATGAGGTAGCTAAAGAAGCGACCCTGAATTCACAAGGAGCAGTGATATATTCCCTAATACCTACAATTTCAGATCTTCAGGGTGCCCCGTTGTTTAGTGCAAAGGGGGAAGAGGGACTAAAAGATTTAGGAGCTGCAAAGACAGCAGATGGAGCAGCCTTGTACTAGTTAGTACCCCACCCCCCATCAAGTCAGAACTGTGTTAAACCAAAAGGCAGGGAGATGGTTGACGAGGCCATCCAGATGGAAGAAGATGACCTGGTGTTAGCAACAGACACCTGTCTAAACCCAGCTACTTTCTTATGGAAGGGAAAACTTCTAGACAAATGAGAATTAGAACATGACTGTTTCGATATCATAGAGTATCAAACCAAAATTAGACTGGACCTGAGAGATCTACCTTTACATGACGGGGATAGTTTGTTGATAGATGGATCATCGAGAGTAGTGGAAGGAAAAAGACACAATGGATATTCAGTAGTGGATGGTAACAAAAACCAAACAGTGGAGGCAGACCGGCTGCCAAACACATGGTCAGCCCAGACCTATGAATTGTACGCATTAAATCAAGCTTTAAAACACTAGAGAATCGGGATGGGACAATCGATATAGCAAAAACATATAGAAAAGGGGTACAGCAAGAGAACTATTAACTCTGCAGGTATTTAGGGAAGAGTATCTCTACTTTTCAGTGTATAATTGTGGTTAATTAAATACTAAATATGGTGTGTATTTATTAAACTAAATAAGTTTTTTTAAAATTATGTTTTCAGCAAAAAGCTGAGATAACCGAAATGCTTGAGCTATACAAAGTGATACAAGTTAATTAATGTCCGAGGATGGAATGTACCAGCAGAATTGATACAAAATGTTAAACCAGATCTTGATGTACTGTCGACTGATTCTAAGTATGTATAAAATAATAAGGGAAGAGCTCAAAGGAGGAAGGAATCCAGGAGTGAGACCCTTCCAAAGTATACAGGTGGATTACACCGAATTACCCCCAGTGGGAAAACAGAAGTACCTGTTGGTCTTAGTAGACCACTTAACCGGGTGGGTGGTCGTTAGCCACCTCAAAAGGAGTGGTGAAAATCCTCCTTGAACATATAATGCCACGATATGGAATCGTGGAAAGTATAGATTCAGACCAAGGTAGCCATTTTACTTCTAAGGTCTTACAAGAAGTAATGGCAAGAATTCCACACCCCTTTGGCACCCACTCTCCTCTGGGCGGGTGGAATGAATGAATCAAATCTTAAAGAATCAATTATCTAAGCTCGTCCAAGAGACTCGATTACCATGAACAAAATGTTTATCTATCGCATTGCTACGCATTAGGACTGTTCCTGGACATGATATAGGCCTCGCTCCTTATAAGATGATGTTTGGATTAACTTTTTTGGGTGGAAGAGAGGAATTACCAACTGTAGAGTTCAATGATAAGTTTTTAAAGAACATATTGTGGCGCTCGGCTCTTCTTTGTCAGTCCTTAGGAAGAAGGGTCTGTTGACCCAAATACCGCCACTTGTGTTTGACAACCAGGTGATTGGGTCCTGATCAAGACCTGGAAAGATACCTAACTCCACCCGAGCTGGGAGGGACCATTCCTAACCCTACTGACTACTGAGACAGATTTCCGGACTGCTGAGAAAGGGTGGAGTCATTACACCGCGTCAAAGGTCCTGTGAACGCCCCATTGGCAGAGTGGCACGCTCATCCTCCAGAGAACCCTCTGAAAGTTAAGCTGAGAAAGAGGGAATGAACTAAGATAAAGGACTCTTTTAATGTTTGATGATATATACATTGTATTGATTCTAAGGGTTGCGTGGACTCACCTCTCCCTGGTGCCTAAAAGATTAAGATAGGGTGATAGGCAGGGTTCAGAGATGGGTGGGTACTGGTATAGTATTATGACGTTAGTAGTACGAACTGTTCAAGGAAGCGGGAAAAATCACTTCGCTACACTATGCCAAAATTATACCAAACAAGAGGGACTTGCCAGCTGTTGGGTCTGTGCAGAGATCCCACACCATGGCGAATCTGGGATCCCGAACTCGGTAATACCGCTCACCATAAGAGAAATATACGATGTACAACAATTTGACTCAGGCTTAAATGATACAAAGTGGGAGTCTGAAAGGAGCAAATCTGACTTTGCGGGATGGTTCCCAAGGCCAGCCCTGAAAACCCAGGGTGTTTTCGATAGCCTTAGAATTTCCCCACCAAAATGAGCAGTGAATACCACCTGTTTCTGTAATCAGAATGACGCCGCACACTTCCAATTAGGAAAATCATCCTGCGTCCATACCAACCAAGCCACTGCCACGAGCACTCCCCAAGTCGGAGGAGTTGTTGACAGTGAGGAAGCATGTGGCAGGTTACAGCAGGATATAGAGAAGCTGCAGAGCTGGGCAGAAAGGTGGCAGATGGAATTCAATGTAGCTAAGTGCGAGGTGATTCACTTTGGGAAGAATAACAAAAAGATGGGGTACTGGGCTAATGGTCGGATACTTGGTAGTGTGGATGAGCAGAGGGATCTTGGTGTCCATGTACACAGATCTCTGAAAGTTGCCACCCAGGTAAATAGTGCGGTGAGGAAGGCATATGGCGTACTGGCTTTTATTGGTAGAGGAATTGAGTTCCGGAGTTCTGAGGTCATGATGCAGTTGTATAAGACTCTGGTACGGCCGCATCTGGAATATTGTGTGCAGTTTTGGTCGCCATACTATAGGAAGGATGTGGAGGCATTGGAACGGGTGCAGAGGAGGTTTACCAGGATGTTGCCTGGTATGGAAGGAAAATCGTATGAGGAAAGACTGAGGCACTTGGGGCTGTTTTCACTAGAGAAAAGAAGGTTTAGGGGTGACTTGATTGAGGTGTACAAGATGATTAGGGGGTTAGATAGGGTCGACAGTATGAACCTTTTCCCGCGTATTGAGTCGGGTATTACAAGGGGGCATAGCTTTAAATTAAGGGGGGGTAGATATAGGACTGATGTTAGGGGTAGGTTCTTCACTCAGCGAGTCGTTAGTTCATGGAATGCCCTGCCAGTAACAGTGGTGGACTCTCCCTCTTTATGGGCATTTAAGAGGGCATTGGATAGGTATATGGAGGATAGTGGGTTAGTGTAGTTTAGGTGGGCTTGGATCGGCGCAACATCGAAGGCCCAAGGGCCTGTACTGCGCTGTATTCTTCTATATTCTATATTCTATATTCTATAAGTATTGAACGTGTATGTGATCTGAAGGCCTATCCATTTATTCCTGGGGAAAAATACATTCGTGTGACCGAATGTGTGGAAATAAATGCATGTAATGAAATTGATGAAGCATTGCCTCAAATCAAGAGTGGCTAGAGTGTTTGCTGTTACCTTGCTTATATAGTCCCTCACCTCCGATTAGAAAAAAACATGAGCCCAACCTAAGAAAGGAGGGGGGGATAAGACGTAAGACCCGAGGTCCCAGAAGGAGACCGTCTGCTGTGGACACTACTCCCAAATTACAGCACTACAAGGGCAGGGATGGAAATACAGAAACTGGCAGCTGCCCTTGAAAATTTAATTAATGATACCACCGGCGCAATGGGAGAAACTCAATCCCAGACACCAGCCATAACTACTGAAATGATAGCAACAGGACTAACAGCTCTACATAATCGAATGGCTTTAGACTATCTCTTGGCCGGAAAAGGGGGAACTTGTGCGCTGATTGGTAAGGAATGCTGCACCTTCACCCCAGACACATCTTCCATATTGGAAGATGAGGCAGAAATAGTAAAGAAAAAGATAAACAATATAAGAAAAATTGCGGATGAACTCCAAAAAGATGGAAGGTGGGGATAGGGTGACTGGAGACAGAACGCTTGGGGAAATGGGTAGCTAATTTAGGCATACATGTATTACGAATAATTATAGGTTTACTGATAGGATTCAATGTGTTAAAATGAATAATGACTAAGCTGGTAATGTCTTTGGGAGGACAACAATACAAGCGCAAGAAAGAGAGAGTAGCAGATTACTCCTGGAGTTTGAAAAAGACAGACTTAGAAGGACAGAAATGGCAAGATTGCGAAACTCTGCACCGTAGAGTGAAAAGAGGGCAGAAAATAAAATTGCAAAAAAAAAAAAATGGTATAAGAAAAAAAAATGGGGGAGTTGTTAGGAATGGGGAAATGTTTTGTTTTTGCAGGAAGAGCAAAAACATACAGAAAATAGGTACAGCAAGAGAACTATTAACACTGCAGGTATTGAAGGAAGAGTATCTCTACTTTCCAGTGTATAATTGTGGTTAATTAAATACGAACTTTGGTGTGTAATTATTAAAGCAAATAAGTTCTTTTTAAAAATTATGTTTTCAGCATAAAGCCGAGATAACCGAAATGCTTTGGCTATACAAAATGATGCAAGTTAATGAAATGTCCGAGGATGGAATGTACCAGCAGAATTGATACAAAATGTTAAACCAGATCTTGATGTACTGTCGACAAAATAATGTGTGTCAGCACTTACAGAGAGGAAGGTTGCCAACCTGGGGAAGGGATCAATGGGCGTGGAGCATAGATGGATAGAGGCAAAATACCAAGAGAGATTGGGTAATGTAGGAGTCGAGAGAGGTGATCTCACGCAGCTCAAAATTATAACTGTGTAGTAGTTTGAATAATTATCACTTCAATTGCTTTCTGCAATTGGGGTCCTTTCTTGCAAGATCGTAGAATAAATCGTCTTGTTTCCAGCTTTGGTGGTCTCGTCTAAATTTTATTGAATTTTGTTTCTCACAGTGACGTTCTCCATCTCCATCAATGCTGACCAACTCAATACTCGTATTTTCTACAAACCCACCGACTCCCACAACTACCTGGATTACACCTCTTCCCATCCTACCTCATGCAAAAATGCTATCCTCTATTCCTAATTCCTCCACCTGCGCTGCCTCTGCTCCCAGGAGGACCAGTTCCCTCAAAGAAAACACCAGATTGACTCCTTCTTTAAAGACCGCAATTTTCCCGCCACATCGTTGAAGATGCTCTCCAATGCATCTCATCCATGCCCCTTTTCTCTGTCTTCGAATCCAACCCGTCTTCCACAACAACGACAGAGCCCCCTTGGTCATCACCTTCCACTCCACCAATCTCCAAACACATCGGATCATCTGTCGACATTTTCTCCACCTACAAATGGAGCCCACCACCAGAGATATATTTCGCTCCACAATCTTATCCACTTTACGTAAAAACTGCTCCCTCTTCGACTTCCTGAGGGACTTCAGGTCCACGCCCCCTCAACTGCTCATCCTGCTCTGCTGGCACCTTCTCTTGTCACTCCAGGAATTGCAAAACTTGCACCCACACTCTTCACTCCCCTCCGTCCAAGGCCCCAAAGGAGCCTTCAACATCCATCAAATCTTCATCTGCACTTTCACACATGTCATTTACAGCATCCATTGCTACCAATGCTGTCTCCTCTATATTGGGAAGACTGGACATCTACTCACTCTGTGCTTCAGAGAAAATGTCCGGGACACCCGCACCAAACAACCTCACTGCCCCGTGGCCGACTCTTTCAACTCCCACTCTCACTCTGTCGACAGCGTGCAGGTCGCGGGCCTCCTCCATCGCCACTCCTTTCTCATACAACGTCTGGAGGAACAATACCTCATCTTCCACCTTGGAACCCTTCAACGCCATGGCATCAATATGGGCTTCACCAGTTTCTTCATTTACCTTACCCCCCACCTTACCCCTGTTCCAACTGTCCAGCGCAACACCTCCTTCATGACCTGTCTTACCTGTTAATCTTCCTTCCCACCTTTCCGCTCCACCATCCTCTCTGATCTACCGATCACCTTAACCCCAAGTCCATCCACCTATTGCAGTATCAGTTACCTTCTCACAGTCCCACCCCCTCCCACTTACCTCTCCACTCGCGAGTCTCTCGGCGTCACTCCTGATGAAGGGATTTTGCCCGAAACGTCGATTTTCCTCCACCTTGAATACTGCCTGACCTGCTGTGCTTTTCCAGTATTACTCTAATTTTGATTCTAATCCCCCTCATCTGCAGTGCCTACTTTTGCTTTGTTGTTTACGTGAGAGCAGAAAGAGTGATCGAACGAACATGTACAATGTTATGCAGGGCATTGATAGGGTAGAGAGTAAGAAACATTTTCTGGTAATAGCTAGGTCAATAGCAAATCCGCAGAGAAGGATGATAAAGTGTAGAATGTATCAAGTGGAGTAAAGGAAGATCTGTTTTTTAATCAGAGTGTTTCGGGAAACTGGAACTCAGTCTGAAGGGCTCATCTGGGAACTAGTATAATGTTAAAGAAAAATTTAAATGATGAATAAAGCACGCAAGGATAAGGCCATGACCAGGAAAATGGCACCACAGGTGAATACTTGAGGACAGAACAGCACGATAGCTCGGACGGATGAAGATACTTCTGGGGAGCTTCATCCCAAATACAGCAAATTTGAAATGAAACAATCCTAAATAAAACCAGAAACATATGTACTGGTTATATTGTCTGGTCACAATCAGATGGCTGATGATTATGTCATTTTTGCTGATGAAATGAGCAAAGGAAATTTGGATTTCTTTCGCCAGCAAATGAGAAGCTTGCTTCACGAACTCGTGAGAAACTGTGACATGTTAAAAACTATTTTGTTCGAATTTTATATATCTTAGAATATACCTCCAGAGTTTAACGGCGACAGATTCTATCACGTAAATCAAAAAAAGTATTAGAGGATAATGTGAAACACGAAAAACATTGCTGCAATAAGAGACAGCAGGAGAATCGATCTCAGCGTACTATTGGTTAAACTGGATGGGCAACGAACGTTTGACCCTCAGAAGTAAGCAAACAAACAACAGGAGTATGGCATTATTTGGAATGGTGTCATCATGAAAGGTTGAACAGTTTAGGCGCTACTCTCTGGAATTCAGAAGAATGAGGGGAGATCAAATTGAGGTTTTGAAGATGATGAAAAGTGTGAGTAAAATAGAGTTGAAATGGAGGCTTCCTGCTGTGTGGCATTCTTGGACGAGCGGTCATAGTGTGACGATAAAGGGTAACAAATTTAAAAGAGAGTTGAAGAGAAAGTAATTCTCCGAGAGTGTTTTGAATGTGTGCAATTGGCTACCAAATTATGGTGGATGACAAGACAGTGAGTAAATTTAGGGAGCGGTTGGATAGATTTTAATGTAGTAATGGTTTGAAGGGATACGGAGATAATGCTGAAAATGAGGGGCATATCAGCCATGATGGAATGGCGGAACGACTCGTTCGAACGAATGGACGAAATGTGCTCCTAAGTTTTATGAATTTCTGAACTTCTGGTCAGCACTGGCATGGTGCACCACAGAGCCTGTTCCTTTGAGAGAACACTTATTTTTGGCCATTTATTAGGATAACAGCGATGCTATAGCTGTCCTTTCCTGATGGTCTAGTGGTTAGGATTCGATGCTCTCACCAGTGTGGCCTGGGTTCAATTGTCAGGGAAGGAAAATTCACAACACTTTCAGGGTCCTAAGGAGTGTTGATTATTATTTGAAATATGATGTTCTCCTTCGCTCTGAAACAAATGTCTGAGGGCAATTTAAATGCCAGACAGAAGGTTGTAAACGCTCCACCATGTCTGTCTTTGCTCTCAAATCACGCAATGTGTGAAAATCGAATGCGAGGTATTGAAACCTTAGCACGCATTTTAACAACCATTTCCGGGTTTCCAATCGCACGCACCACAAGGAAAACATATCAGTTATTAACTCATTATATTCAGGAAGGAATTACAGAATTTACATTTCTCACTCGAAAAGCTGGCTGTTTTTCCCTCCACAAGCGCAACAATGGCTGTTGACGATTTCCAGTACTCCTTAGTGTTATTTCACTTTCTCGCTTCCATATTGTTTTGCTTTTATTCTTAATGTCCGTTCCACAATCTCAACAGGATCCCCTTGCACGGAAACTGACTGTGCACCGTCTGTGGAAAGCTCGCAATTCTGTGAATGCATCGAGCTTTGTTTGAGTTTCGCGTTGTCAGTCCGAATTGCTAATCCATATATTCCCAGTATTCATTTCTGGGCAAAATCAACAGTGGAACTCATCAGACAAGCCATTGAAGTATACTGTAGTGCCATCAGGCGAATGGTCACAACGCACATATCAGTTGTACACTCATTACGTTCATACTTTCGGTTTAACATGGAGACACGTGCCTTGTGTTGTTTCCGCCTTAGTATCGGTGTTAGGATCCTTGCTTATCATGTGGGAGCCTGGGGTTCATTTCAAACAGTGGGAAGTTTTCTTGCACGATAAATGCTACCGATTCAAAATGTTCAGTAAGACAGAACATTATTAAAACTAAATACCTTATTCATTTAGTATCTCCCCCATAATATATGGCTCCACACAAAGGCCGCCTTGCTGATCTTTGAGGGGCCCTATTCTCTCCCTAGTTTACCTTTTGTCCTTAATGTATTTGTAAAACACCTTTGGATTCTCCTTAATTCTATTTGCCAAAGCTTTCTCATGTCCCCATTTTGTCCTCCTGATTTCGCTCTTATGTATACTCTTACTTTCTTTATACTCTTCTCAGGATTCACACGATCTATCCTGCCTGTACCTGACATATGCTTCCTTCTTTTTCTTAACCAAACCCTCAATTTCTTTAGTCATCCAGAATTCCCAATAGTTACCAGCCTTACCTTTCACCCTGACAGGAATATACTTGCTCTGGATTCTTGTTATCTCATTTCTGAAGGCTTTCCATTTTCCAGCCGTCCCTTTACCTGTGAACATCTGCCTCCAATCAGCTTTTGAAAGTTCTTGCCTAATACCGTCAAAATTGGCCTTTCTCCAAATTAGAACTTCAAATTTAGATATGGTCTATCCTTTTCCATCACTATTTTAAAACGAATAGAATTATGGTTACTGGCCCCAAAGTGGTCCCCCACTGACACCTCAGTCACCTACCCTGCCTTATTTCCCAAGAGTAGGTCAAGTTTTGAACCTTCTCTAGTAGGTACATCCACATACTGAATCAGAAAATGTCCTTGTACACACTTAAGAAATTCCTCTCCATCTAAACCTTTATCTCTATGGCAGTCCCACTTGATGCTTGGCAAGTTAAAATCCCTTACCAAAACCACCTATTATTCTTACAGATAGCTGAGATCCCCTTGAAAACTTGTTTCTTATTTTCCCTCTGACTATTGGGGGGTATATAATACAATCCCAAGAAGGTGATCATCCCTTTCTTATTTCTCAGTTCCACCCAAATAACTTATCTGGATGTATTTCCGGGAATATCCTCTCTTAGGACAGCTGTAATGCTATCCCATATCAAAAATGCAACTCCCCGCCCTCTTTGGCCTCCCTTTCTATCCTTCCTGTAGCATTTGTATCCTGGAACATTAAGCTGCCAGTCCTGCCCATCCCTGAGCCATGTTTCCGTAATTGCTATGATATCCCAGTCCCATGTTCCTAACCATGTCCTGAGTTCATCTGCCTCCCCTGTTATGTCCCTTGCATTGAAATAAATGCAGTTTAATTTATTAGTCCTACCATCTCCCTGCCTGCCCTGACTGTTTGACACACTTCTGTTCTCAGCTAAAGCGGTCTCAGATCGGTCTCTTTCCTCACGATGTCCCTGGGTCCCACCCCCCACCCCGTCCCACCTTACTATTTTAAATCCTCCCAAGAAGCTCGAGCAAATTTCCCTGCCAGTAGATTAGTTCCCTTCCAATTTAGGTGCAATCCGTATTTCTTGTACAGTCTCTTCTACCCCAAAAGAGATTCCAATGATCCAAAAATGTGAATCCTTCTCCCATACATCAGCTCCTCAGCCATGCATTCATCTGCTCTATTCTCCTATTCCTGCTCTCACTAGCTCGTAGCACTGGGAGTAATCCAGATATTACTACCCTTGAGGGCCTCTTTTTAAAAAATTCTACCTTACTCTCTGTAATCTCCCTTCAGAGTCTCAACTTTTTCCCTTCCAATGTCGTTGGTTCCAATGTGGACAATGACCTCTTGCTGGCCCCTCTCCCCCGTGAGAACATTCTGCACCCTCTCTGAGACATCCTTGATCCTGGCATCAGGGAAACAACACACCATTCTGCTTTTTCTCTGCTGGCCACAGAAACGTCTGTCTGTACCTCTGACGACAGAATTCCCGAACACAATTGATCTCTTAAAAGCCGACGTACCCCTCGTTGCATTAGAGCCACGACCCGATTCAAATGCTACTGGTGCAATATCCTTTCTAATATTTGCGACGTAATTCAATGTGAAGTGATTCTTTTCGTGTATTACATTCTGCAATTAAACATAAAGAAATATATGTGTTGTATGTCCAATATTTACTGCAACGTGTACCTTCCTAGAAACCTCTGTGGAAAACTAGAACATAGAATATTTCACCTTCACAATTTGCTGATCACAGCCGACATAAACACCAGAATCTTTGTGCAGTCCCGGGATTGACGTGTAGTCAATCAGGAACAAACAGATAATGTTTCTTTTCAGATATGAAAAGAATGATACCGTAAGTATATACAGTTATTAAATAGTTACTTTAAAATCTGCTGAATACATATCTTCGGCTAACATTGCAATTGTCAGCAAAAGTGAATAATCTTAAAAAAAAACATTAAGAAATTTGGAATTGTAAAATAAAATCGAAAACAGATAAATATATGCCAGCATTTGTGGAGAGAGTCAGACAGTCCAATTTCCAGTCCAATATCTATGTTCCTCAGTTTCTGGAGGTCTTTCCAGTTTCAGTCAATAATTTTACTTTGCTAATTAAAAGTTGTGTTGTGGTAAACAGACGAATGAAAGTTAAAAAATTACTTCCAACATCAATTTTTCGGATCTTCTATATTAACATCATTTCAATGGATCAGCACAGGGCATGCAATATGTTCGACACCTTGAGATGAAACGCAGACATTTTTGTGACTGACTCGGTGAGCGTCGGTTGAGTAAGATTCGAACTGAGCTAATGTTGACGTCTGCCCAATCGGCATCAAATCAAGGAAAGTAATTTTAAATAGATTTTCATGTTTGTATGAATTCCTGCTGAATCATTTCAGAATTGGAAGAAACAAAAGTGACACTGAAGGAACTGCAGTCTCCCCAGTGGAGAAGAAAACGTAGTGAGATTTGGGAGGAGAGTAAATTCGATAGCGTGACGTTTCGGTAAAATAAGTGTTTTATCTGGAAGTTTGATATTTGACTATCTCGACTCTTTGACTGCCAAGTGAAGCCAACAATTTCTGTCATGGACCACTGTCGTGGGCGGCACGGTGGCACAGTGGTTAGCACTGCTGCCTCACAGCGCTCGAGACCCGGGTTCGATTCCCGCCTCAAGTGACTGACTGTGTGGAGTTTGCACGTTCTCCCCGTGTCTGCGTGGGTTTCCTCCGGGTGCTCCGGTTTCCTCCCACAGTCCAAAGATGTGCAGGTCAGGTGAATTGGACATGCTAAATTGCCCGTAGTGTAAGGTAAGGGGTAAATGTAGGGGTATGGGTGGGTTGCGCTTCGGCGGGGCGGTGTGGACTTGTCGGGCCGAAGGGCTTGTTTCCACACTGTAAGTAATCTAAATCTAAATCTAAAACAATTCTTGCTCTCCAACAGAAACATAATTTGTATACTTGCATATGTGCATATGAGCCCTGTCCGTTTCAGCACTGTTCATGCTAAGGAGATGAATAACTGAAAGTTGTAACTTGCAAAGGAGAAATCGAACGTGGAATGACAAAAGCGACAATGACAAGACAAGAAAACAACATCTGTCTCTGGTCAATAGTATGTGTACACAATGTAATGGGACCATTTCCACCATTCCTCGACAACATTTTTCTGGAGCAGAAAATAAATTTGAAGAGGGAAGCAGGAGAGTGGGCAAAGCTGTCGACGCATATTCGGTGTCAAAGAGGAAGTGGCAGGATGGAAACAAAGCACATGGTAATTCAGACGTGAACATGAAGCTCAGAACCTAGAAAATTGTAAATTCAAGGAAAAAGACAAGGTCAATGAGTTTTTCTTTCTATTTTCTCGTAATCTCGTGACCACGCAAAGTATTAATCAAGCACGCCGCTATTTTTGCCCTTTGCTAACTTTGGCCACAACGTAGTCGAAGACAGATTTATAGCATGTTGTAAATGGAATTAAATACGTATACATAGAAAGTTATATTTGCTATCCAGAAAGTTATTTAATTGAAATGTGTTGTCATGTCGGTACTGAAAACCGAAACAAACAATAGAAACGTTCAGAAAGTTTAGCAGAATCGGTGGAGAGCTTAGGGAAATTCAAAAGTTCTGACTCAATTTGTGGGCAGAAAAACGGTTCAACGTTTCTGTACCTGTGTGACCTACTATGATTCAATTCTGCAGAGGGCTTCCAGCATTTTCCACCTTGTGCTCGGTTTCCAGTAGCCACAGTATTTACTTCAAAATCAAAGACCTTTGTGGATAAGAAAGATATTTTTCCATTTTCATTAATAATAAGCATTTTCAAACACTGAAAATGCGACTTTTTCTGTTCAGGTGCATCATTGCTATACTGTGTAACCGTCAAATTTGACTGTGTTTTGCTCGCACTTTAAATGTTCAAGAACATGAGCGAAACGTTTAAGAAAAGGTCATCTTTCTCTTACAACATGTTACAACACAGGCAGAGGTCTAAATCTGCTTTTCATCATTAATTTTCTATTTCAGTTCTTAATGCACTGATTCTTACGAATGTGGATGCCCTTAAATATGCTGTTGAAATATCTCTGGAGTGTCTATTCCATTGAGCCATTCTTTTTCCAGGCGGCTGGCATTCATAGGAGAAAACAAATGGTCCCATTGTACGCTCTAAACATTCTCTGATTCTATAATTACCTTCGCTCTTCTCGTGATCTCTTTTCTATTCCGGGTTCTCAATGATACAATGTTTCAAATCTTCTTGTTTTCCAACTCACTAATCGGTTGGATCCTGCTTATCTCTTCTCTCGTGTTGCCCGAGTTGCCGATTAATTCTTGTCTTTTAGTTTTGTTCTGATCATCTGACTGGTTACTTGATTGGATTTGAATGGCAGTTTTTTTTTGCTGAAAAATGTATGGACTGCACGTTCAAGTGGCCCCAGTGGATATCAACTTACTGGATACATTCAACCACTATTCCAAGAAGAATTCTGCATCTAATGCTCTCGGAGCGTAGTCAGCAATTTCTAGTCAAATCAAACAGAACACTTTTCACTACCTTGCTTCATGCTTTCATGTACTCAATTTTTTCTACATTTTGAAAGCAACACAAAACAAGCTTGTAGATTCTGGAGAACGAAGTCGAGATAGGGGCTGCAATTCCTAAAAGGATTAGAAAAATCACAAATTGGAGATAATGAGGACAGAAGATGCTGGAAAGTCAGAGTCGGTAAAGAAAAAAGAACTGGATCTGGAACATCATTTCATGCTCCAAAATATGCATAGATGTGTTCAACTCTATCCCTAATTACTCAGAAGGCATTGAGTTTCAATGAGATTGATCTGGATCTGGAGTTACACTATAACTGGTCTCCCACTGTAAAGCACAATGGTGAAGCAAATGATGAAATAATGACAGGAACCTCCGCTCAAAAGCGTGGTAGCAGAATGGACGTAAAATTTTCAGCATTGAAAATAAGCATTACTTTAAAAAATTGCATGAAATGATAAAGGAATTTATGGACAGATGCCTGAGGGATGATGCAGACATTTCAAGGATGTGGTTTTGCACTTTTCAACCCTAAGTACAGACTTGTAAGAAGATTATATTCTGTAGAAACTGGGAGTGCGCATCAAGAAAAGAAAGTCTTTCTGCATGCTCCAGTTCATTATTTCCTTCTTTTAGCCAGCGTCACCAAGAACAAAATGTCAAGAACGCGTTTTCTCATAACTCGGATGTGGTGAGTGCAAAATGGTTCATTGAAACATTTCGTTCTATTTTTGCTAGGCCTGAACATCCATTGTTGGATAATGTAAGATTCTCCCACAACCCAAAGATGTGCAAATTCGCGCAACTGGCCATACGAAATTCCCCATCTTGCTCAAGGCTGTGTTGGTGACTTGAATTTGTCATGTGTAAGTGTAGGAAATTGGGGTAGGAGAATGTGTCTGATTGAGTTACTCTTCGCAGTGTCAGTGTGGACTTGTTGGGCCAAAGGAGCATTTTTTGAATATTTACGATCTTTTTTTAAAAAAAGGGCTAATATGCATATGCACATATTCATCACGCCACCCATTTTCCCACCTACCCCACCACAATGGCAGTATACTAACACGATGTCCTGCGTTTATGTGAGTGGGAAAACGCTGAACTTCATAGAAGATATACACTATAAAAGGAAACGTGATTTCGAGATTGTGGAGGAGTGATATTGGAAAGCATAATCAGAGTAGCCCAATTGAAATGATGTTCCAGCAGTCAGAAAGATCAGTTTCAACAGATTTAGGGACCAAAATTGGGAAACTTCTTCAGTTCTACAAAGGTTGCAAAGTAGAACTTTTCCCATGTGTCTAGTGTATTTCATGAACGGTGATTTGTCCTTTTTATATTAGTGATTGGGGAAATGCAGCCTTTCAATCCTTAGTTACCCCTAGATTTAGTGCAGTCAAAAACGTAGCACTTTGCACCGTGTGTATGGGATTGAATTGACAGGAGGTAGTTCTTGGTTATTTGTGACAATTGTTTGCTTCCATAGTGAAGAAAATGTTTCTTTTTTAAGAAGCAAATCTCATGCAACCAAGAAAACAGCTTCGTAAGCTTAATTCCGTGAATAAGAATAGAACGTGAGACACAGTGGGGAAAGCGCCAATTGCTAAACACCAGACCTCCAGGGAACTACAATCGCAGGCAGTTGTCATAGTCAGCTAAACACATTACTTCAACAAATTCCCAATGTCCTTCAACTGCAAGGAACTACACTAGCGTTTGTCTTCATTGTTAACTAGCAAATTGCAACCAGAGAATCACCTGTAATGGCTTCTCCTGACCCGCACAATTAATTCTGATGACGCAAAAAGATCTATTTCCGGCCTCAGGATCCGTCATTTACATTCGTCTCGTCAGTATCAACATCAGAAAACATAGTACTCGTTTTCAACTGAAACTGTTGACTTTTAGCTCCACTCGCTATTCAGGTCATCTGCATTCAGACATCGAAATATTTAAGTTGGGAGCAGAAGTTGGCACTTCAATGTTTGTCTGTCATGCTATATAATGTTGGTTAATCCTCTATCTCCATACTATATTGCTGCTTTCTCGCCATGCCCTTTGAAATGTTTACTATCAAATAAAAATAGTATGTTATTTCATGTACTCGGTGAACTAGTCTCCACAACCTTTTGTTGCAGCTTATTACAGACGTGTCCGCTCTGAATCAAGAAATGTTTCCACATGTCAATCCTAATTATTCTGAGCACTGTACTAATTCTGAGACTCCTCGTTGTATGCTCTGCAATCGTCGGAAATATCCAGCTAGTCTCTGTATTCCTGGGAGAATCTTATGTACTTCAATCAGATTCCGTTCCATGAGTTTAACCTTGAGTGGATACATCCCTTGCTGAACCAATCTCTTCTTAAATGACAACACTGCCATTTTCAGTGTCAGCCTGGTGTTGTTGCTGTGCCCCCTCTCGACCTTTACGTTTTCAAATCAGTTTGCATAAATTCATATGGATTCTCACTGTACTGCATCAGATTGCTTGCACATTCAATTTTTCGATACTGTCCTTATACTTCCTTCTAACTTCCTAACAACTCACGACACGAATCAGTTTTATTTCGCAGCAGTATGCTGTTAATCAAAGAATCACTGAGAAAAAAAGACAATTTGATTCCGTGTTGTTTATTTTTGCCAACTAATTCAAAATCTATATTAGAATATTCTACCATGTTTCAAGTCTTTCAATGTTCCCAAATAGCTTCTTCAGGTGAGACCTGGTCAATAGCATTCTGAGAATCTATGTCATAACCGGAGAATCGTCTGTGTTGAAGTTTCGTGTTCCTGAAGACAAGGAACGAATGAAGTCACTTGAATGTGAAGGAACTTGATAGAATGCCCACTTGAAACTGTGGGTTGAGGACAGAGCATCACATTTAACTTGGATTATGCATGAAAATGTACCAGTGTATACTCGGAAGAAGGTATGTATGCACTGACTTAAATTAATAGAGAGAAAGAAGTGCCAACGTTTTCAAAAGAGAGAGCTCACACGCCACCATTCCAGAATTATTTGGCAATGACATAGATGTTCCTCATTATTACTTTCAGTGTTGTTCAGCATGGGAGAATCAATTGGAAGCAAATCCACGTCTCTAAATTTTGGAGCTATAATGTATTTTCTGCGTGCAAATATGTGGAAATATGGTCAGTCATATCTAAATAAGATGCCACTATAAATTTAAAGTTTCTGAACAATGATGAAAAATGCTTTCATAGACTTTCTCAATATGA